>NW_021680365.1:595309-628840 GCF_001412515.2 Diachasma alloeum
GGGGGGGGGGGGTAAATTTATAGATAGTTCTTGGGACGAGGTCAAAAACTAATCGCTGGAGCTGTTGTATTTCCTGGACAACCGTTATGGCAGATGGAGAAAGAAATAATACGATGAGATAAGCTATTCAATTGAGGGGAAGAATATTGATGAATCATTCGATGTAAGAATTTTTTTTTTCATCTTAGAAGATGACGAAATCAAAGAGGCAACCCATTTTGCCCCGGTATGCGACGGATTGAAATGGTCGATTTTTGCTTCCGAATGGAAGCAAATGAACCGATTTTCTAAGCAATTCTCGTCATTTATTTCTGAAAAATAAATGTAAAATTCATTTTTTTCGCAGGATGTAATTCAGCAAAGCGTCAACCACCCATAACTTTCCCAAAAATTATTACGAAATTTGACATTTTCAAGATTCTCAGAACGAATTTCAAGTGAAATTCAGCCTCTCACGTTGTAAATGTTAAGTTATATTCATGTATTCGTCGATTGAAATAAGGGTACGGATATAGGCAACTCTCTTCCTATCCCTGTCCTATGTATGAATAAAGAGGATGTTGAAATTTATATATAGCCCCTGAGACGTAGTGAGCGGTGACGCTGAGAGGTCAAAAGTCCTCTGACTCGTCACGCTTTCGGCACCGCTTAACGGCGCAGGTGCCCAGTCAGGTCGCGCACCTTGCGTCCCCATTTTCACCGTGTTTTTCCTCTCCCCTTCGTCGACTAGTATTAGTATTCTTTACGGAGACTCTTCAGAGACCCCCTCGTTAATTCAATTGACAACACTGTGAGGAAAAACTTTTAGTTTTCAGTAATCTATCCTTTATTTTTAGGAACTCTTGGTGGTGACTAGAATTACTCAAAAATTAGAGATTAAATCATTTAAATTGAGAGACTGAATTCCCGAAATTGAGAATTATGCACAGGAAATCCTTGACAGAACCTTTCAATTCCACTTGTTAAGAATGTTTAGCCGAAACCCACATTATTCACCACAATTTTGATAATGTCTCATATGCCAGGTTCATGTTTGAGCCACAGGTTAGTAATAATCTTAATCCTTCCATCGGGGCATCCTAGTGAGAAATTAATTTCTGAAAATCACTTCTTGTAACATTACGCTTAGGGAAGAAACGTGACCGTGTGAACTTTGATCGAGATGTTGCATGGGTTAGACACTCAAGATATTGAAAAAAAACCACAAGCCATTTACTTTAGACTATGGAGAATCTATCGCCGGCGAGAACAAGTAGGGGACCGGGCCATATAGGCGTGATATCTTCGATTGATTTTCGAATTCCTCTAAAAAAAATTTGACCGCCATTACGAGTCGAGCAACGCGGCAACACCGCACAACAGCTGATCAAGGTCGGTAAAGTCGGTGACGATAATTCAGTGCTGGAAGCATATGAAGACGTATAACACACACAAACATTCATCTCACTGTTACAACCCCACTACTAGCGGAAGCGTGCGATGTTGCCTGATCAAAATTCGACTGTTACCACTGCAGTCACAAGTCCTCCATTATTTACGAACATTTTCTTTAATCATCGTTTTTGAGACCGGAAAAGTACGTCATAACACTTCTAATTTGATAAGAACAATAATTTCTAACATGAATGATTTATTCAGTCAATTTTCTTTTTCTTTTCAACTGAGTTGTCCGCTTGATAGGTCAAACATCCTTAAATTTTAGAATGTCGGAGATTCCTAAAAACATTTTTTCCCGGTGAATTTTCCTTATTCACTGCAAATGTTAATTGATGACTTTATGATTAATTGAGTTTTCTTTATTTGATGATTTGATTTCCATAATGTATCATCATTTGAATGAAGACCCAAATTCTCTTCCCGAATAAATATAGATCCCTCGTCCTTCTTAATTTTCAATCCATCATATTCATGGTCTGGAGGCTTGAGTGACGGGAGAGAAGAAGTAAAACGATCCACTGACATCAAGTGCATTGAACCGAGCGTACATAACCTTGATACCGTCACGGTAGCTGCATCCCCGTTGTCAGGTGTAGACCAGACCCCCCAGCCTCATTGGCGTAGTTTTAAAAATTACATCAACTGAGAACTAAGAGGAGAATCCTTTTAGCTTAACGAAAATATCCAAACTTTAGCTTCTACGGTGAGGTTCGCTTTCAGGGAAATGAAGCCCGGCGGAAGTGGAATAAACCATAGACGGGAGGAAAAATTTTCCTAGATTCAATCAGTCCGCTGGAAGAAAGGGGGAAAGTGGTAAACGAATCAGGAATCGGCGCCATGTGGCCTCTCCTCGCACTTCATATTCCGGGAATGGATCGAATGAGTTATACACGCTCTATACCTCTTATCATCGAGTGGTATTTTTGTTTTTTTAGGGGGGTCTTGGGTAAACATGCATTTGGGGGTTAATGATTTAAGGTAGCCGTTAAAAATTGATGAGGAAAGCATATCTCAGCGTGAGAAAGTAGAAAAAAAGGAGAATTGGAATTTCTTTAGTATATATTTAAAAAATGACGACATAATGTCATGAAATTGATGTTTTCAGACAAATACATAATTTTTTGAGTAAATTCCAAGTATTTATGTTTTGAGCATGAACATTTTACGATGAAGTGAAAAATTCTTGGCTCAAGAAATTATTTTTATCATACTCGTTGGATAAAAATTATTTCAATCGATAATTTCATATGTATTTATAATACTAGGGCACTGCCCTCTTCATTCAGCAATAAATTTTCCTGTAAGTATTCTCCGTTCATTGAAAGAATACAGGATTAAACCACAGAATGACATTATTTACCCGGAAAAATTCACACTTCATGTTTTGTGAATGGATCGAATGAATTTGCATTTTTAGGGGGGTCTTAAATAAATATGTATTTGGGGGTTAATGGATTTAAGGCAGCCGTTAATAATTGATGAGGAAAGCATATCTCAGCGTGAGAAAGTAGAAAAAAAGGAGAATTGGAATTTCTTTAGTATATATTTAAAAAATGACGACATAATGTCATGAAATTGATGTTTTCAGACAAATACATAATTTTTTGAGTAAATTCCAAGTATTTATGTTTTGAGCATGAACATTTTATGATGAAGTGAAAAATTCTTGGCTCAAGAAATTATTTTTATCATACTCGTTGGATAAAAATTATTTCAATCGATAATTTCATATGTATTTATAATACTAGGGCACTGCCCTCTTCATTCAGCAATAAATTTTCCTGTAAGTATTCTCCGTTCATTGAAAGAATACAGGATTAAACCACAGAATGACATTATTTACCCGGAAAAATTCACACTTCATGTTTTGTGAATGGATCGAATGAATTTGCATTTTTAGGGGGGTCTTAAATAAACATGTATTTGGAGGTTAATGGATTTACGGTAATCGTTAAAAATTGATGAGGAAAGCACATTTTGGCGTGAGAAAGTAAAAAAAAAAGGAGGATTGAGATTTATTTTGTCTGCATTTAGAAAAAAAAACGACATAATGTCATGAAATTAATGTTTTCAGCCAAATATCTAATCTTTTTAATAAATTCCACGTATTCATGACTTGAGCAAGAACATTTGACGATGAAGTAAGAAATTCTTGGGTCACGAAATTATTTTTACCATACTCGTTACATAAAATTTCTATCAATCGACCGTGTCTTCATATACGAATTTATAATACTAGGGCATTGTCCTCATCATTCAGCAGTAAATTTTCCTGTGAAATTGTCAAATAAAACGAGAGAAATACTTCTAGGTATTCTTCGTTCATTCAACGAATGCAAAAGTAAAATTCTTCACTTCACTTTATCTTACTCAAATCTTGGCTCAATAATTATTTTTATCATACTCCTTAAATAAAAATTCTGTCAAACGATCGTTTCTTCGTATGAATTTACAGTGACTAATAAGTAATGAATGCAAGATTAAATCACAGAATAAAATGTTGACCATTCTATACCTAATTAGCCAGGAAAAGTTGACACGTCATATTCCAGGAATGGATCGAATGAGCTATATACGTTAAATACCTCTTATCGCCGCGTGATATTTTCATTTTTTTCAAGGAGTCTTGAATAAACATGCATTTTGAGGCTAATGGACTTGAGTTGGTCGTTAAAAATTGACGAGGAAAGCCATTTTGATGTGAGAAAGTAGAAACGACAGGAGAATTGAAATTTCCTTTGTCTACATTGAGAAGAAAGACGATATAATCTCATGATATTAACGTCTTCAGTCAAATATATCATCTTTCATGTGACTTCTAAGTATTCATGACTTGAACATAAAGATTTTACAATGATGGGAAAATTTCTTAGCTCAAAAAATTATTTTTATCATATTCGTTATTTATGATAATATTGATAACAATCTGCGCATTTTGAGCCCAAAATGATTCTCATAGGGTCAAAAATAACGTCGCTGAAGAAGATGGAAAAATGTAACATTCACACTTAGAAAATTATTCTTGAAATTTCAAGTAAAAAGGCTTGAAATTTTTAACAACGACAAAGTTACATGAAATTTCTGTATATTCCTTCATTGACGAATCAGTTAATTTATTCAATATTCAAGTAATTCTCGATTTTCAGGTCCATACGGTACTGAAAAACCTTGAAAATTTAAAAAATTCAGGCAACAACTTTTCTGATTTCTCACTCTATTAAAAATTGAATTATATGTGATATTCTATTTTCATGATGAATTTGGAAATCCAAGCTTCCATTGAAAAATCAGTAATTGTTTAACATGAAAAACTGAATTTTTTTGAATTTTCAAGATGAATAAAAAATTCAGTGACCACCTTCATTCGAAAGAGAATTCAACCTCACAACATTGAAAATTCAGATGACTGCGACTGAAATTTCAAGAAATTTCTAACAGTGATTGTAAAATTACGACTATAGTTTCAACAGTGTAAACGTGAGTTGCTGTGACAAAAACGTGAATATCTCGAAAACTAGAGAATTTACAGAGAATAATAACTCTAGGTTTTCGTTCTTCATCCAAAGAATGCAAGATTAAATCACAGAACAAAACGTTGACAATTCTATCACCTAATTACCTAGGGAAAGTCAACACGTCATATCCCAGGAATGAATCGAATGAGCTACATACATTATATACCTCTCATCGCCGAGTGGTATTTTCGTTTTTTTTCAAGAAGTCGTGAGTAAACATGCATTTGGGGGCTAATGGACTTGAGTTGGCCGTTATAAATTGATGAAGAAATCACATTTTGATGTGAGAAAGTAGAAAAAACGCGGATTAAAATTTCCTCAAAAAAAAAAACGCCATCACGTCATGAAACTTATTTCTTGAGTCAAATATATCATCTCTTCAGTAACTTCCGTGAGAAGTTCATGTCCTCCCCATGCAACATTAAACCTCCCCATCAGTTCTGCAATAAAACAATGAAAAAAAATTAAGCTATTCTTCCTTCACGCGAAGAATGCAGCATTAAACCGCAGAACGAAATGTTAACCATTTTATCACCTAGTTGACCCGAAAAAAAAACGCAAACCCCGGAAAATATCCTTATTTTTATTTCTGCCAAAGTTTTTGCGGTGTCAGAGGTGTACACGCCCATGCCGCAGTCAGAAGTCGAGAATGGAGGTGCACAGAGAGAGCCACTGCTCGTTCTCCCTCTACATACACGCGTCGCGCACTGACCTGTTGCACGTTCTTTTGTGTCCGAGGGGCATAGCCGAGCAGTTGTATGCAATGTGGCTTCTGAACCGTTCCATATGGCCACTTATTCTCGCGCCGAGGCTAAAAACCACGTACATACCGACTTTTCTCGTATTTTCGTGGCGCTCAGCGGTGAGAGACATGAAAAAGCAACATCTAAGGGGTGTAGTATTATTCTGAAGGAGAACTTGGAACTGAAATTTCGCGATAAAAAATGTGGAGGAGAAAATCCCAAGAATAAAAATATGAAGTAAAAAAGCTTGAAATTTTTGAAATTGAAATTTTTTTATTTCAATTTTATTTTTTTTATTGATTTATTTTTTGTTTATTTTGTCTTTCAATAAATATCATTATTTATTTTTCTTTTTTTGTCGATTTTATGATAAATTTCGTTCAATAGTGATTATCAATGAAACTCCAATGAATAATTAAGGTTCAAACAAGTACTTTAAAATATCTTCTCTCCCCTTATGAACGAGAAAATGACTTTCCTCTTATTTTCGTGGCGCTCAGCAGGGAGACTCATGAGAATATATGACCCGAGGGGTGTATTATTCTAGGAGAGAACTTGAAACATGAGTTTTACAATAAGAAATAAGGAGAAATTCCCTAATGTTTAATGTTTTTCAATTGTACTTGTTTTATATTTCTTCATTCTGTTAATTTTTTTCTGTCGAGAGATAGTAACACCACGGATTTCTTTTTCCTCTTCGTTATCATATTTTTACTATGAACCTGTCTAAATATTGATTATCAACAGAAGTTCAATAAATAAAATGAATAAAATTAATAAAGATCTGTGAGCAAATCCCAAATGTTTTACTTATTATTCAATTTTATCCGTTCTTCATTTATTCATTTTTTGTTCATGTTCTCCTTCAATAGATATCATTATTCATTTCTTTTTCATCTTCGTTATTATCTTTCAACTAGGGCCAATCCCCATATGACTCCCATCACCCTTATTTTGACCCTTGTGACCCTTAACCTGACCCTCATTATACCCCTCGCGACCCTTGACCTGGTTGACCCTTAGCCTAGCCCTTATTCTACCCTTGTGACCTTTAACCTGACCCTTGTAATCCTTATTCTGACCCTCATGACCCTTACTGACCCATGTTACCTTTAATTTGACCCTCATGGCCCTTATTCTGACCCTCATGATCCATGTTCGAATCCTCACGACCCTTTCTTTGACCCGTGACCCTTAATATGACCCTCTTGACTCTTATTATGACCCGCATGATCTTTATTCTAACCCTCACGACCCTTACTTTGACCCATGGCCCTTAATCTAACCCTCATGACCCTTATTCTGACCCTCATGGCCCTTATTCTGATCCTCATGATAATTATTTTCACCCCCGGGACCCTTATTTCGACCCTTGTGACCCTTAATTATGGAATTTTAATTTCAATTACCAAATTTTGATCACCAGAAGTCGGTTTGGATTTTTATAATATAGAGATTATAAATCTCTCTGAAATTGATTAAAAACTGAACTCCAATAACTGGAGATGAATCAAATGCATTAAAAATCCACCTGACGAATTTTTTTTTTTACCCAAGCACTTTGAAATCTTTTCTCCCCTTTTATGAATGAGAGAAGACGACACCCTGACACGTCGAGATTCCAATAGCCAAGTGTTTAAAGTCGGAATAAAGAGGCGAGAAGACCATGAAGTAACCCCCTCTGGCTACATGGGCAAGTGTACATAAGCCCTCGAGTGAGGTTTTCATCGGGTCGTTAAACTGGGATTCAGGTCGGACATTGCAGTTGAACAGTGAGGGAATCTCTTCACCATGGAGAAATAAAAAATAAAAGAATGTCATACCAGTGTCTCACTCCACTCCTCAGTGAATCCCTTGAAGCACTGCTATACGGTTAGAACCAATGAACCAGAAGTTGCAGCACAAAGTCGATCATAAAAAAAAAAATTCCAACTGGCAACTAACTATTTTTTATAGCCACGGATTTGTGATACACTGTAATTTTCTCTCTCGTCAACGTCATATCCGCATTTTTTAAATATCTCTTTTTAGCATTTTATGGGATATTGTAATTGTTTAATCACTGGGATGAACTTTGTCAGGTGGAATTTTACTGGAATGGTCTTCCCTCGAGTCAATTAAATTCTCCATCATTGGTATTATTCTTTATGGGCTGTGAATGCTATTTCTGAGATGATTAAAAATATTTGCACTCCAGTTGAAAATATTTTTTGCAATTCCAATTGCAATTTAGATTGCATAAAGTATTGAATTATTCTGAGGAATAATAATATCTATCGAAGCGAATTAGGGAGAGGAATACACTGTGACGTAAACAGATTAATTGTGATGATTATTGCAATTATTTAATTGTCATGATTGCAATGACCTTCATCAGGTGGAATTTTAATGGAATGATCCCTCTGGGCAATTAAATTCTCCATCATTGATATTATTTTTTATGGGCTGGAAATGCTATTTCTGAGATGATTAAAAATATTTGTATTCCATTGAAATTTTTTTTTTCGAAATTTCAATCAATAAATTCAATGGAAACTTCAACTTCGATTGCATTAAATATTCAATTAAACGGAAGAATTTTAATATTTTTCAGAACGAATTCTGGGGAGGAATAAATTGTGACAAAAATAGATTAATTGTGATGATTATTGTAATTGTTTAATTGTCATGACTGCAATGACCATCAGGTGGAATTTTACTGGAATGATCTTCCCTCTGGTCAATTAAATTCTCCCTCATTGTCATTATTTTTTATGGGCTATAAATGCTATTTCTGAGATGATTAAAAATATTTGGACTCTATTTAAAAACATTTTTTGAAATTTCAATCAATAAATTCAATGGAAACTTCAATTTCGATGGCATAAAAGATTCAATTAATCTTCAAAATTTTAATATCTCTCAAAACGAATTCTGTAAAAGAATAAATTGTGACAAAAATAGATTAATTGCTATGACGAATGCAACCATGAACCGTCACTCGTCATGATTCCAGCAAATTAACGAATTTCCGCACGCAATGAAAATCTGCAAATTCCTTGCAATCTAGAGCGAAAAATTATGCATTCACCCGGAGAAAAAGAAGAAACCCTTGAATAATAGAGATGCGTATCTTGAATGACGCAATAGGAAAACCGTCAGCCATGTCTATCCGGGGAAATGAGAGCCGAGGACTGAATGAAATGTGCGAGTGACTGAGGAAGAAACGAGATTGTATACGTTATATACCGAGAACTCGATCACGCGGAATCTGAGTCTGTCATCTTTATAGTGGACTCATTTACCCTTCCATTCGTTCTTCTCGGCCCCTCTTCTTCACTCTATCTCTCCGATCACATTTAACGATCTCTATTTATTTTTCGAATTATTTTCCCCTTGGCTATTTCACACACTCGTAAAAACTAGCGAAATGAGAAAGTTAATTATTTCAATGTCTCAAAGGGAATGTGCCATTCATCTTAATTTTTTGTTTGGCCTGACATTTCTCTTGAATAAAATGATGAATTATGAAAATTACAGGAAAAATGTTGCACGCACTTTTACCAGAGTATCAACAAACACTGAATTCCAGAAATTCACACTCTAAAGTGTGTTCTACAAGAATTTGAATTTTAATTGAATTGAATTGTAACAATTAATTGAAAGAAGGAATATCGAATCTGACAAGAGAAAGCGCGTAATAAAATGGCGCCAGTACTATTCAAAAAGTTGGAAATTTCAAGGAATTTCATAATTGAAAATTCAAAACTTTATGGAAAAATCATTAAAAATTGACAATTTTAGTCTAATTATTCCATTAAAATTAACATAAATCCGCAGAATTCCAGTCGATATATTTTTATAAATACTTGAATGATTTGTTTGAATTTGGTACTGAATATTCCCAATGTCCTTGAATTTTCAGGAAAACAAAATCATAAAATCTCAAATTTCAGCTTTTTATTTCCCTGAAATAGAATTCAACGTCACTCTCCTAAAAATTACTAGTCACCCGTTCTTGGAATTTCAATGTTTTCTTCCACCAGCGAAGAATATCTATCATCGCCAGAATTAATTCACATTCAAAATTATTAATTCAACGCCTTAACGACGCCTCTAGAAATTCAATAATCATTCCTTTTGTTGAAATAACTCCCTGAATCCGTTGCCCCACAATCATTTCCCGTTACTACAAAATTATCACAATGCAAACCCATAGCCATTCAATTTCATTTCAACGAAAAAGCGAAAATAATTTCTTTCCCCATTGCAGAGGCTGTGCGTGCTCGGGCGTTATTACTCTCCTCGTATAAAGAACATCCATTACAATTTAATGTATTCATAGGTACATAACGACATGTCCCTTTATCGAGTGTGCTACCTGTATTTTAAGGGCAGCTCGTTTCTCTCTGTTGATATTTTTTTTTTCTCATTCTCAATGCTCAAAATCCTCGTCGTTGTGGCATTTAAGTGCACGTGAGGAGTGATTTTCTCCAGTGCAAAATTGCACGTCTCGTCGGAGTATATAGATGCCGGTGTTTATTATTCTCTGGCATACGTGACACAGTGAATGAATATGTTTATTTTACTCTCTTTATCTTGTACTAAGGTATCAGTTTATCATTGCCAAGCGATTCTGTTTATTTTCACAACAATTCCGCGAGGTTCTCATGAATGATAGTGGAGTTCCTCGAGATTTGCTGACGATTGGCTGGCGATTTTTATCCACTTCCTTGCCAACCATTCGTGCCAACTCCATCGATTTGTCGGGGCGGTACGGAGAGATAACTGGAAATGGAGATAAAGCTGAGGTGGTTTTTGGGGTCGACGAAAATCATGTAAATAAACGAATGACTCACGTATTTGATTTTATGTAAAATCCCCACCAGTCAAGTTCATTCGGTATTTTTTTTTTCTCTCTCTCTCCCTCTGGTGTCGTAGGGATTGGATATTTTTATGGATTAACGCGGTGTTGAGGCCCTTTCATTACGTCTTTTTCCTGTCAGATTCGATATTCCCTTTTTCAATTCACTGTTTGTAGTCATTCTCATTGCAAAAAGCAATACGAACGATGAGAATTATTTGTCTCAATTTATCAGCTGTTAAATTTTTATATTACAATAAATGATTTGCTCATGTTCTAATTCCTACGCTCACTGAATGAGATTTTAATCATAATTACAATTCAATTCCTTCTAGAACACACTTTAGAGTGAATTTCTGGAATTCAATGTTTGTTGATACTCTGGTAAAAGTGAGTGCCCACAGTGTTATCAATTTTTAGTTAGTTCACACGGTAATTCAATTAATCTGTTGCTCATCTCATCAATATAATTCCGTACTTAGAATATTGTCACCTCGTGTTTTCAGCACCAAATTAAAAATTAAAACTTCATTTGGAATATTGAGTCACAGCTTCTTTTTATTCAGATCAAAAAGTTTGTATTTGGATATTAATATTATTTGTTCAAAGCGAAAAAATCGATTATCCTTTTCACTATATTGCATTCAGATTCTCCTATCCTTAACGTAAAAAATGTGAGATAATCTCATAATTCTAGCTATTAATTCTAATCAACTTTGTTCGATGAAAACCTTAGGAAACGCAATATTAAGAAAGTAGAATTATTCTGTTTTCCTCTGACCTAAACGATTTGGAAAATTATGATTCGTTTTTTCATGTTTCATAGAATCGTATTCAATTCTCTTTTGCTTGTTAGGCGGACTTCATGAAAATTCTACGCAAAACGATTGTACATGGATCGCAATACTCGGAAGAGTGACTGTACCTCGAGTTTTCTTATGGCATTCGCATTCCTGGCCACTTAGGACGTCGTCAGTATGTCATGCTGCACCCAAACAACTTTAAATCAGTAAGTGCACATGCACTTGTATCTTTTTTCTATCGTATCGGGAGATTATTTCTTCTAATTCGATCGAAATTATCTGCAATCTTCTTCCAATCGAGGGGATATCTCGTTCATTCCGAGTGAATTGAGGAATTGGAGGATGTCATCAATTTATAATCATTTCGACGAACAGAATCGCGAGAATTATCTCATCGAGACAGTGAATATCTTTCAAAGAAGTAATGCGATCCTAGCTCACACACTTCTACATCGCTATTATATATTTTCATGGCGTGTCAATGAATGCGGATTACGCAACGCCTTCACACTCTCCTTGGTGTCGCACTCCCTCACTCAATCCTTCTGACTAATGCTCTGATGCTTGTGCGTCAGTTGGACGTGTTGCAATCGTACCCAGGCTTTTGTAAATGTGCAGTCACATTCACAAAGAATGACATTTTTTTTTCGTCGTGACTCCTCAATTCCCACTTCTTTTCAAAACTAAAAAATTAAGTTTCACGCTCCTCACTTGCAGGGATAGCCATATCCATAAATTATCATTGCCGCTAGATAATTATTAAGCAGCCAATTCGATAATATCACTCTCAAATTTTAATTATTGAAGTAATCATCAATTTAAATATCGGAAATATCGGATAATCGGAAATCTCTTATAATAAATTTTGTATTATTTACTTGCCAGAAAATTTACAGTTACATATCACTAAATATTTAATTCATCATCAATTGGAAATTCAAATTATCAATTATTTTACTATTTTTAAAATTCGATTTCTATATTCAAACCTTAATCAACGTAAAACCGTCTATTAATATTGAATAACCGGAAGATTCTAATTCAACATTTTTTGCTTCCCAATGGAAACATTGTAATCGTCAAATCCGAAATTTCCAATTTTTTGGAAATTCATCTTCCACAGATAACGATTTTGTCATCAATTACTGTTAAAATATACTGAACATCATATATTCTCCCTCTTCATCGTCCATTGCCCTGTTAAATCTTCGATACAAACGAAATAAACTCCAATACACATGTTCTTCATCTCCACCCCACAGCAAACATGATCGCCCTCAATTTCAAAACGAGCAATCTCAACCCGGGGAATTTGTCAGATTGCTAGAGGTCTCGATGTCGCTGCATAAGGAATACGAATGGAATGACAAGAGGGCTTTCCTAAGGGGCGGTATGGTCGGGGAGGGCACAACGGGCTGACTCAACCCATAAGGATTTTGCCAAAGTCCTGTGGTACGAAGATGAGAGAGGGTATAAAGTGGAACAAAGAGAGAATGGCAGTTGATGCGCGACACGGTAACTCCACCTCAAACCAACCCCCCCCCGACCCCCTAAAAAAAGCGTTGTTATTCAGTTCACGACTGAGCTTCCAAGGGCTTCACTCTCATGTGGGAGAAGCAAACGCCTGTATTCCACTCACCCAGACCTTTCATCTCTGGTGGAGTGAGTGAGACTGGAAAGCATTCGTGGCGAAGATGGTGAAGCCACAGTTGATGGTTAATGGTGTAGAGGGAGTCACCAGGGTCGTTGATCGTCAAATTCCGGAAATCGATTTCACCATTAGGTGCCGCCTCATCTCGACATCCAGAACTATCCGATGGAATTTTTAAAATCCAATGACGCACAGCGAATTCCAAACGAGCCATCTCTCACCACCGACTTCTCTCTCATTCATTTATTATTAAGCAGACTTTTCTTTCAATACTCCGGGGACAAGTTGGTGGAGAGCAAAGTTGGTAGTCTATGCAACTTTTTTTTTTTTATGGTGAACAGTTTTTGGGGGTTTGGTAACAAAAGCCCTGGCAAGAATCCGGGTTTTTGGAAAGTTTGACGGACGTTTTTGTTTCATGTCTCTCGATCCAGAACAAATAGCGGAGGGAATGCTTTGTGATGGTAGTTCATGTCTGAGTTTCATTCGGAGATGGAAAAAATGTGAAATGCTAGATAAATGACGCATTTTAATAGCCTAAAAATTTTTATTTGAGTTTTTTAAAATGCCCTTTTTCTCGTCAGATTCGATATTCTTCTTTTTAGTTAATTTTTCACGATCATTCTCATTGCAAAAGCAAAAAAACCGATGAGAATCATGTATTCCAATTTATCAGCTGTTAAATTTTCATATTACGATAAATTATTTGCTCATGTTTTAATTCCTACACTCACTGAATAAGATTTTAATCATAATTACAATTTAAAACCTTCTGGGACACACTTTAAAGTGTGAATTTCTGGAATTCAATGTTTGCTGATACTCTGGTAAAAGTGCGTGCTGACACTGTTATCAATTTTTAGTTAGTTCACACGGTAATTCAATTAATTGTTGTTCATCTCATCAATATAATTCCGTCCTTAGAATATTGTCATCTCGTGTTTTCAGGACCAAATTAAAAATTAAAACTTCATTTGGAATATTGAGTCACAGCTTCTTTTTATTCATATCAGAAATTTTGTATTTGGATGTTAATATTATTTGTTCAAAGTGAAAAAATCGATCATCATTTTCACTATATTGCATTCAGATTCTCCTATCCTTAACGTCAAAAATGTGAGATAATCTCATAATTCTAGCTATTAATTCTAATCACCTTTGTTCGAAGAAAACCTTAGTAAACGCAATATTAAGAAAGTATAATTATTCTGTTTTCCTCTGACCTAAATGATTTGGACAATTACGAATCGATTATTCATGTTTCGTAGAATGGTATTCAATTCTCTTTTAGGGAAACCGCCTTACTTTGTCCATTCGTTCGAGTCCATGCTTTTTTTTAGAAAAGATCTCATCAACATTTTCCATGGAAATCTTCCAATTACTAAAAAAACTCATCATTAATTTCAAATAAAATTCAGCAAGAATTGAAAAAAAAAAACAATGAACGAAATAAAATTTAAATATGGCATTCATAACCCGCAAGGATCAAATAACCAATCTCCGTGTAATCATAAACATCTTCCCATGAAAACCCATGTACAACAATTGAATATTCATTCCCATTACCATCGTAATACCCCTAAATTTCAATGAATCATTCCCACCCACTCAAACCTCGGGGAAAAAAAATCACTGTACGCGCCCCGAAGACGCGTACGCTATAACGCGTCACGTACGTGCACTCTGTGAACTAACGGCTCTCACTTCGCCATTCTTTTAATATTTGTCCGTTACACCGTAAGCACTCGGCCGATTTTGCACAGCGAAAACAAAGACCCGGAGGTACGGGATTCATATTTATGTCGACTCCAGCATAATGTGAAAAATAACAGAAAGAAAAATCGCGGGCTTATAAGGTCAGCGTTCATGAAATAATCGATCGTACATTTTGAAAGAGGACTCGGATTTCGCAACAGCCCGGTGACTCAGGCCACCTAGAAATCCGAGAAAGATGAGAGGAAAAAATTCACGGAATAGAAATAAAAATCCTGGCAATCTCTCGGACAATACTAATTACATTGAATCACCGCGGTAACAATTTTTCCTCATTCTTCCGTTCCTGATTTCGCAAACGGACAAATTCACGAAGAAAATATCTACGAGAAGACCAGAGAAAAAATTAAAGAGATAGAAAAATCCAGAGGAAAAGACGAGAACAAAACGACGACAGAAATAAATGATACAAATTTTTCATTATAAACGAAACTTTGAAATCATACTATCTAATCGATACTTTGTAGATGCGATGAACCTCGAAGTGACGCTACAGACCAGAGGAGATTCGACGTCATAAAGTAAGGAAGAGAGAAAAAATGAAAGAGAAAGAAAAATCAAGAGGAAAAGACGAGAACAAAACGACGACAAAAATAAATCATCTAAATTTTTCATGCGATTATAAACGAAACTTTTTATTTCCGTTGAATTATTCGGTAAAAAATGTAAGATTCAGAAAAGTTCTTGTGAATTAATTGCAAAATTCAGATAAATTTGGCATTTCCACTGACATTTAAAGATCTCTCGCAATTTAATGGGAAACTCAATGAAAATTGTTGATTTTAGTTGAATTATTCAGTGAATAGAGAGACATTCGAGAAACTTGAGAACAATGAGAAGAAACAATTCACGGAATAGAAATAAAAATCCTGGCAATCTCTCGGACAATACTAATTACACTGAATCACCGCGAGAACAATTTTTCCTCATTCTTCCATTCCCGATTTCGCAAACGGACAAATTCACGAAGAATACATCTATTAGAAGACCTATCGAACTTTCCAATCGATCCTTTGTAGATACGACGAACCTCGAAGTGACGCTACAGACCAGAGGAGATTCGACGTCATAAAGTAACGAAGAGAGAAAAAATTAAAGAGAAAGAAAAATCAGGAGGAAAAGACGAGAACAGAACGACGAGAAAAATAAATCGAACGAAGACGGAGACACAACTGAGAGTGTGAAAACAGTGAGAGGAACGGAGAGGGCAGCGAGGAGGAAGAGGATGCTAACGGAGTAAAAGAGTGGCTTTCCCCTCCGTACGGAGCTGAGGTAACCAGTTTGACCGGTTCGACGAGTAACCGCTTCTCCCTGGTGTGCTCCCTCCGATTTGGATTCACCGGTATAACGTTGAAAGCCGCACATATCTCATAGACGTACTCCACGATCCTACATTATACGAGAACAATCGTCGATACTGGGGCCACGCCTTGATCATACGCCACTACGATTATATTTTCGTGTATGATCGATTGTTCGGTTACTCCCCGGTCTGCCTCCAACGGTGATTAATGGATTCTCATGAATCCTTGGGCTTAGCGTCATCGTCGTGTCGATAAAGGGGTGTCCTCGTTAGGTTATCGAGAGG
This sequence comes from Diachasma alloeum, assembly GCF_001412515.2. NCBI lineage: Eukaryota > Metazoa > Arthropoda > Insecta > Hymenoptera > Braconidae > Diachasma > Diachasma alloeum. The sequence continues at coordinate 611,660 of NW_021680365.1, forward strand.
ATTTAGATACGTCGATAGGGGAAATGTCGCGAAATTCAAATTAAATGAATGATTTAATACTGATATTTGTTTATTTACCAGGAGATGCTGTGCAAATATTTCAAAAATCTAAAAAAAAATTGGGGGGTTTACTTTTGGAGAAAGATTGACGAAATCATTTGAAAATTGCTTTTTTTTTTAAATTATAAACAATCAATTTTTCACCATAACAGTCGTTTGTTCGGAGGGGTAACAAATTTATTTGTATTCAGAATTTTACAGTAATAAACGCGGAAATTATACCCAATTGAAGAAACATTTGCATTATTTCGTCACGATGGAGACATTTTTATCATTTTATCATCTAAATTCCTCCCTTTATCATCTAAATTCTTCAACATTTATCGAAATAAAAAAAATACGCATCTGACATGTTTCATCTAGTTTTCATATTCAGCAACACTGTTAAAAACTTTTGCTGAATTTTCCGGAAAAAGACCGTCAATTCCATTTAAGAGAAAAGTCAGTGGAATTTCAAGTTTTTCGGAAAATTCAATTAAATCACAATTTTTTAATGGCAGGGAAAACGTAAATTTCAGAATTTATATGAATTATCAAGTGAAAATGAATATTTACTGCCAAATTGCCCTGAATTGCCCAGGAATTCCGTTATAATTCCCCAAGAATTTTAGAGGAATTCTCTGAAAATTCAGAGGAATCTGAAATTCACGGAAAGATTTCTCAGAATTTTCCTAATTTTTCATCAATTTTTCCGGAATTAATGAGTGAAATTATGAATTTCCAATGATAACATATTTTGAGATTCCAAAATTTTGAGTGAATAAAAAAAAAATCATGCAAAATTCTGATCGTGATTTTTTCTCTGCCATTTTTTCGTGTTCCCTTCGAAATTTCTAATCTCCAGCCGGTGTTATATTTTCACGAAGAGAAACGGTGAGCTGCGTGGCCTCGACTCACTCCCCTCTACTCCCTTCCAGCTCCCACTTTTCCTTCACTCGAAGACCCTTTCTCCCATCCCCGGAGCCTATCCTCAACCCAACGTTCGTTTCGCTCGAAAGGATATTTTCGCGAGGTCGAACGTCGTATTACCTTGGTCGCAAAAGATTCTCAACTGTGGGGGCTCATATTCCTCGCACCAGTTGTACTTGTTCATCTATTCGCATTGCCGGGGGGAGGGAGGGGAGGGGGGAAAAAAGTCGAGGAGGGAACGGTTTCCGGCGATCCGGTGGGTTAACGAGCCGTCGAACCCCGTCTTGAACATCAGAGTGGAACGAATGCGAAGAAAGAGAAGAGATTGGGAACAAAGAAAGTGTAATGATGAAGGTGGGCAGTATGGATGCCATTGACGGACGAGTCGAGATCAGTTTCATGGCCATTGTTTTTCCGTTATATTCTTCTTGGTGTGACGGAGGATCTAATCCCCATATTCACAAATTTATAATTTCCCTCGAATGAGGGGAGGGGGGGGGGGATAATATTGAATAGTTGGAAATATTTTCCAACGATTCAATATTGTTGAGAGAGATTGAAATTCATACCTGCGAAGTTTAAATAATAAAATCAATGTAAAATCTCCGAAAATTTGGGCTGAAATGGTACTCAAGCGAAAGCCCCGATGTTCGATTACAAAACTACAAAAGCATTTCACTGGAGAAAAAATATTCAAAGTACTTTGATCTCCTTAAATCGAATTCAACCTTACAACATTGAAAATTCAAATGCAGCTATTACACGAGCTTCAAAAAAAAATTCAACCGTGAATTCTCTGCGCCGAAAAAAAATGTAACAGAACAAAAAATAAAATAAAACGAGCGAGGAAAATCGAGGAGAAGAAAGGAGAAAATAAAACCGCAACTCTAAAGGAGGGAAACAACACAAGTGATGTACGTTACGGTCAAAGAGTTTGTGTATACACTGTTGAGAACATTTTTTTTCCCCCTGTTTATTTTCTCTCGTATCGTAGAGTCACAACGCCAAGTGTCAAAACCAGTTCCACCAACGGCTCCACCCCAATTTCTTGTTATTCTTTGGTATTACGAGTCTAATAAAACCTGTGAGTGATAATGGAATGCCAATTTATCGAAGGAGATCATGTTCTCGATCCACACGAGATGGTGCGTTATATATACCCCCCCCCCCTCCCCTCTCCCACGGGAATTCACTAGCGCCGCGGTAATTACGAGCACTGAGACCATACCCTATCCAACATTGCCACGCCTACGAGTGCAGATCTATGGGCACGGGATGAGGACCAAAAGGGGGGTAATGCTATATGGAAGTGTTGGAATTCAGAAGAAAATAAAACCGCGGAAAATCAATGGGAAAATCGGAGGATATAGAGAGCTCTATTAATACCAGTGATAAAATCATTCGGAATTGCTAGCGTTATACTCTAGCCTCGAGGCTGCAAACCCGTTGCGATTTCGAGTTGGAGTGACTGCGATGTGTGTTGAATAGAAATGCAAGTATCTTTGTAATGTTGTGTCGCAATACGTAACAGTATTCTTCATTAAAATATGTATGAGGGAAAAATACACGGGAAAATTTTCGTTTTTGTTATGAAATGGAATTGTCGGACGGTTTTTTTTTACTGAATCAAATGAATAAAATGAATAAATATTTTTTATTTGTGAAAATGATGACAAATCCAATTGTTGTTACTCAATTTCAAAGAATGATAGATCAAATTGAAGAGAAGAAATGCCGCTTTTTCTCTAATTTTTATTTTCAGAAATAGAGAAATTTCAGGGAGAGTTGACTGGTAATTTTCAGAAGAGACCTTGAAGACGATTTAGGGAGAAAAATTTGTAAAATTTGAAATTGCACAGAAAATTCAATGAAATTATTTGAATTTACCCCCAATTAATTGAAAATCCGAGTATATATTTACCAGAATTTTCCGGATTTCTAGTAATTTTCATGGAACAATTGAAATGCAATTCACATTTTCTTTTGATTAATTGGTTCTACAAAAAAGTTTATAACACAAAATTTGCTATTTGCCTTAGATTCCGAGATATTTATTGAAAACAGACCAATAGAGAAAATCTACTTGAACCGTTTTACCGCTTCGCTACTAATTTTGAATTTCCAATGACAAATTTCATAAAATTCCAGTGAATTCTATAATGTGATGTAAATTTTCACAAAGTGAACCGGGAATTCCGGCCAAAAAAATGTGGAACAGTGCAATTTCACGTGAAAAATACCACTTTTAATGCGGAAACCTCTAAAATTATTTCATTATATCGTTAATTATCCCCGATTACGCATTAAAAGTTCATGTTTTAAAGACATGAACATTCAGTCCCAAATTATGCGGAATTTTCCATTGATTGAAAATTTTAAAAAATTCCCTGAATTTCCCTGATTGAACTGAAATTAACAATTTCCATATTTTTGATCAAATTGTGGCTTTTCAAGCATGGAATTCCTTGAAATTTCCGTGTAACTGTCACTTGGCATAAATTTCCAAGAAAAAATGTCCAGCTTCTCTTCAAAATTTCGCTTCTTTCCCAAAATTTACCGACAAAATGCACAAAACCAGAATTTTTCTCAAGTTTAGCTTGAAAAATTGACGAATCAATGCAATTACACCACTCGTTTTGATTTCCTCCACCATCACATCTGATTTATGACCCAATTTAATCCAGAATCATAAGCAAACCTCTCATGAAAAACCACTGCACACATAACCAGCCTTTATTTTCTAATAAGCCCAACGGTACAAAATTATTCTCCTCATGGTTATATCCCCAATGAAATTAATGCACAATCATATTTCCTCGCGTTCTACTTACGAGAAAGTAATAATAATAACCTAATGCCTCAACACGTGTAACAGGAACAGTTGAGCATTTAGAAGTATTAAAAATCGTTGCAAGGTGAAACTCCTTCCAGCGAGTTAGAGATGATTGCAATTACCAGGATTATTCTCGGCTGGTCATTTTCATCAGCATGATTATGTTTTTTCTTCGGCCCCCTGTTTTTTCTCAAACCAAACGTATAATCACCATTTTTCTCAGGCGTCTTTTCTCCGTATTCCTCGGGACGACTTCCCCGCGAGGGTTTTTTTTTTTTCGTCTTCATTCTGGGTGAAAGCGCATTAGAGGGAAAAAATATGACTCTTGGGCCGTCGAGACATGCTGTAACCAGCCGAAGGGATACCTTTTATGTACCTGAGAGAAAAATCACCCTGATCCTCGCAGGACTCGTTCAGGAAAAACTTTTAACGAAGCGTAATCGCGGATAATTAACGTCATATAATGAAATAATTTTACAGGGTTTCCTCAACAAAAGTGGCATTTCTCACGTGAAATTGTACTGTTTCACATTTTTTTGGCCGAAATTCCCTGCTCACTTTGTGAAAATTTTTATCACATTATAGAAGTCCCTGAAATTTCAGGAAATTTGTCAGTGGAAATTCAAAATCAGGAGCAAAGCGGTAAAACGGTTCAAGTAGATTTTCACTATTGGCCAGTTTTCAATAAATATCTCGGAATCTAAGGCAAATAGCAACATTTGTGTTATGAACTTTTTTGTAGGGCCAATTGAGAGCTACAAAAAAGGTTATTATGAAAATTTCGCTATCTCCTTTAGATTCGGAGATATTCTGTTCAGTTTCAGTTGGGAAAACCCAATTATTCTGAACTTCCAACCTGAATGAGGGATTCCATGAGCGATTTCATTTTAAATTGAATTCAAATTCACAACATTCACAATTCAAGTACAACTATTACAAGTTAAATTTTTTTTGAAATTTAAGTAACAGATGCAGTTGAATTCTCGATATTTTGAACTTGAATTCAATTTCAATCTAAATTGTCCATGGAATTTCGGATTCATCTTGAAAATTCAATAAAATTAAGGTTTTCATGTCGGAATTTCAAGGAATTTCAAAGATATTTGGAAATTTCAAACCTATCACGAAAATTAAGCAATACATTCAATTGAATTTTCAACAGATTGAAAATTCAGAAGAAAAGTTGCCTCAATTTTCCCAATCTTCAGTAATTTTCATAATCGTATGAACCTGAAAAATCAAATGTCATTGAATATCCAAGCAAACTGACTGATTTATGAACAACNTTTTTTTTTTTCGTCTTCATTCTGGGTGAAAGCGCATTAGAGGGAAAAAATATGACTCTTGGGCCGTCGAGACATGCTGTAACCAGCCGAAGGGATACCTTTTATGTACCTGAGAGAAAAATCACCCTGATCCTCGCAGGACTCGTTCAGGAAAAACTTTTAACGAAGCGTAATCGCGGATAATTAACGTCATATAATGAAATAATTTTACAGGGTTTCCTCAACAAAAGTGGCATTTCTCACGTGAAATTGTACTGTTTCACATTTTTTTGGCCGAAATTCCCTGCTCACTTTGTGAAAATTTTTATCACATTATAGAAGTCCCTGAAATTTCAGGAAATTTGTCAGTGGAAATTCAAAATCAGGAGCAAAGCGGTAAAACGGTTCAAGTAGATTTTCACTATTGGCCAGTTTTCAATAAATATCTCGGAATCTAAGGCAAATAGCAACATTTGTGTTATGAACTTTTTTGTAGGGCCAATTGAGAGCTACAAAAAAGGTTATTATGAAAATTTCGCTATCTCCTTTAGATTCGGAGATATTCTGTTCAGTTTCAGTTGGGAAAACCCAATTATTCTGAACTTCCAACCTGAATGAGGGATTCCATGAGCGATTTCATTTTAAATTGAATTCAAATTCACAACATTCACAATTCAAGTACAACTATTACAAGTTAAATTTTTTTTGAAATTTAAGTAACAGATGCAGTTGAATTCTCGATATTTTGAACTTGAATTCAATTTCAATCTAAATTGTCCATGGAATTTCGGATTCATCTTGAAAATTCAATAAAATTAAGGTTTTCATGTCGGAATTTCAAGGAATTTCAAAGATATTTGGAAATTTCAAACCTATCACGAAAATTAAGCAATACATTCAATTGAATTTTCAACAGATTGAAAATTCAGAAGAAAAGTTGCCTCAATTTTCCCAATCTTCAGTAATTTTCATAATCGTATGAACCTGAAAAATCAAATGTCATTGAATATCCAAGCAAACTGACTGATTTATGAACAACAAGATCAATGGAAATTCCATGTAAATTATTCGTTGTTAAAAATTTCAAGATGTTTTACGTGAAATTTAAAGAGTAATTTCCTAACAGTACTTAATGTTCAAAAAAATTTTTAAAAGAATAATTCCCATTCACAATCGACCAGATCAGCGAAACCGATAAAAAACTGACGTAATCACCGAAGATATCTCGCACCTCCCGCCGCCCCTCGCATTACGTTTCACCTCAAGGTTGCGAATAACAGTCACCTAACGGTGAACTAAAGACACAACCAGAACTCATACCATCCCAGCGGGATATGCACCGGGAGTTAACGAGTCCCCCTCAGCCACCGCAATCCCACGAGCAAAAAAAAAACTTGATTTTTAATCTTAAAAACACCAATAATCCCCCAATGCCCATGAGAATCTCCGATAATTCGCGCTTCCCCGGCGTCGAGTCAGCAATTGTCAATCACATGTGCCCCCACGAGGTGGGGGAAAAGTGAAAGGGGTAGAGAATTTAAAAAAAAACATAACAAACCTCGGAATAATTCCCCCCCGTCTATCGACTCGCGACAACTTTTACGACTTGCACTTGGGTAAATAACCTTTCGACGAAGCACGAACAATAAACTGGTGTACATAGATGGCAGGTAATGACATGCTATTTTTCACCCAACGAATCCCTATCCTCTTTTCAATTTCCTCGTTCACTTCCCTCCCTCCCACCCCCTCCCCGCCGATCGTCTAAAGAAAATAAATAACCGAGAATCTATATCCGCGGGAGGAAAGACGAGTTGAAAAATCTTCACGATATTACATTTATATTGAAGTTAAGAGAGAAAAGTATACAGGAAAGATACAACTGCAATCCCTGTGGCTTCTCCCTCGCTCACCGATAACGTACTATTTCCAAATAGAGTGAATACAGGGAATAAAAGTAAAACCTGCAAGTGTACATCGAGAGACGAAAATATTGCAGAGAGAGAAGGAGAGAAAAAAAAAATTGTGAGGTACGTGTGGGAGGATGTGGGTCTGGGCATATATTCTCGGCTTTTTCTGGGGTAAGGACTCACAACGAGAGTCACAACATCGATTTCCCCCCCCGGGCCTGGACCGCTGTGATATACCGGTGTACGTATCTTTGACGGTAGCCCGGGGTGTATAAATGTAGAACACCCTGGATGGTAACAATACGCATAGCGGGGTTTGAGGAGCAGACGCAGAACTTGCCGAGATAACCTGAATTTATTGGTGTGATAAGGTATGGGAGTGTAAATACTTCGTAAAATTGTGAGTGAAGCATGTGGCGTGAGTCATTTGGGTGATTTTTCGCGATGGAGAGGAGCGATTTTATTACACTGTTGGAAAATTACTCTTGAAATTTCAAGTGAAAAAACGTGAAATTTTTGAAGTAGCTCTACCCTCCGGCCGGGCTACGCTACTTTTGAATATTTTCAGTCTTGACAAAATTTTTAAAAAATCATACCCAATCAGTATTATCCTAATTAAATTTCGCAAAATATAGATATTTTTGTAAACATTATTTTTATAAATAAATAATAGAACTTGATTGCAAAACGGTGGATTATTTTTTATGAGGCGTCAAAAAAATTTTTGATTTTTTCATATCTAATGATGAAAAATTCGGATTTTAATCTTTTATTACAATGGCAATGGTGATTTTCACATAAGGCACTTTGTTGACTAAAACGGTTAAATACAAAAATTATTAAGCGAAAAATATTCGACAAATATCTTTTTGCTTTTTTATATTAATGGATAATTAAGAAGTTACAGATTTTTTCAATCGTTTTCAACTCTTTTTTTCTTAATTATTTATCGAAATAAAAAGTATAATCTTTTGTTATATTTTGTAAAAAATTTGTCCAAAACAACAATTTAGCGCAATTGTTTTATCAATTTTAATGGAATCGAATGAAGAATTCGTTCATTTAAATACTTCGATTCAATTTTAATTATATAATTCATTATGAATAATTTCAGTGGACCAGAGTCATGAATTGAGTAGTTATATTGACATTTTTTGTTAAATAAAGCAATAGAATTCTAAAAATGGATAGACAATATTAAATATACGTTTTTTAGTTTTGAAAATAGTGAAAAATCTAAAAGTTTTTCATTATTTACCGGATCTCAAGAGTGTCCAACATTTTGCATTTATTTTTTATATCCAAAAATAAAAAAATTCCATGCAAAAGCCAATTTTGTTTCTGAATATGACAATTTCATCCTCAATAGGAAAAAATAGAATAGCTTTGACGCTCGTAAACGAGTGCTGCCATAGCGTTGTAAATTGTGCGCTCCAGCACACGATACTATCAGCTTGTTTGGTAAACTCATTGGTTACTATCGAAACCGTAAGTGGCTATAGATCCCCGGCCATTGACTGCACAACTAGCCCCGCCGGTTGACGCCGTACGCCCCTCACACACATGTTTTTTCTAGAAATATGGGACCTCATTCTTCCTACGAGACCCACTGACGCATAAAAGTCAACTTCAATATCCCTGTACTGTACACTATTTCTCGAGTGAGAAAAATGAAAACAACTGGTGATCGAGGTCGGGATCAGAGGGCACAAAAGGGCGAGGAAAAAAAGTAAAGAGAATTCTGAACACATAGACGACATGAAGTTGTTTTCTTTCATTCGGCATTCATTCATTCATTTTACATTCATTTTGATAAGTGTCATGAAATATATTAGTATATTTCGAAACGTGTGAAACGAGAAGGCACTTTTCGGCGCGAGGTGAAGGTAGCAGTGTCAAAAATATTATTTCAATAATTAAAAAAACATCCAATAAAAATAATTTGACAGTCGTAAGTGATGCGAAAAAAATCAATCAACCTGACAAAAAATATCAATATTCAAGACTAGCCCCCTGCTCGCTTCGCTCGCCAACCCCCATATGAACCTTAACCTGACCCTTATTCTAATCCTTGTGACACTTAATCTCTGACCCTTAATCTCACCCCTGCGACCCTTAATCTGACTCTCATGGACTATGTGACCCTTATTCTGAACCTCGTGACCGTTATTATGACCCTTGTGACCCTTATTCTGAACCTTGCGACCCTTATGATCCTTATTCTGACCATAATGACCCTCAAGACCCTCGTGACCCCTATTCTGACCTTCATGGCCCTGATTCGGAACCTCGCGACCATTATTCTGAACCCCATGATCATTATTTTGACCCTTAATTGTAGAGTCTTAATTTCGGCCACCAAATTTTTCAAAATTTTGAAAAACTTGAAATTAACTAGTGTTTGAAATTAAGACACTTTTGGGACAATTCTAGTTTTTCCAGTCCAGTAAAGGAAATCCATAAAATTCCCAATATTTTCCTGTTCTATTCATTTTTTGTTAACTACACCAAGGAAAACACCGTGGCACATTAAAATAAATAATCCAGGTGATTGAATCAGCCTGTTATCTGCCATCAAACGACTCACAGTTTCAAAAATAGAAATTATTGGTTAACTGTAACAACACAACCTCGACTGGAGAAATGAATCGTAATTTGCCATGCAAATGTGACACAGTAAAGAAGGAGCAAGAATGAAAAAGAGACGAAAGTGTGGCGGAAAAAAAAAATTCAAGAGTGTTTTATATTATTCGCGAGGAAACGAGAGCGCGTGCCTATTTTTCCCTTTATTTTTTTTCTTATTTTCCCTCTCACTCGGAGCATCGATTGGCGTACGTGTGTGTTGCGCACACTTCTGTGTTCCTTTGGTGGTTGTCCTCCCCGGGAGCGAAAGAGAATTCACTTTATCGAGTGTAGTAACGGGTGCTACATAACGCTATGTACCACACGTAAAATTCCATATGGAAAATTGATGAAGACTCATTTTTTACGATGAGAGAAAATTATTAATTCTGCTTCCGGAGGGAAACTCGTGAACGGATTTTTTATATTCTTTGATTTCTTTGATTTTTTTATATTCTTTGACCTCAAGGTGGGGATGACTGGAAGTTATCCAACTGATTTGATTTTTTTTCTCATTCAAAACACTCGCCTCGATGATATCTGCCTAATCAAACGAAGAACAGGAGTATTCCCCCAGATATAGTTCAAGCTTATCGTAATTTTCTCATGTTTTCGATGGAATTGGTTTAACACATGATAACTCAAAAAATAATTGAGATAGAAACTTCAAACTTGGTAGGATTTCAGGTCTTATGACAGCAAAGGTTGGTATTTTGACTGGACACAATCGGATGAGTATTTCCGGAGATATTCAACATTGTGTGTGAAGCTATTGTGTTCAATATCTCGAAAACTACACAAGCGATTTCAATTCTTCTTTCTTCAAAATATTCGTCACGATGTCTTCTGTGTAGCTGAATCAAAATATGAGTTCCGCTGCCTTCAAAGTTTTCGAGATATTACCCTCTTTCCTATTTTTATGTCCTAAACTCGCTTATACGTATTGCAATACGACTAAAGGTTGATGATTCCCATATTTCCACTGAAATCTCTTGTACACATGATAACTCAAGAAATAATTGAGATAGAAACTTCAAACTTGGTAGGATTTCAGGTCTTATGACAGCAAAGGTTGGTATTTTGACTGGACGCAATCGGATGAGTATTTCCGGAGATATTCAACGTTGTAATACGGCTAAAGGTTGGCGTGAAAATCTGAAATTTTGGCTACTAGTTAGTATCCTCGAGTTAGACTTCTGAAAACAGCATTTTATCGAAAATCATATTATCTATTAATTATCTGCTGTTATTTATCAAGTTATGCAATTTCAAGTCATGATAACTGAGGATATAATTTTTATTATGAAAGTATCTACAGATATAAAAGCATCGATATCTCCTCTGCATTCCAATTGCCTGAGGAATGCCTGTTGTTCTACTTTTATTAGCAACTTTAATTAGGTAGATTCCTCCAGAAACTCTCTACCAATAGAACTAGGAAGAAAAAAATGCAAAAAATTGAAAAATATATATTGCATCCTTCTCCACCATTTCCATCGCATTCTTCACATTGTTTCCAACACTATTTATAATCTCCAATGGCATCACTAAAATGAGGTCTCGAGTTAACAACAGTATTCTCCATTCGTGTTTTATGGATCATTCATCTTATTTCTCGATTCCGAATCCGTAAACATTCGTCCAATTGATAATCCCACCGATTCAACCGATTTGGATTCTATCAGTAAAAGCCTTCAGCCTCGAGCCGTACAGCCACGGTCCTTGCTCCGATAATCTCAGTTACCTCGATCGGTCGCACGGTGTTCAATACTTTGTCCACAATATTTATCGCGGTAAACCCAAATCCCAAAGTGGAAAAAAATAAAATTCCAATAGGAGGGAATGGATTACGTGCCCTGACAATGAGTTATGTCAATACGTCACACGGCAAGTGTAATATCCTTCGGGGTCTTTGCCTCACTCTCCCTTTTACACGGGGATTAGGGTTGGCTCGAAGGGAAATAAAAAAGAACTGAGAAGTACATTGACCGGCACAAATGCAGGTGCTTCACGCATTGTCTGCCGTCTCGACAGGTCTTTTAACTTTTTATCTCCTTTTTGAGAAACAGGTTGCTCAGGTATTCTTGTCTCTGGGTGCTAGGCCATCTATCCTCTTGCCTTTCTACCATGAAAGGAAAAAATCTCTCAAATTACATCCGAAAGAAGGCGCGGCGTCGATACACCCCGCCCCCCTTCCACTGCATTCTCGGGGAGTTGTTCGGATGGAGGTAGTTTTTTTTTCTTTCAATCTCGTCTAGGGGTGATGATTAAAGTTGACCCAGACTGACTATGCGCTCGATTAATCTCCAGGATTGAAGAACATAATGGATCGAAAATGGTTTTCACCACTCGAGGACTTGAAAGGCACGATAAAGTGGTTCTTTGTAATGGATGGATTTTTATTTTTCAGGGGTTTAAATGATAAAAATAAGGGGTGAATTGAATTTCTGTCTGTTGAATTATTGGGACAGGAACATTCGTCGCGAATCTGAGAGATGATAAATTGTATTCTTGTTTCATATGATATTAGGATAATTAACAGAGAGAATGATTTTTGATAAAATGAAAACTTTGAATGCACAGGTACTTATACTTTGATTGAACTATATAGAAAACAAAGTGCCGAATATCTTGAAATTATTTTTTCCTCAAATATAATATATGCCTCCAAGAACCCATATTTGATAAGGAAACACATGGAATATAGTTGAATAATTATTCATTTGCTTTTAAAAATTGCACTTTTTAAACGTTCTAAAAAGGCCTGTGACGTCAACTCACCGGAGGCCGAAATTTTCGTGTGGCGCCATCAAGCGGTTTAGTACAACTACTGGAATTTACGAAAATACTCGTACATGTACTTGGCTCCAAAATGTCAGAAAAACCGGATCGAGTGATGAAAGTTCCTTATAAATATTGTTTTGTATCAGGATGTAAAGATACAACGGTGAAAATTATACAACCACGACTTTCGACACTTTGACACAGATTTAATACCCATAAAATCTACCAACATAGTCACGTCTACCGTTGGTAAATTCCCCGAGAACGCCTTTTGAAAATCATTTTCCAGCACAAACTTCATTTGTTACCGCCAATAAATTTTTTTATCCGCATTTAATAATTGTTTCAAACATAACCCCCTCGATTTGTTTTGGTTGAACGCCCCGCACTTTGAGAGGCTAGAATAACTCAATATCGCTCCCAGTGGTCCCAAGGGGAACTTGATTCCGGTTCGTTGACGTCATGAACCCAAAAGAAGCATTCAAAATTGATGCATTTTTAATCAGTTTTTACAAAATATTGAGACCACTTTCCGGAAAACTTTTTACTCTGAAATGGTTCATAGACTACAGAGACTCTATTCATTCAAAAATATTCGAAAACTGGACTCTATGCAAGTTCTCTGTTGAAATCGGTCACACATCAAGTTGAATATCTCCGGAAATACTCATCCGATTGCATCCACTCAAAATACCAGCCTTTGCTGTTATAAGACCCAAAAGCCTATCAATTTTGAAGTTTCTACTTCGATTATTTCCTGAGTTATCATGTGTTCAAGCGATTCCATCGTAAATGCGGGCAAAAGACAAAAACCTTGAACCACCCCTGAACAACACTCTTTTTATTTATTTGATTAAACAAATATTACCGAGGTGAATATTATGAAAGGGAGAAAAATCGAAGACAATCAAAACAATCCCTCATTCCCATTATCCACCGCATATCCGCTACAAAAGACGCCTTGCCAACACGTAGTACTACTCAGTCGTCCAAACAATAAAATTACAGAGACCTTCGCGCTAAAATAATTCTCCGTGGGAAGTTCAGCAGTACGTGAGTTACTTCGGCCATTCGCCATTATATATATGAAATCGATCGTCCAATACACGCGACAGGTCGACATTCTCGCCCCAATCTCCACCCCCTTCCTTCCATTCTCTTGCTCCACCACATGCGACCAACATATGTAATAATTGCAGCCGCACCGTACGCATATGCATAATACACACACAACTAATACCGCCTCAGATGTAACCTGCAGCTGTTTAAACGTGTGTGCATTACACATGTGTCTATTAGAGTCCTGAGGTTGGGGGGGGGGGAAGAGGGGGATTTTGTAATTGGGTCGCAGGCACGGGTTACACTCACTTATGATATCCGACAAGAGACGCCCCGACATTCTTTGCAAAGTGGCAGCCTCTCGTTTGCGATTTAGTTCAATGGCCAGTGTCACTTTGCTCACACCCTCAATAGCGAATGTATTAGCAACAACTTTGAGATATTCAATGATCAAAAAATTCACACATCGTCTAGTGCATATTAATTTAATTAATTTCGTGAACATGTTTCTTCTCATTCAATGTTAGAAATTTATTATTTGTCTCAAAATGAATTTATGGTGAGCATGTTGAGTTAAATATTAAATATTGTTTACCCGTCACGAATTTCAAAAATAAAAAATTTGTTGCTCACCTATTATTTTATGATTTTTTCTCGAAAATTAAATTCACTGAATTTTTGCCATTTTTTAAAATATTTTCTGACGATTTAAAAAGGAAAATAGATTTTAGAATTCATGAAGTTTAAATAGTGCAATCATTGTTAAAAATTATTCTTAAAATTTCAATATTCAATAACATAAAAATTATTATAACTAGAAAAAAATATTATAATTCAGGCGAAAAAAAATCACAGACTTCATTTTAAGAAGCTGACTGGAGGAAACATCAACTTAAATGAATCCCCGCCACAATAAACAAAACATTGAAATAAAAACATAAAGTTTAAACGATCGCCGGAGGTCACTGGACTATCACCCCCTCGTCGCTGTATTTTAATTCCCGTTAGCCCCAAAAACCGAGAGATTATTTGCACTAGCTTTCGAAGTGAATCGAAAAGCGAGTTTCCGACAAAACAAACTCGACAGTTTAACTCCCAACCCTCTATGGGATTATTGCGTCCTCATTCTGACCTCCTCAGATCATTTTTCAGGATTTATATGCACTGAGAGAGAAACAAATCTCCCAAACAAGTTTTGTTTGAATTTAAAAAATCGTTAGTTGAAAATTGCAAAAAAACAAATAGTGGGAAAATTTTTGTCGCAAAAATTGATTTAGAAATATCATTTCTAGCATTATTTCTGCGTTATTCCATGCTCCCATATGCATTTATTTTGCTCGCGACTTTAAAAAATGCAATTTTTAAAAGCAAATAAATAATTATTTAACTATTTTCCGTGTGTTTACTTATTAAATACAGGTTCTTAGGGCCATATATTTGAGAAAAAAATAATTTTAAAAATCGTGCAAGTTTCCTATTATTCATATTTAAAATTTCCAAATTCTTAAGCTTCAGAATCGAATTGCTAATTCATCAGCAAAAATATAACGACTATGTTATGGCAAAAGCAATTTCCCATTTGTTTTTGGTAATTTTCCACTTGCAATTTGAGACTTGCTTGAGAATTTATTCGTTTTTCCCTCGGCATTACATTTGTCTCTGTTTTCATTTCTCTCTCCTTGAGTGCGATATTTTCCTTCTATCGAGTCTGTCCTGTACCCGACGCGAGGAGAATCCTCGTTGAGACGAGTGAGCGAGGAGAGTCAGTCAGGGGTCTACGACCGCTTACTCTCGGTTGAATTATTTCCTCAACATTGTCTCTCTATTCTCATCGGTATGCAATGATCAACCGTATAAAAAACCAATTCATTCAGTTTAAATCTTATTGCAACAGTCCCTTAATCCACTGTAAATAATGGTGCGGGGGGGGGGGGGGGCAATGTAAATAACGATTTTCCTCAGATACAAAAAAAAACTATCGTTTCAACTTCTATTGAGTCTAGGATAAATTTCCAATAGTTCTTCCCCCTCAGCTGTTTTCCCCTACTCATTATACATGGATCAATAGGAATGGGGCAGCATTTGCCGTCTGAAATATTCAAAACATCGGAAATACCGGGAAATTGACCCAACCACAGGCACAACTCCCCCTCCGAGATAATAAAAAGGCAAATAATTACAGAAACTGGGAAAATATGTAGCACCTGTCCCTCGTATCCCGTCATGAGGGTCGGGAAGAGTCCAATTATATCCCCCCAGGGAATTTAAGAAGCTTTTTAGGACCCTCAGAGGGAGATACGGAACACACCTGACACTAGCCGATCCCCGGGCTGCTCTAATAGACGAAGTTGAAGGGATGATGGACGATTCGTGTCTTTTTCTCTTTGACCTTTTCACTTTTGCCGACAAAAGAAATTTAACCCGCTAAGTCTAATTAAGTTAACAACGGGTGAATAGTGAAGACTAATGCGAAAAGACAATTTTTGTTATGAAGTAAATGCATAATATTTGAGTGAGAAATTTCAAACAACATTTTCGTTGAATTTCTCCCGGGGAAATTCCGGAAATTTTTAATCATTTCGACTGAAATTTCAATGGATTATTTGTAAAAATGGCAGATTCAAGTGAATCTATTTTCTAATTTTTAATTTGCTGAATATTCAGTGGATTTTAGTATAGAATGGTAATTAATTAATTTATGAGGGAAAAGATTATGATGGACGATTCGTGAAATGGATTTCCCATTTGTTTTTGGTAATTTTCAACTAGCGATTTGAGACTTGCTTGAGAATTTATTCGTTTTTCCCTCGTCGTTACATTTGTCTCTGTTTTCATTTCTCTCTCCTCGAGTGCGATATTTTCCTTCTATCGAGTCTCTCCTGTACCCGACGCGAGGAGAATCCTCGTTGAGACGAGTTTTTTAATGGATTTTGATGGTGATTTTCATCCAAAAATTCACGTCATTTTTATTTGAAATTTATGAATTCAGTAGAATTTTCAGTTAAAACAACGCCCAGATATATGCTTCATCGAATTAAATGAACTTTATTCGATTGAAATAAAAAGGTTTGCGTATTCAAATAGCTCGTAATGGAGATTTTATTCAGAAAAAATATTGTTGAAATGACTGCAAAACAAAAAAAAGTGACTTTACATGACACAAATTCATCATTTCCATAATCTTTTCCCTCATAAATTAATTCAATTGCCTCATTGTTCATATTTTTTGTTGATTCAACCGACTTTGACTAGTTGAAATGTCACTCCCCCCTGTCCCCAATGAAGAATTGAAATACTCGAATGGAACAAAGGGAAATCAATGAATATCGATCACGACAGGATGAATAAGATGAAGAATCCTTTTCGAGTGAGAAAACGAAGATAAGTCCCTGAGCGTAACACAAAAGCCACGGTCATTGACCGAGAGCTGCCGGTGGAAGGTTGAAAACTGGCCAGGGCAAACCAAGACTTCATCTCTCTCTGTCTCTGTCTCTCTCTCTCTCTCTCTCAGTCTTGGCCGTTGGACACAGCCTATTCTGGTTTCCTTTCTCCTCAAGGCTTCCACCATCGGCTATACTCGCCGGCTTGCCACGTCATACCCGTTGTACCCCCTCCCGTCTCTTTGTACAATCGTCTTGTGGTGGTCATCTCTTTTCAGTTTTCGTGTTTTAGTGGAGAAAATACAACGACAAGGGGGACGAGGAGGGGTGAGGGGGGGGGGGGGGGGGGGTTTCATCGG
>NW_021680365.1:628930-699824 GCF_001412515.2 Diachasma alloeum
GTTTCATCGGGCTATTGCTGCACTTGACATGAAGTACGGTTAAATTGAAGGGACGGTCATACTGAATGGACAAAAGGCTACGAAATATTATGGGATATCCTCCGGGCACCAATGAAACTGTGAAATGAGCTTTTACTGGGATTTCCTGAATATTACCAGGATGTAAAAACAAAATGAATCGACGTTGACACAGAATTATCCATCTGTTGAGCTGAAAATAGAGAAATTCATAATGGAATTTTTTTTTTGTTTCTGTTGTTCAATATGAAATTGTGTCGCTAATAAGCCTTTCAAATTATCAAAAAATGCCTTTTGGTGCTCTTGATTTTTTTAAAATCGAGCTACACTGTTAAAAATTTTCGTCTGAATTTTCCGTCTGAATATTCCAATGATTTTCTGTTCTAATAATCTGAAAATCAATGAAATACTTGATTTTTCAGTTCAATTATTCTGTGAAAATTCGGTAAAATCAGGAAAATTCAGGGGAAATTAAAAATTCATGCCATTTTGTTTCTGAATAGTCATGTTCCACTGAAAATTCAATCAAGTTGTAAAATTTTCATCTCACTCCCACTTAAAACTCATGAATTTCCTTGAATTCTGCCTAAAGCTAGAAATTTCATAACCGTTTTTCCCTTACGAAAATTACTATCATATTTTCCATAAAATTTCAAATAATTTCTAACAGTGTACTGCTACAGTTGACACGAAGTACGATTAAATTGAAGGGACGGTCATACTGAATGGACAAAATGTCCGGGGCACCAATGAAACTGTGAAATGAGTTTTTTTCGAATTTCCTGCATATTGCTAGGATGTAAAAACGAAATGAATGGGCGTTGACACAGAATTATTCTTCTGTTGAGTTGAAAATAGAGAAATTGATAATGGAATTTTTCTTTGGTCTCTGTTGTTCAATATGAAATTACTTCGGTAATGAGTCATTTCAAAATTATCAAAAATATTTCTCTTGATGCTCTGTATTTTTATAATCGAGCTATTGCTGCACTTGACATGAAGGACGATTAAATTGAAAGGACGGTCGTACCGAATGCATGAAAGGCAACAAAATATTATGTGATATTGTCCGGGCACCAATGGAACTGAAATGAACTTTTTTTTTTAATTTCCTGGATATTGCCAGGATGTAAAAACGAACTGAATGGACGTTGACACAGAATTATTCATCTGTTGAAATGAAAATCGAGAAATTCATAACGGAATTTTTTTGTTTAGTTTTCATTGTTGAGCATTGAATTTTTTTTTCTATTGTGGAATATGAAATTATTTTATCATAAATTATTATAAAAAATGTCTTCTGTTGCTTTGCAGTAATTTCATTAATCGAACTATAGAATTATTAGTAGGTTTATTTATTTGTTGAGTAGACAATGGAAAAAATGATTATGAGATTTTGTTCCGTCTCTATTTTTGAATATGCAAATATTTTCTTATTAATGCGTCATTCTAAAAATGGTTTCCCATATTTCAGTTCAATTTCGATAATTACTGTTTCGCAATAATTATTGAAATTACGATTTTGCAAATAATTATCGCAAATTCTCTTTTTGTATTTGCTATCAATCGAGCTATTGCTACACTGGACATGAAGGATAGTTAAATTGAAGGGACAGTCGTACCGAACGAACAAAAAGCAACGAAATATTATGGGAAACTGTCCAGGCATCAATGAAACTGTAGGTTGAGTTTATTTTTATTTCCTGGATATTGCCGGGATGTAAAAACGAAATGAATGCACATTCAAACAGAATTATTCATTTGTTGAGTTGAAAATGGGGTTTTTGTTTGGCTTCTATTGTTGAACATTGAACATTCATTTTCAGTTTTTTACAGCGCAATGCGGAATCCTTTTGAAAATTAATAATTGCGAATAACCATGGAAAAATATTTTTTTCGAGAGAATTCAATAATCATTTTCCTCTGTATCTTTGATGTTCATTTTTTTAGTGTAAAAAATGTTCAACTTGAAGGTATATTCCTAGACAACAGGTTTAAAAAAAAAAAAAAAAGAAAAAAAATTCTAAGAGAATTAGAATTTAGAGAGAAAAAATTTCCGCTTCACCCAGCCGGGAATCGAACCCGGGTCTCCCAGATACGCGCCGGGCACTCTTACCGACTAAGCTACCGGGAACCACAGAAATTCACTCTCAAATTCACCTCAAACACCGCCTAACCTCCTTTAGGCATTAAAGAATTCTAAGAGAATTAGAATTTAGAGAGAAAAAATTTCCGCTTCACCCAGCCGGGAATCGAACCCGGGTCTCCCAGATACGCACTCGGGTTTTCAACTGAAACCCGAGTTGAAAACCCGAGTTGAAAACCCGAGTTTGTAGCAGCGATGTCAGACAAGATATGAATGTTTTTTTGGGCTCAAATGAAAGAGCGGGTCGAGAAATGGCGTGCTAGAGCCTCTAAACATGAGAAATGTCTCTAAAGATGATGTCTGTTTTCAATTGAACAGCAGAGTTGTGACATCATTTTCTAGGAGGACAATGGGGTCTAGGAGTATGTATAGATCATTGGGGTCTAGTAGTCTCCCCTGGTGCGAATAGTCACGGCCAAAAAATATTCTGAATTGATTGAATGATGGCTTAAAAAATTTCTTCGGATGTCCTTTCGACCGAGTTCGAAGATGAAGGCGATAGCAATAATCGTTATTTTGATTCATTTCAAAATTGCAAAAATTTTGTATTTTTGGAAAATCAGAATTCCGGGGATATCTTTGTGTAGAAGAAAGGGATATCAAGAATAATCATAATGATGATAACATTCAACTAAGTTGAAAATCTGACACAATTAATTAAAAACAAATCTCATTCAATTTAATAAAATGTAATAAACAATGAATTATACACAATAGATGGAAATTGTGTGCAAAATAACCATTCGGAAGCATATTGCTAATTTATTAGCAAAAATAACTATCCTATATGCAATAGAAGAGCAATTTCCCATTTGTTTTACGATTGTCCCCATGTTTTTCATGCATAAAGCTTATATTATTCCCCAGCTATTGAAATAATACCTTATGTCATCGCTTTCGGCTCGGATTATAAAGTCACATTCGTCAGATAATACTTTTATCGCCGTGTGACATACAATATTTTATGTCACTGGGCCCGAAACTGGGCCTCGCTCCGCTCGGTTAGATCGCGGTTTATCGAGCCTAGCGACATAAAAAAATTCTAACTAGCTGTACTACACAGTTTAGGAGATAATAAATAATGAAATGCTCATGTGAAAACGGTTCTTACGACGTTCTTAAAAAACGAATTCATGGTAGATTGATAAATTCCGAATGGGGTAAATTTTTTCTAAAATTTACTTGCTCACAGTTTCTGCGATATTCAACTCTAAAAAATCGAAATTTCGTGAAATCATTTCTTGTTTTCTAATTAATTAACACAAATGTATTGACTATATTACGACGAAAGCCATTTTCCACTTGTTGAAGATTTCATCAATGAAAAACATCAAAATCTAATTTTTCTTGTTTTTTAACATTAAAAGTGAAGTAGTAAAGTCACCGGCACGATGAATAAAGACCCCTGCAATTTTGAAAATTCAGTGTGTCCTCCCTTCGCGGTCCCTATGGACAGCTGCTCCTCATACCTCTCGACGATAATTTTCCTCACTCGAGAATTAAGTATTTAGTACACTACTTTGAGTGCACATTGAAAAATTCTCCCAGGCATTGCATCACCCACCCATACTTATCCATGTCTTCACTCTACCGTGAGAGACACTCAAGGTGAATATGCAACTTGAATACAACTTTGTCCCCCCGTATCGCAGCGAAAGGAAAGAACCCAGTGGCGTAAATGTGGCCCTACTGCACCGCTCTATCCACCATTCTCGTGTTATTCACCGTTGTAAAACATGAAAAAATAACGATAAATCCCCCGGTCTTGAACTCATTTCAGCCACGATTTGTTATAAATAGTGAATATTACGGGGCTATCGGTGATCCTCAACCCGAGAATTTACTATCGGTTAATTAACTCGAACCATTCGACAAAAGTCGAATTACTTCCGGCTAATTAATTTCCCCTGGTTTACCTTTTTAATTGCTCGACCTCAAGTTTCCTACCGTGTACAGGTCCACTAGGTCTGTATTTTTAATAACTCAGCGGCTAAAATAATCAGGATTTTATTCAATCCCTCCCCCTGAGATTTCGTTTTAATATTTAAGTCTCTCGCTAAGTCGTCGTAAACGGGAGAATTTATTCAACACATTCGCTGCTTTATTGGAACTAATAATAATAGAGGAGAGGCGAAATAAATTTTTATTTTTTTGGTGTTAATCTTCTTCACGTTTGCAATTGAATATCAGAATTTTTATTGGAGATTTTATTGTTAATATCGGTTTTTGATGTCTGAATTGATTTCTTATTTTGAATTGGCAGATAACGTTTAGAGAAAACTAAAAAAATACAGACAATAATTAATTTGAAATTAATTACAGACAGTAATTAATTCAGAATGAAGGATATCCAAGTACTTTAGCTATTTTTTCTCCAGTGGAATGCTTTTGGAATCGATTTCATGCCTGAAAAATTAGGTTTTCGAAAGTTTAAACAATTCCAACGAATGATTAAAAAAATTATAATTCTGCGCAAAATGTCATTTGAATGACGCTGAATGATCAGAAGTTTTTTCAGATTTTTCTCACGCAATTTAATTGACAAATTTTGATGATTGAAATGATATTTGAAAAATTTATCACTGAAAATCTCTAAATCAATCGCCAACATGATCAGGATGTCATTTAAAATATTTATTCAGTGCAATTTTGTCGTGTAAATCTTCAACATTTTTCGCTGAACACCAGAACTGTCAAAGATTTTATTACAAACACGTTTTTTTCAAGTCTGAACTTGACTCCTCATCTTTAATGGCTATAAAACATTTCGAACGTGATTTAAAAATAACGAAGAATTACGAAACAAATTACAATCCGTAATTTATGAGAATCATCAAAGCTCAGTAAAAAATTTCATCATTCAAAATCTCTCAATAGGTTACAATGACATTTAGAAATGTCGCTGTAATGATCAGCATTTTATGAATACCCCCCCGAGGTTTCATTTTAATAATCAATAAAAAAAATCGTGTAAATTTTCTTCAGCATTTGTAGTTGAACATCAGAACTTTCGTCAAATACTTTATTATAAACATCTTTTTTTTAATGTCTGAACGTTATTTTTTCATTTAGAACAGTTCGAAAATGCCTCAAAATAATTTAAAAAACATGAGCAATTCCAACAAAAAATACAATTCTCAATTTTTTAATCAGATCGAAATTATTTTAAAAATTTCAAAATCTCTAAATCACAATGGCATTTAGTAAAATCACTGAAAGGATCGAGATTTTATTCAATTCCCCCTGAGTTATCAGTTTAATATTCAACAGAAAACTTTCGAAAATAATTAAAATAACACGAACAATTCCCCCAAAAAATGCAATCCCTAATTTATTAATGAGATTTAAATCATCAACACTAAAATTGGAGAATCTCATATCAATTTTCTTCAATATTTGCAACTGAACATCAAAACTGTCATCAAAGATTTTATTGTAAACATCTTTTTTTTTATGTCTGAACGTAAATTTTTATTCAGATCAATTAGAAAATGTTTCGAAAATAATTAAAATAACACGACCAATTCCCACAAAAAATGCAATCTCTAATTTATTAATGAGATTTGAATCATCCATCCAAAAATTGGATAATTTCATCGGTGAAAATCTTTGAATAAGTTACAATGACATTTACAAATGTCACCGTTGAAATTTGTCGCTCCAAGTGACACAGAGACAATTCAATGTTCCAATTGAAATAACCACCAACTGTGAATTTTTCTGATTTAAAACATCCCAGTTATTTAGTGGGACAGCTGTCACACTGACTGAGTGTTTCACAAATACCGTTCACCACGATAATTTCACCATAAAAATGAAAATTCTCACGCTGAGAACATCTTCGGTACAATAACGAACCCGCCGCTTCTCAATGTACCCACTAGCTAATTAACGAGAACAATAAACTATTGATTAATCCCCCAATATTGAAAATGGGAACAACGATTAAGCGTGCTGATGCGTTCCCGTAGAAATACGTCAGTTAATTATTAGCTTTCATATCGGTGATTCCGACAGATGATGCGTCATTATCTGTGATAATCATTATAACGGAGAATGTCGTGTGTTTAGAAGCGCTGGGGGTAAAATTGATGCGGGGATTCTAGCGTGCATGATTGATATTCATTTATTTCTCTGTCTTATCAATTTTAGACGTGAGTTTATTGCTGAATTTTTGGTATTGCAGAAATTGTAGTCGGGTCAAATCAAATTGCATAATGTGTGGAAGGGGGGATAAATTATGAGTTTTTCAGCATCTGTATTCACTAAATAGAGAAGATTCTAAGAAAACTTATTGTTGTTGATCATCAATGACTGGAGATCGGTTGAGTGAAAAATAACTTTTTTTTTTCATTTTAAAGATAGTTTTTCAAGCTTGAAAGAGAGACGTGATTCATCCAAATTGCACCACTTAGTTTGAAAATATGAACGGTTTTATATTTCCATCAGACTTTTTTCAATTTGACTAAAATAAGATTCGAATAAAATTACTATTTTTGATTATTAATAACTCGAGATCGGCAAAGTGAAAAATAATTTTTTTTTTCATTTCAAAGATATTTTTTGAAGCTTGAAAATGGGACCTGACTCATCCAACTTGCATAATTTAGTTTGGAAATAGGAACGGTTTTATAATTTGCTTCAATCTTCGTCACATTTGACCAAACTAAGATTCGAGTAAAATGATTATTTTTTGATTGTCAATATAACTAGAGATCGACAGAGTGAAAAAAAAAACATTTTTTTCCATTTCAAAGATATTTTTTTAAGCTTGAAAATGAGACCTAACTCATGATTATCGTTCCATTTAGTACGCAGATATGAACGGCTTTACATTTTATTTCAAACTTTCTCAATTTCGACTAAAATAAGATTCGACTAAAATGACTGTTTTTGATTGGCAATAACTAGAGATCGCCAGAGTAAAAAATAACAATTTTTTTTTCATTTCAAAGATATTTTTTCAAGCTTGAAGATGGGACCTAACCCATCTAAATCGCATCAATTAGTTCGGAGATAAATCGCTTTTACGTTTTGCTTCAAACTTCTTCAATTTTCGCTAAAATAAAATCCGTAAAAACTGACTATTATTTCATCTCCAATAACTGGAGATCGGCAGAGTGAATACAATTTTTTTTTCTTTCATTTCAAAGATACATTTTCAGCCTTGAAAATCCCACTTGACTCCCCCAAATCGCACCATTCCCTCATCAGATATCGACAATGCCCCATTTTCCTCCCACCCCTGAATTGAAATTCGCATCCACCAGAAAAATCTCAAAATTTTCAATTCACTCGCCAAGAAGTACGAGATACACCCTCACCCCCGAAATAAACTGGAGAACCGTCAAAATCTCCGAGTAATCCACCGTCAGAAGCTGACGTTGAACGCAAAATTGAATACGCATTCTGAATACTAAAAACATTCGATATAAAACTCGCCCGAAATTCCCCTTCAACTCTGTTATTCCGCATCTCTCCGTGTTTACAAAACCACGTTAACCCAATTATCGATCACCAACTTGTCTCCATCACTATTTCGCGTACAACAAACGTAAAAACGACGTTCCGAAGGCTAATTCAGCCTAAACCCAGCCCCGTTTACGAC
The DNA here is from genome assembly GCF_001412515.2 of Diachasma alloeum. Taxonomy (NCBI): domain Eukaryota; kingdom Metazoa; phylum Arthropoda; class Insecta; order Hymenoptera; family Braconidae; genus Diachasma; species Diachasma alloeum. The sequence goes on from NW_021680365.1 coordinate 636,703, forward strand.
GTAATAACTGTTACAATTTTTTTTCCACGAAATCCACTAGTCCTTTTAACAACCGCTCATTATTCCCCAACTACCGCCGAATAGCACCTCATAACGAGGTTAAAAAATTGACAAAACAGCACAAAACAAATTGACAAAACTACGCACCTTGTGCAGAAACAGCAACCACGACGAACCAGCAGCTCCACAGGATCATCTTGGCGTTTCCCCTCTGTCGTTCCATACTTCCTTCACTTCACAAACAAAATCAACACTTCAATCTCCAAAATACTCAACTAAAAAAATTGCACACAACAGCGCCGAACTCTCCAAACAAAATGGTAAATAAACCAAAACCACAAGTGGCAATGTATCACGCCGATAAAAACCCGCGTTAACCGAACAAAAAACTCCTTCACTCAGCGATTAAATCAACGATAACGACACGTTACAACTGGTGGTAATAATTGACGAGTAAAAAAAACCGAGTCAACTCAGACGCTGGGTAACCCAACTCGATAGCTCGACGCGCGAACACCGTCTGCCGCGCGTTTTGCTTTCGAGGCGATTCGTGAGAGTTCGGGGGCCGGCCCGAGGATAACCGAGTCACGATTGTAGACGGCCGATGATCCTTACCGCCCCCCACCCCCGGGTTTGTATATCGTGTACCAGCGTTTTTCGATACTCGAGTGCCCCCTGTTATGGAACTGCTGGATCTTGAATACAAATATTTTTGCCGCGGGTCTGGGGGGGGGGACTTGTTGATGTTTTGGGGATTATTTTCAACGGCGAAACGGTCTGGCATGGGTTTTGTTTTGATGATGAGGACAATAAGGGAGAGGGACGGGATTCTTTGAGGGATTTCTGAGAATTATTTTGTTGAATACTGCATTGTGAGGTGGGTTAATCTATATATTCTTAATATTTAGGCCTGAACTAATGAATGAATATTTTAACTCGCAGATGATAGAAGAAATGAATTGAATGATTATTTAATAATAATTATAATTTGATTTAATTATAACAAATTATAATAGGTGAAAGATGTTATGCTTTGATCTTTCTGTTTTTCTGATCTCAAGTAATAGACGAAAATTATTAAATGATTATTTAGTAATAATATAATTATTTAAGTAATAATTCTATAGGGAAGTGGCAAGCTAGGGTAAGTGCAGAAATGGAACTTTTTTAGGAGAGTTGAAAAATTTGACGTTTGAATTTTCGATTCAAGCAATAAAAATTTTTTTTTTAAATGCACTTATCCTAGTTTACCACTTCGCTAGAGAATCATTTAATAGTATTAAATAATTATAACAAATTATAATAGTTGGAAGATCTATTATAATAACTAAAAGATCTTCACGCACGAGAAAATTTAATAGAGAAACCTATCGAATTCGTTAGAAAATTCTATTAAATTTCTATTAAACTTTCTATTAGTTTTTGGCTGATTCTATTGACATGTTCAATAGAAAAAATTCAATAGAATTTTCTAACAAATTCGATACGATTTTCTATTAAATTTTTTCGTCCGTGTTGCCAAGATACTGGGGTTTTGTTTGATGATGAGAACAAAAAAGGTGAGGGACGGGGCTCTGCGGGATTTCTATGAACTTTTTCTTTTGAATACCACATTGTAAAGTACTTACAGTTTAATGTGCATACTAGAGATATTTCGGTCTAAACTAATGAGTAAATATTTCTGATGCCAAACATTGGAAGAAACGAATCAAATGATTATTTATTAATTATTTGATAATAATAATGATTAAATAGTCAATAGTGAACAAATATTCCAAATCTAAAATATTGAGAGAAAAGAATCAAATAATTATTAATAATTAGTCAATTATTCACTTATAAAAGAAAGATCTCGTCCCAATACTATATTCGTTAAAAAATTTTAAATCAACAAAAACAGAATTTTCACATTTTTCCCTAAAGCCGCTCGTTTTCAGAATAAATACGAATTCAACAATGTTCATTGGAGCAAAATATGTCCCGAGAAAAGCATTAATAAGTGAATAAATACATAAACAAGTGGGAAATTGCTCTTGTCTTCATACCGTATAGTTACTTTGCTAATAAATTAGTAGATTTTGCACAGCATTTTCTCCTGTGGTACACAATGCGTTGTTTAATTTGCGGTATTAAATTGAATGAGATTTATTTTTGAACAATTATGTCAGATTTTCAACTCAACTGAATGTTACCATTATAATTATTCTTATTATCCCTTTCTTTCGTACAACCGATTGTCTTTTTTGCGGTCCTATCACTCCAAAGGAATTGAGAAAATTCACGGACGTTCAGGAAAAGTCGAAAACATTGAGGTATTCTTTTTAATTGGAGGTATTATCAAAAATCCTGGTATTCAATTTTCTCCTATATTCAGCCCGAGCGAAGCCGAGCCACACAGCTAGCAAAATAATAACGTTCATTTCACATCATTCAAAGATAAATGAATTAAAATTCCGTGTAAATAAATCAAAATTCGACACTGGGAGAAATAAAAATACTCAGATTTCTTGAAATCTTCATGACAATTAGCCCCCCTCATCGCTCCCCGCCCCGTCCACCGCCCACTTAACAATCGTGTTCCTGCGCTTTCGATACTCGAGTGCCCCCTGTTGCTGAACCGCTGGATCTCGACCAACACAAACATTTATCCCTCTATCCATCGGTTTTGTTCAAGTGTTGGTGATTACCTCCGCCTCAAAATGAGTCTACCAGCCCAATTTCAACGATAGAAACCCTCCGAAATTTGGTATTAAATCCTTCCAATAATTTCCAAAATTCTAGCTTCAAATACTCCGCTGTAATCTGCTCTCTGATTCATAGATTCGTGATATTTGGCTCGATTGCATGAACCGATCGATAATGGAAATCAAGCCCATCGACAGGTTCAACATTTGCTGTTCATTAAATGTACCAGATGCCAAATATTGACGGCAGAAATAAATCGCTAAAAAATCGTGATGTAAACCTTTGAAATTTGGCTTCCCCTCTCTTTATCCGTTCCCCCTCCAATTTGAACGTTTATCTCTGATAAAACGGTTTCTTTTCGATGTATTCACTCGACAAGTGGCTGTTTCATACGTGGTAGAAGTTGCGTAGTCTCCCAGCATGTCCGCCAGTCACAACTTGAACGCTGACGTGTAACATTCCCCGAAGGAAGCACTAAACTCAAAGTATGTTGATAATTTTGTTATTTCATGAATTAAAATACTGTAGTTTGGTTTCTGTGACTGTTAATTCTTGATCGAGAGATTGTGGGGAGTTTTGCGGATTATTCTAGGCCTGGGTTTTGTTGCTAATGGTTTTAGTTGGGAATCATTCACGATCTGACAATCTTTCATAATCAACAAATACTGTATTTCGAAGTTTGAATACAACCAGAGCGATTTAATTTAGGAAATGTATTCCTCATTTATTTATTCGAAATTTTCTTATTGAGTGCAACGGTATTTTTGAATGTTCATTGCAATGAAAATGTTTCAATTATACGATTTATTCAATTGAAATTGAGGATTCCATAAAATTGAAAAACTTGTATTTTTTGCAATTGTTAATTGTTGATATTTAGAGGGATTCAGAGGAAATTGTTGATGTGGTGAGCACTGTGGAGGCTTCTAGCCCTGGGTTTTGTTACAAATGGATTTTGTTACGAATTATTAACGATTTGAGATTCGTTCACATTCAACAACAACATCGGACAACTCGTTATTTGTTTGGATGTTTTTTTGACCAAGTTCGAAGGCGATAGCAATGATCGTTATTTTTATTTATTTGAAAATTTGCAAAAATTTTGGATTTTTTGAAACTCAGAATTCCGGGGATATCTTTGAATATCATGCTTCAAATTAATTCAATCCTATCTTAAAATGTTTGTTTTGATGTCATTAAGTCGAAGTTAAAACATGATTACGATAGCGATATTGATTGATTTGATTTTTATCCTGATTGTTGAACATTTCGAATTTTTCATGAATTTCCCTGAAAGTGAGCTTTCTGATGGTTTCTTCAAATGTGATGTTTCAAATTCATTCAAGTATGTGTAAATAAAATTTTTCTATTAACATTTTATCGAAGGGCTGAAGAGAGAGATAGAACCGTAAAAAAGACAATCGGTTATACAGAAAAAAGAGATAATAATAATAATGATGGTGATAACATGGAACTAAGTTGAAAATCTGACAAAATTAGTGGAAAAGAAATCTTATTCCATTTACTAAAATGAAATAAACAATGAATTATACATGATAGAAGGAAATTATGTGCAAAATAACCATTCGGAGGTATATTTCTAATTTATTAGTAAAAATAACTATGTTATATGCAATACAAGAGCAATTTCCCACTTGTTTTCCATGATTTTCATGAAATAATGGAACTGAAATTTACAGTCTCCATTGATCTTTCATCAAATTGTGAACTCTCAATGGCGAAATTTCCTGAAAATTCAACAAATTTCCAATAATTGTACCAGAAATGTCAGCCGAAAAATCCCACCAATGAAATTATTCTTACGAATTAAAAACCTGTACTTCATTTTCAACAATTATTAATTGTTGCTCTTCAGGATGTGGCGAGCGCTGTGGATGCTTCTAGCCCTGGGCATTGTCATCGCCTCGGGAGAGACAACCGGCGACGCCGAAGACGCCAGTGTTGAGGTGGATCCTAGCGAGAATATCGATGTTAACATTCCTGGATTGGATAAAAAAATACCGTCCCCTGCGGAATTACTGAAGATGCTGGACTCGATGGACTTGTCTGACGAGGAGAAGGAAAACATACGCGAGAGTATTATGAGGAATCCTGAGGGTCTGAATAATGCCGTCGGGGGTTCCGGGGGATTCCTCTATCAGGCACTTGTGCTCTTGTCGCTGCTCAGTGTGCTGGCACTTATTTTTGGTGGGTTGATTTAATCTGGCGCATGTGGTGGGTGATTATCATTACTCGAGGGTAATTTGAGGGCTTTTTGCAGGGTTCTTCGGGTACAAACTGTACAAGAGTCTTGTCGCAAAGGAGCTCAAACGCGAGATGAAGAGGAAGCAGAAGGAGATGAAGAAGAAAAAGTGAGGGCTTTGTTCTTGTTGATTTCATTCCAGAGATATTTTTGTACCTTCATGAGGAGATAATTAATTGAGAATTGTGGAGACTGTTATTTGTACAGGGAGATTTTTGAAGAGAGCATTAAAAGATTATTTGTTATTAAGGATTATCATCGTTTTTTATTGAGCTCAATTCATTCTTTAGTTCAATTATTTGTTCGATGGTGAGTTATTGTGGGAATAATGGGGTTTGAGGAAACTGTTCAGAAGAGCTTTTGAAACTGGTTCCAAGCTTTTTTTGAATGAAACGATTTTTTTTTCGCAGAATTAATAATAAAATTTCACTCATTTTGATAATAATAAATTTTTTATTCGTTTTTCCCTGATTAAATCCCGACTAAACACTGATTAAACCTTGATTGAACCTTGATTAAACCCGGACTGAAAATGAATTCGAGTCTTGAGAGGGTTTGAATATAGAATTATTTGACAGAACGAAATAATACGCAAAATTTGGATGACATTTCAATTGATGATAGTACTATGACATGAAAAAATAGAAGAAGAGAATAGTGAAAGAAGAATTTTCAAAGAACCCTTCAATTATCCTACAATTATTATGAATTGTTTATGTATTCCTTGAAATCATCATAATAATTAATCCCATAATTATCATCATCCCATCCTTTCCCCTCTATATCTCCGCCCAATTTTTTTTTGCTGAAAATATTCCAACGAATAATTCAATTACTGATTGTGGGTTATTGTAACCCACATCTTCTCATCTCGTCCACCCGAAATTAATAATAAAGTAGCAGTGTATTCTTCACCAGTAACGATAACTAATTTCCTCTTTTTAATTTTTTCCCTAAACTCTCTGGGCAGTCTCACGTATCGATACAGAGGGGGCTAAAACTTTTTAATGAAAATTGTTGAACCGGATATTAAAATCCCCACCCCTTGTTCTGGAATATCGACGAAGACTGCTGTCTCCATTTATTATTTTCATAACGAAGAAAGGGTGTACACTGATTACATAATCGAAGGAATTTCCCAGGTCCGTTCACAATTAACTGTCAAAGCAAGATTTTCCAGGGGTATTAATTAATTCAGAAGTTAGTGATGCAGTCCGAATAGTTTGGAGAGGATATATCGAGTTTCGAGATGTGTAGAGATGGGATTATAATTAACGTTATGTCAGTGGACTCTGTCAGGCTGCGATCCAACTTGCTAGAGGATGTTATTTCGGGTATTAAGCGTTATCTATTTCGTTACAGAAATATCTCCTGTGATCCGAGGGCACTCTTATCAGGGATATTCACTTGAATAAGAGAAATTTATTGAGAATTAATTCACAGGGACGTGAGAATTTTCAACGTCGAGACTTCAAATTGGAATTCAAATCAATTCAAATCAATTTTTCCATTCGTTGTAACAATATTTTTGTTGAAAATGAATTATTATTTCAATGGAAATGTTTCAATTACATAAAATTAATCGTTCACTTCTGAGCAAATGAATCCTCCGTTAAAATAAAAAATGAAGGATTATTACAGATTAATACAATTGTTCTCTTCATCAACTGAACAATCATTTTATTTCCAGCAAATCAAGTCTTCATTTGGGTGAAGGAAACATTAATTTATGGTTAAAAAATTACTCATTTGATATAAATAAAAACGCAAATGAAAATCAAGTTTTAGTTTGATTCATTTGATTGAACATAAACGAAAAAATGGAAGAATAAATAAATAAAAATGACGAAAATATGAAGGAACATTCCTCTGTCACAACTTCAATTTCGACATTCATCAAGAAAATGAAAAATCGCAATCGCAAGCAGTTTCTCCCGAAGTCAAATTATAATATAAATTCTTTACCGTTGAATAATGCAAAAAAAAAATTTTATTCGCTCTGAATACGTTTTATCAATACAGATCATCACAAAAAATAGCTGTAATGATGTAAAACCGGAGAATAATGTAACAAATTTCAAGAATTAAAAACGACACCCAACTTATTCCATAGTTAATCGATATCCCAAACTCTCTTAGAACAATTGCACCTCCATCGATGGCTGTTCAAAGTTTAATTGTACCCTTATCCGATGGTTATAATTGCCAGCAAACTTCTACTTGTCCTATCCCACTCACCCCTCCCAAACCACAATCACTTCTGCGGAACACATTAGTTGCCTACGTGTTGGATTTGGTAGTTAGTTGCTACCAATTTGCATTCAACAATTCAAACGATTGAGAATCCAGAGGTATGAACAGCTCCATACGTTTCTCCAAAGTCTTTTGAATCAATTAATCGAGGGTATGGAATTTAACGGATATTACAAGCTCATTGAAAAATTCTAGGGATGTATACAACATTATTTTGGACGTTATGATGAATAATCAATCATTTTTATGGCAAATTATAGCGGGATGAAGTGTCAAGGAATGTTTTTTATCTTGACATCGAAAAAATCGTCATTTTTTTATTGAATCAAGATCCATGTTTTCTTCCGAATGGAAGCATTGCAATCGTTCAAATTTAAGTTTTGGATTTTTTGTGTTATATTGATCCATTATGATCCTAAAATTCTGAAAATGCAATTTTTAGACCTCGTCTAAAAATAATTGAATATTTTTCTTTCAAATGTTGGTATTGTTGAGCCCTATCGATCGCCATTAATTAAAATTTAATTCATTTTCATTCTGTTTTTTCAATTTCGAATTTTTTCGAAAATCAGTTGTCCCACGATAACTAAAAAAAATGTTCTGAAGTGATTGAATGATGGCTTAAAAAAATTGTTTGGATGTCCTTTTCATCGAGTTCGAAGATGAAGGCGATAATCGTTATTTTGATTTATTTGAAAATTTGCAAAAATTTTGTATTTTTTGAAAATCAGAATTCCGGGGATATTTTTGAATATCATGCTTCAGATGAATTCAATCATAGCTTAAAATGTTTATTAAGTCGAAGTTAAAAGATGATTACGATAGCTATATTGGTTGATTTAATTTTTATGATTGTTGAAAGTTTCGAATTTTTCATAAATTTCCCTGAAAGTGAGCTTTCTGATGGTTTCTTCAAATGTGATGTTTCAAATTCAGTCAAGTATGTGTAAATAAAATTCTTCTATTAACATTTTATCGAAGCGCTGAGGGGAGAGACAATCGTAAAGAAGACAATCGGTTGTATTGAAGAAAGGGATAATAAGAATAATGATGATGACAATATTCAAATAAGTTGAAAATCTGAAAAAATTAGTAAAAAAGAAATCTTATTCAATGTAATAAAATGAAATAAACAGTGAATTAGACATGATAGAAGGAAATGATGTGTAGAATAACCATTTGGAAGCATATTGCTAATTTATTAGCAAAAATAACTATTTTATATGCAACAAAAGAGCAATTTTCCACTCGTAATCCTATTTTTTCTGTTCAAAAAAACTATGTAAATTGTAGTTATGTTCAGTAAATGCTGTGAGCGCACAACACTCAGTCGTCAGTATCATTACCACATAAATTTGTGGAAATTATTCCATTCAGGTACTCAACAGTTCAAACGAAAGGGAATCCAGGTAAAATAACAGATAACGATACATTCCTGCAAAGTCTTTTTATTCAATTAAACGGGAGTATGGAATTCAATGGATAGTACAAGCTTATTGAAAAACTCTAGGAATATATACAACAGAATTGGTCTGATGATTTCGGGAGTAGAAATATTTACATTGAATTTATGATAAGTTCATGAAGAAATTAGAATAATTCATTACTTCCACGAGGTCTAGGGGTTTACATTCATTAAGGAAGTGGTCAGAGCGAATTTCAGACGTTACGATGAATAACATCTAATAATCAATAATATAACGTCTAATAATCAATAATTTTAATGACAAATTATAGCTCGATGAAGTGTCAAGGAATGTTTTTCACCTTGACACTTTTCCACTTTTAATTCTACTCTTTCAGTTAAAAAAATTATTTAAATTGTAGTTATACTCGGTAAATGCTTTGAGTGCATAGTACTCAGTCATCAGTGTAATTAACATACACTTCTGGGGAATGACTCCCTCCAGATATCAAACTTCTGCACCGACGTGTGATCATTTTCCTCAAATGTGAGACTTTGAAATTGTCTTCATTGTCTCTTCATTATCGACATTCTTCTCACTGGATGATTGCAACACATGTCAACGGCCAGATGGAATCATCGAATCAATTAGTGATGATCAAGTGGAACGAATGTCGATGGAATTATTTCACACGCTTCTGCTGCCTCTGTCTGTAGATATCGTTGACAGGTGGGGGTGGAAGATCCTCGTCCTCACTGTCCTCACCGCCGAGACGAGTTCTTCGTCGTTTCGAGCCAATCGGTGAGCCATCATTACTCTCGTCTACTATCCAGTGAACGGATTTAGCGAGATCGAAGAGCTTCGTGTCGCAGCCGTTGTCAGCAACAGGTAGAGGAGCTAAATTCATTTGAGGAGGGATAAAGATAATTGTTGATTGAATGGAAGAGTGCTATTTTAGAAAAAAATGTAATTTCATTAGATTCATTAGATTCAGGAGGGGAATAATAAAGAAATTTCCAAATTTGATTGGAAATTTAATGGAATTCCAATTTTTTTACCCCATTTTTCAACTGGAAAAGTGAATTCTTGACACCAAATTATGATGAAGTTTCGATTAATTGAGAATTTGGAAATATTCTTCTCTGAATTTTCATGATTTCAGTCAAATATCGTGAAACAATAGAACTCGAATTAACATTTTTCGAGAGGAATGTGCGAGATTGAATAAATTGGTGAATATATAAAGCGAAGAAATATTTTGCAACATGACAGAAATAAATAACGTGAACTTGAAATGAGAAATTGATAGTTTCCATTAATTTTTCCGATCAATTCTGCAATTTCAATGACGAAATCTCTCAAAATTTCAGTGAAATGACATGACTATGATTATATTAGCGTAGAAAAACCTTAATATATTCATACTATTAGTTAATCACGAAGAATGTGAGAGATATAAAATGCTGGTGAAGATATCAAAAGAGAACTGAAATTGAAACTAAAGATTATCTCCACTGATGTTTTCATTATACTGTGAATTTTTGAAATTGTGGCTTGTTAAGTATTTTCAAGAACACTCCCCAAAATTTTAAAGGAAAATTTTTAACAGAGCAACAGAATTTTCAAGTTTCTCACCATGATCTGGCAATTGTATCCTACTGAACACATCCATGAGTAAATCAACGGCAACAAAAGGTCCTCTGAAGCACCCTGGAGGTGGCAACATAGTGCACAGTTGTGCTGCAGCAGGTGGTAATGGAAACGACCCCCCTGAAAATTAAAATAATTAATTTCGCCTGCTCACCATCATTCCCTCAAGATCACCAGATAAAGCTGTCTCACCTGGCACAGGATGCTCTCCTGGCAGTGGATTGACTTTCGGCTTGAACGGTATCATCTGAGACAGATCAGGCCTTGGTAATGCTGCTATCACCTCCTCTGTGTCTTGATTACGTGGTGATACACCTGGATTGTTCCTTCCAATATTGGAAACATCGATATAACCTATCGACTTCAATTCCACTGCTGAACAGGGATACAAGTCCAGAAATTTGTATCTGTCGACTAGTTGAGCTGTCTCTTTCCCCTCGAACTCTTTAATCTATTTAAAAATTCAGAATTCTCTCAAGACATCAATAAACACAATTGAAAACTATAAAAAAATGAACAAAATTTGTTGAAATATTCTTTTTATGAAGTAAAATTCAATTCATAGGAAATAGTTGATCATTTTTGTTTTGCTTTCTATCAAAATTAAATTATTATAATTAATATCGTTTAATTACTCTCATCAAATTAATGATTTCATTGAATGAATTGGAATGATGTTTTACCTTTTCTAGAACTGCACTTCTTCGTTTTTCCACTTTTACTATACTTGCCAAATCCCCAATGTTAGATTCGAATTCCAAAAATCTATTCCAAATGTCCCTGAATAAAAAAATCAAAGTGATAATTTGATCGAGTGGGAGGTAGTGGTGAAACAGTGAGTGTGATATTCTAAAAAAAATAATTACACTGATTTCTCAGGCTCCAAACTCCCTGATGACAGAACTCGTTCAAACAACACTCTCGTGTTATTATCCTCATTCAAGTGTGACAAGTAATCAATATAACAGAGAATGTACTCGGGATTGTCGGCGAATTTCTTCAATCCCAGCTCGAAAATACGGAATGCAATGTTCTTGTCTTTGGTGCAGTAGTACTCCATCAGGGCAGCTGCTACGTACACCTGATGTCTGCAGCGAGCGTCTTCACGTGCACGTTTAAAGACTGTTCTGGCTGATTTTATTCCCTCTGCTCTTCTCGCGAATTTCATGTACTGAACGTATGCCTGTAGAGAAAAAAATCAATAGCAATTTCATTCTTCATTTTTTTGCGAAGAATTTGATGGAGAATTTGAATGTTTTCTGTAAATCGAATATGAAAACTGCATCAAAAATATTGAAAACATTTTAATTTATTTATTTATTCGTTCATTTTTTCGAAATGGTTTTATATAAGGGAACAATCAAATTCATGAATTTTTTGGCTATTCATTGATACCAATTAAGGTTCAATTTTTCATACGCACTTCAAAAAAATTGTGTTTTTCCAAAAATCGATTTTTCAACGATCACTCAAAAATTCTTATCAAAATGGAATTAGACATGGCTCAAAAAATTGATAACAATACTCTCTTGATTCTATCAGAATATGATGGGGGTCGCACCATGCGTTGTTGAGTAACAGCACATTGTTTATGCGATTTGAACGAGAAAATCGGTTTTTTATGATTACTGAAAGAATTATCAATAATAGCAATTAAATCAGGGCTTGAAGAGTATATTTCAATGCCTTCTTAATCAAGTTGAAAAATGATGAGAACAGCATCTGGGTTTGATTAAACCCGGACTGAAAACCAATTCGGGTCTTGAGAGGGTCTGTCTGAATGTAGAATTATTTGACAGAACGAAATTTCAATTGATGATAGTACTATGACAAAAAAAATAGAAGGAGAAAATTTTTTTATTTTATAAAAATCAAAATCGATTTCTGGTGATGAAAATTTGGTTCTCAAAACTGATTCTCCAAAATTAAGGGTCATAATAAGGATCATGGACCCTAGTACTGAAATAAGAATTAAAAAAAGAGAATTCGGAAGCAAATTGTATATCTGTATACACTAAAACAAAATATTCATGCAAAACCCCAATTGAATGAACGTTTTACCAATGTGGGATCAATGTCCGTTATGTCAAGGAACTTCTGATAGATCTGATGGACTTTCTCGTACTTCACTCGTCCCTCCTCGAAGTCTGCGTGTGCAAAATAGAGAAGCATATTCTTCGCTAATAAAGTGCTCGTAGCACGTTCGAACATAGTCGCCGCCTCGTCACTCAAATTTTTCGCTGCATTCACGTCCCCCTTCTCGGTGAGAATTTTCGAGGAGAGCTCGAGGAAGTGGGCTGCCTGGTGCCAAACAGCCGGGTGATGGCCGAGGCACAGAAGACACTGTTCTATCGCGAACATGACTCTTTTTGCAACTAGGGACGTGTCTTCGGTGCGAAGGGGATTGCTGCGCTCCCAGGCGATATATTTTTTCCAGAGTTCCACCTAGAAAATTTAATTCCCACCTCAACATTCCGCTCACAATTTTTGCGGGAACTCCAATATTTACATAGGAAAATGAAGATTCGATCAGTAAAAACGAGAAGAGCATGAAAGTCGAAGTAAGTTTTGGACGAGAATATTGGCAAATGCAATCATGCATGGAAAAATTCAATTGAAAAAATTAGTAGATTTTTATCTTTTTATACAACGTATTCCAGTACAATATTTTCCAAATTTTTTAAACTTCTATTTAACCTTTTCTTAAACTTTTATTTCCTTCTGCTGCTGAGAAATCTCTGTAGAATCAATGTCAACAGAATGAATTCTATTAATTTGCTTTCTATACAATAACGTCTATTCAGTATTTGAAGAAAAAAAATTATTAAAAGAAAAACAGATGGAAAAGCGTTGAAAGTAGTCAATAGAATCAACAACAAAAATGAATATTTTCTAGTGAATGTTTTTCGATGAAATTTTCCATTCAATTATTTAATTAAATATTGATTTAGAAGCCCACAAAATCGTAATGAGTATTTATCCTCGTTGAAGATACAAAATTTTCCATAAAACTCCATTCAAAACATTCACAAACATCGTGACTAATTAGATGAAATGAATAATAAAAGACGCTGCAATGGAAATACTAGTTCTAATCAATTAAAATGAGCAGAAAAATCTGAATGGAATTGGAAATTCCCAAAAATTAAAAAAAAAAGTAATAATTGACTAACCAAATTGTTCACTTGAGCCAAAAATATCTTCTCTTCATTAAATATCGAATCAACTATTCATGAAATAGTATGGAAAATAGTAAAAAAGATTACGCTTCACCTTCCCTGAAACCTTTCTTACAAAATTTCAATTCAACATTTTGCAGATGATGTAAATCAAAATGAAAAATCTAGAAAACAACATTAAACAATCAAATAATTATCCAAATCTTAGAATATCTCATAGAAATAATTCGAAACACATACAAGAATATGGACGACGACTATTTTCCCCCACCTAACAAAAAATTCACCAAACAACTCCCCAAAGATAATGAAAAATGGTATAAAAATATTTCTCATTCTTTTATTAACTTCAATATAAGAATCTCTCATCGTTTCAATTACTTGTTTAACTTCTTCAGGATGACCAGTGGGCGGAACACTGGGTGCACTTCTGTTCAGGCCTCTTGTAACTGCCTCCAACTCTTTAGCAACACGTCTAGCATTCATGTAGTCGCGAGACCTCTCGATTGCCATTTTCTCAGCGATTATGGGATTGATATTTTGCTCGAATGCCATGTAGTCCTTCCACAGTTGCTCCATGTTTATCATTGGGTTGATAACACCACGTTGATATACCTGAGAGAATAAAAATGTTTAATCTCGTATTTACTTGAATGATTTAATTAAATGCTGGATTTGAAACGCAGAGAAACAGCTATATAATATTAAATAAAAGCAGGGATCTGCATCAATCGCTATTTTTGTAGTGTTATGACAAGCTTACGATAATTAATGTTTACTTATCTTTATTGAAATTCGAGAAATAATAAAATAATTGATAATATAAATTAAGTAATTGACAATATGGAATTGTCAATTGACTATCGAGTAAATAATTCGGAATTTCAATATTTAACTGATTATTATTTTACTAATTTAAACATTATTAGATAATATCAACCAATTAACTAAGCAAGATTACGCATAATTTGATAAACTCACAATTCCCCTGAATTTTAATTGAACTTTGAAGTACTTTCTCATACTTCTGAATTACTAGTCAACTCTATGAACTTTCCATTTGTTGTTTAACAGTATAACCACTCGTGTCCTTGATAATTACCCATTGGAGCTACTTTACCTTTCGTACAGCACTAATTTTCTGATTCTCCGCATAAGACCCAACAGCCTCCACACTCTTCAAAAAAGACACATAATCATTCCAAATACTGTACGAATGAATATCCATTCCAATTTTGTCGAGTGCAAAATCATACGCCTGTGCCATTTTCTCCCTAAAACCACAGATATTTACATTCTCGTATGCAATAGGAATAAATAAACAGTCTCATAATTTTTACATTCACCTCTACATCATCCAGAGTACTTACTTGTACGTCGCCAAGCTGGATTTAGTTTCTTTAACGTACGACAGATACAATTTCCACAATTCAATATTCAAGATTTTCATGAGGCACCTTTGGAAAAGCTGTTGCAACAAAAAATAACATGGTACAACATAATTGTCATCATCAATTATAAGTTAATATACATCTTTCGTACTCGATGTTAACGAAATAATTCTCGCAATGGGTCTCATCCCCATAATTACATTGATAATCCCTTACTTACCAGAGGCAAGTGCAAGATTACTAAACCATCATAATCACAGAATAGATCAAAAGAAGAAAGCAGAAATTTATCAATGATTTATTGTTCATAATTATTCGCATACAGTTGTATCTGAGACATCTAATCAATACGTGAGGTAAATGCAGGTTAAATAATAATGCCACAAGAAGCATTGGTAAATAATTTATTGAGAACACATAATTTATGATTGAAGGAAATTATATAATAGTCGAGCTGTTGGTAGAAGCCCGAAATGGAAACCCCCACAGAAATAAAAAAATTGCTCTTTATTTGTGAATGTGGGGGTGGGAGGGAGTTGAGACCTAATTGGGGATCAGAGATCCCTACTGCAGTGTTTAATTAAAAAAATTGACAACCACACGAGGCAGCATAAAGTGAGCCCTTAGATGGTCACAATATACTACCTCTGAATTTGAGACCATTGTGATAATTCGGTTGTTGTGGATTCCGACATTCTCCATGGAAAAAAATCCAACTGAAAAATTCAATTCCAATTCCAAACAATTGGAAATGTTCAATTCTAATTTCAAAATTTTTTTCATTTGAAAGATCATTAATGATGTCCACATAACCAGTCTATTTTGTAGGAAGGAATATAAGGCAGATGCATTCAGAAAGTCCTCTTCCACAAAAGATTAATCAACCATAATGACAGTTATATTTTAATTGAATAGTTTTGGTTGGTTGAAGATAATTGCAGACGCTGAAATCTTCCGGGGAAAAGAACCTCCCAAATGTTTTGAGAAAACAGTAATTAATTAATGAAATAAGTGGTTCCTTGATGAAGTCAAATTGTTTTTATTCACCTTACATAAGACTGTAAAGTGGTCAAAAAAAAATATTCATCACATAGTTATGGATGCACCATATTTTATGTTAGTAATCTTTGGAATTACTCCATTTTGTGGAATTTATCACTAATTTGGGACTATCCTACACTTGAATATTTCATTGTACTTCTTTGTCCAATAAAAGTTTGACGATTTCCTGATTTTCTCATGCACCATTTCATCGTTATCAATGGATGATTGAAACTTTTATTGAACAAAGAATTATTCATATACGCAACACCAATTGCATTGGCAATTAGAATATCATATTTAACATACCTTCTCCACTTTTTCAAAGTTGCGCATTTTCATCTGGAATGATCAGAGGAATTATGTAGTTCTCAATTATTATTCTATTTTTTAATAATCTGTTTTTTTCTGGGGTGAAAATTACCTCTTGCTCAATGTAAATCTTCCAATATCTCCCGGCTGATGGAAAAACCGTGACGAGTTTCTCGAATACTGGCCTCACTTCTGGAATTGGTCTGTTCTGGGCTTCTCTGATGAGAATGCTCCATGCTTCCAAGTCGTAGGGCGACTCGTCCACGGTCTTCTGGGCCCTTTGAAGTTTCTCATTGCCCCAATCCTGTTATAGACCCCAAGCAATTGAACTCGTTTCATTTATTTTATCGTTTATTCAATTTTTTATTCAATTGAAACTTTCACAGCATTTAATTTCATTCGATTTTTTTATTCAATTCAGTTCTACTCAAGATTTTAGGAGGACATGTGGCAAAATGGATCTTCTTAAATCATCAATATTCTCTGAAAAATTGATCTGATTTTAAAGCTTGCAAAAATATCTTCAAAATAAAAAAAATATGTTGAAGTTCATTTTACGGACATTGAGTTATTGATGACTTAAAATGGTTTATTTCGGTCATTTCTTCGCTACTCTTGAATCAAAATTTAAAAGAATATAATTCGATAAAAAAATCAATTCAAACTACAAATTCTAGTTAAATTATTCAATAAAAATGAAGGAAATGCAGGTGATTTTTTTTTTTTATTCTGGAATTTAGAAAAATTAAAATTTCATAACTTGAAAAAATATAACTTGATAAAAAAAAATCAATTATTCCGCAAATTCCAGTTAAATTATTCATTAAAAATGAGGTAAAAGCAGGTGATATCGTTAAATAGAAGAAAATAACTAAAAATTCACGTAGATTGCAAAATTTTTGTCTTATTTCGCCTTCAAACCATTTGAATTCATTTGAATTCTCAAGTATAGGGGAGGTTGGTGTAAAACGGACACTTTTGACTTCTTTAAAAATGTTAATGAGGGGTTGAAATGTTGATAAAATTTGACAATTTTTTTAAAATACAAAGTACAATTATTTCCCTTTGTGACGAGCCTAAACTGAGCTCAATTGATAAATTTGTTTCTGAGTTATGAATAATTTTAAAAAAGTCTAAAGTGTCCATTTTACCCCACTCTTCCCTACTGCATCGTTGGGTATAAAAAATTGTATCTTAAATGAAGTCCCCCAAAAATCCTCATTCAAAACCCCTTATTTCCATGCAATCTCCCAACTTCTTCAAACTCCAAAATAACAGATGGAACTGCCCCCTCCAAGTCCACAAAACGCCTCTCTTGGAGGTTAAGTCACCAAATGCCTCAATAATCCAAAAAATCCCGCACACCTATCCCAAAACAATTGAAAAACCCTGTTAAAAACAACGAATCCACGTTAATAAAACCAAAAATGAACTTACGAATTGTATTTTATCATCAGCCATATCTCCCCTCAATAAACCAACACCTGAAAATACGTATCTGCAATCACACCTAACTTATATAATGAGATAATACAGACACAGAAAAAAGGATAGATCCTCTCAAACTATTAACATAACCCAAACAATAATTATTCAACCACCGAGAGCTAAACTTATCAGAATTCGCATGTGCATTCTACGAAATTCTGGTCGACTTATTCCAAGAAAAAAAATGTCGTGGGGAGGGGGTCGTTTGTACAATCACAGATGGACACATTCCGTTTTGGACACGTTCTAGGGAAAATTGCGTCAGTAGGGGAACGTAGGGGCGACGGTGGAGCGGTTGGAACAGATGGGCACGGAAATTTGTGGTCACATTCGGGGATGTCTTCTGAGTCAAATAATTTTCTCCAAATCTTGAAACTCCTTTCCTAAATATCCCCACATCATCCCCAAACGAATAAGCATAATTAGAATGCATAATTAATTCTTATCTGCCAAGTATACGGTCGTGGAATTACAAACTGAATCGAACTACAGAAATTAACAGAAACAATTATTTATAAACAAATGATGATGGTAAATCACTTGTAATTTGTTAGCAGATGAATGTAACGCATTTTTGCAATATGAAATACAATTTTTTTTCAACATGAAAAATCCAAAAAAACCAAACCAATTCTATTGGAGCATGTTTCTAGGGACTGGTTTAATCCTTCAGAAAATTATCAACTCCCTGGGAAAAACATTTTCTTATGTTATCTCCAATACCGAGCCCTTTTTAACCACCTCATCGACCTCATCTGAATCCGCCCATCTAGGGTTCCACCGCCTTTCGTACTGTCGCCATTTTCCCTAGAACGTGTCCAGAACGGAATGTGTCCATCTGAAATTGTTCAAACGAACCCCCCCCCCCTAAATGTCGTGTGGCTAATTGTTAATGGTGACTCATCCCCTCCCCCTAAGCCCCATTAGCGAGAGAATGACATAAAGATGGCGGCAGGTGTCGTTTCCACGTCGTGAAATTACAGGATTTTCTCGTCTCAATCATTATTATCCCATGGAGAAAGGCATTTCAGCAATGTTGCGTCGAAAAAACTTGTTTAACCGAAGTTCTCCATAAAAATTTCACCCACCTGACGGATCATCTGCATAGAAAATCATATAAATCGTGTGATCACATAAATCCAGTGGCAATAATGACGACTGCATTGTATTTGGAGCATTATTTGGACAGTGAGTATATAAATTTTTTGGACGGGTTTTGGATGCGACAAATGCACGGTATTTTCTTGATACGATCAAGGCAAATAGCGCCAAAAAGAGTGGATTATTTGTTCATTTTTTTATCGAGGTCAAGAGCCTGGGATAGAATACAATAGATATTTGCTGAGTTGCCCACGTTTTCATGATTAATTAGTGATTAGTACCTCATAATTGATGTTTAGATGGTCAAATTAACGACAAGAATTTTGTGATCATATCTGGCAACATCAGTTCTGGAGCATTTGATTAGACTGTCAAAAATTTTGAATCTGTGATTTTTTTTTTTAATGTAATGTAAATTTTGCTGAAAATCAATGAAAAAACTGAGTTTAAGCTAGATTGGTAAGTAAAAATGAGAAAAATTCAAAAACTATTGAAATGCACATCACTTTTCAACTAAAACTCGAAATGTTATTAAAGTTTTCGCCTTAAATTGAATGTAATGTTATTCTTTTGGAAATTACTATTAGAATATTCATGGAATTGCAACTTAATGGGATTATTGTACCCCGTGGGACTTTAAGCTAGATTTGTCTTTAAAAATGTGAAAACTTTCAATACATTTAGCAATTTTCGTCTCATTTCAACTTGAAACTATTCAAATTCCTTCGAATGTTCAGCTAAAAGTAAATTTTGGTTATTTTTTCCGTCAAATTAAATTTTATGTCATTCTCCAGTAAATCACCAGACTGTCGATGGAATTTCAATTTAGTAAATCGAAATTCAATTAAATGCAATTAATTTCAATTAAATTTCATGTTATTCTCCGGAAAATCACCAAACTGTCGATGGAATTTCAATTTATTTTGCGTCCCATAAATCTCTCATGAAAGACTAGTGAAGATGTAAAATAGAGGAACTATTTTGTTCCATCCAAGAAATAAATAAATTGAAGCTCTCATAAATGACTAAACTGAGACGAAGTTTTTTTGGTAAAACGCTTCCATAAATTGTTGGGAAGCAATTTAAAAAACCCGCATGTCCGAAAAAAAATGCACTCGTCCTAGTTAACCAATTAACAGAATTAAATTCCCACACTCTAAAATTGAAACAATTCTATCAGGTCTTGAACACCTGCCCATTGAGCTCCAAAGAAACTTCACCCTGATGAGAGACCTGGACGCCAGAGCCCAAGGTTTGATGAAGGATATTGACAAGCTGGCCGACGATTACCTGAAAAACCTGAAGAAAGAGTCACCAGAGAAGAAGAAGGAGCAGTTGATGCACATTCAGAGTTTGTTCAACAAAGCCAAGGAGTACGGTGATGACAAGGTGCAACTGGCCATTCAAACGTACGAACTTGTTGACAAGCACATCAGGAGATTGGACTCTGACCTGGCGAGATTCGAGGCGGAGATTCAGGACAAGGCCCTGAGCAGCAATCGAGTGCAGGAGGAGGGTGGAGCGAGCAAGAAGGGCAGGAAGAAACAGAAGGAGAAGGAGAAGAGGAAGAAGGGAACGGCTGGAGCGAGCAGTGAGGACGAGTCCAAAACTGCCAGGAAGAAGCAGAAGAAGGGAGGGTCTATGGTGACCTCAGCTGCCATTGGGGCTGTTGGCAGTGGAGCACAGACCGATAACACGTCACTTGGGCATCCTGCTGATGTCCTCGACATGCCTGTCGATCCTAATGAGCCCACTTACTGTCTGTGCCATCAGGTGTCCTATGGCGAGATGATCGGGTGTGATAATCCAGACGTAAGTGTTCAAAAATATCATTGTGAGGTACTTATTACTGGGGGTTTACAAATGAAGCTAATTAAATTGTAATTGATTTTTTGATGTTTGAAGTTACTGATTACCTTGGGAATTTTATCCCTCGGTGAGTCACAAAAAAGATGGAAAATTCGAAGGACTTTCTTGATTTGTCTAAGTAATGTAAAAGAATTCTCAATGAAAATTTTCATAATATTTTCTTTCTCTAATTTTTTTCTGTTAGTTTCACTTTAGAAAAACAGGTGAACCAAAATAAATTCATGTCTCAGTTATTTCTATTCTTTATTAAGAATTTGAAACACTAATTATGATTATAATTCCATTTTATACGTATAAAAGGCCTTAAATGTTCTCAAAATCATTTAAAACTTTAACTATTTCCAGTGTTCCATTGAGTGGTTTCACTTTTCCTCCCTGGATCTGACTATTTGATTTTAGATATCCACATAAAACTAATTCAATTATCTTTAATTTTTTTCTCCATTTGACTAATAAGAAATTATTTTATGAAATTAATTATTTTGATTCGTTTAAACAATTCAAAAGATGTCTCAGTGAAAATTTTAATTACATTTTCCTTCTCCATTTTTCTTCTGTCAATTTCACTTAAAACAAAATAATTGAACTAAATCAGTTCATCTCTCACTTATTTCCATTCTTTATCAACAATTTCAAAGCCCTAATTATGATTATAATTCCATATTTATCATCTTTAACTATTTCCAGTGTCCAATCGAGTGGTTCCACTTTTCCTGCGTGGGTCTGACAACGAAGCCCAAGGGTAAATGGTACTGTCCCAAATGTACGCAGGATCGAAAGAAGAAATGAATCTCCACCGGAAAGCAGAGCAGAACAAGAAGAAAATCCCTCAAAAGTCAAAAAATTGCTCAGCAATCGGCAGGAGGCAATCGCGGTGATCTTTCAGCCCGATGAATCGAGATTAATTCAGACAATGTTTCATTGTCCAAAATGAAACATGGATTAAACTCAACTTAGGAAATTAAAGACAACTGCGTTTGCATTGCATCTGAAATGAAACTCGTGTGCAATTCAGTGTGATAAAAGCATAATACACATTACTGTAGATGTAGAGACCTATTTATTCTAAACACAATGTTCATTCCTGATGTAATGCAAGAACAGTTTTTATCGGTTTATCACAGAACTAGGAGAATTTGAGAACTGGCCGAACGTTTTTTTTTTATTTTATTCACCATTTTTCGTTAACTCTTGCACATAAGTATTTATTCATCCTTCACACTAACGTCTGAATTACGTTATTTTTTATACAATCACTGGCCAGCTCTTGATAATCTGTGATTCACCTTAATTAGTTTATAAAATTAATTATAAATACAATCAGGCAAGTATTAATTAAACTGTACTCGAAATCATGAGGATAAATATAGATTCAGATCTATATATTAGTTAATATACTAGTTAATTACTGTTTTTTTATATTTTATGAATGTGAATTGTTAGATCAGCAATGATTTCCAATAATCTGAGCCAAAAATTGTATGGTAAGTGAACAATTCATGATGAACAAACAACCATTGTTTTAATTCCAAGGTGATTAATTCATCATTTATTCGTTGTAAAGTAATTATTGATGAATAAACTTCCAGTACTTTACCTATTCGTTAACGACTTATTTTATTTTATTTGATGAATGACAAGTGTATGTGGAATTTCGTGACAGGACTAGATCAACTCTGGAGAGTAAAAAATGCTAGGGAAAGTCAGATGACTCCGACCTGACGATTGCAACATTGGCTGGGGGGGACTGTCCAGTTGTAGTGATAACTCATTCGACTTCTTATTTCCTTGGAGCACAGGCTACCGGTGGATGTGTAGAAATCGTGGAGGGACTTCATGTTTTCGGGGGTTTGTTTGTGAGTCACGATGTATTGATTGGAACAGCCTCTTGAGATGTACTCGGTGTCGAAGCGAACGTCGTGCTTTCTTTCGATATTGGCGACGGGGGAGAGCCAGAGGCCCACTGATACATCCTCGGAATTGAATAATCTGGATAATAGAGTGGAAAATTGATGATAAAACAATAATTAGATTATTTTTGTGAGTTCATGAGGGGTTGAAGGGGGAAATTTCCGGAGATATTTGTTGCTGGACATTTAATTGGATATAGTAATGTTTTCGAGACATTCCTGTATATCCAGAGAAATATTTTATGGGAATTAAATAAACTTTAGTCTAATCGGATAAATGAGTTTATTCAAATAGCTTGAACTAAAGCGTTTGTTCAACTGTAAATTCGCTTTCTATTTGCGTTTTTGTTCAAGTCAAATGAGTTATTCATTCCATATAATTAAAACATTTCTATGGGAATCAATAAATGGAATGAATAAAAAAAAATTTCAAATGAAAAGTTTTATTCAATTTAACTCGGTTATTCCTCTGGGTATAGATATTGAGATTTTTGATCATCAAATTCGTCAAGTCAATTACGTGAAATAATGTTCAAACAATTCATGAAATATCACTCGCCTTCAGAACTTTATCTTGCACAAATTACTTGTTTTGGCATTCTCTCCTTACAAACAAATCATCGACATTGTTCAAAAATTTTCATTGACATAAAATATCTCGCTGAATTGTCAATCCTATCAAATGAATTTTTATAAAACCTTTATTTTATTGCAGTTTCAATGGGATAATTAAATAGGAATGCATTTTTATCAATCAAAAGGCATTTATACACACGAAAAAATGTTATCAAAAACCTGGCTCTTTCTTCAAGAAATTCTATTGAAGATATGCGAATTTCCAAGTTTTTCCCTTGTATTTTTATTTCTTTTTCATAATTAAAACAAAACAAAACTAGAAAATTTCTGCCCAAGAATTCTCAAAGAAAAAATCCCTCCAAAATGTTTCATATAGAAAAATGAATATCTACCAATTTTTTTTTAAAGAAAATGTCTAGATAAAATGCAGAGAGAATTGCATAATTTTTAACAGAATTCACACAAAAACAAATAGAATTTTTCAACAGAATTCCAAATGAATAATTAATTATTAATAGATATATTGATCATTAATAATAATGAAGAATTATTAATATATAACATAAGATTAATTAATTGATAATTAATTTAACTTAATAATTGAAAAACCAAGCGAAACTTCAATATCTTCTACCCAAAAACCAATCAAAAGCCCCAGACAAATCTCAATCTAATCAACTCCATAATTACCTCAGCACATCAGCATTCTCGGCGATGAACTTGACGAGATTATACGACAGAACATACCCCCCACCGACAGCATAAGGAAGGTAATAATCACAGAGATTCCACCCGATCTCTTTCCAGGGTCCGGTCTTCTTGACACTGGCCCTGCCATTGAAGAAGCCCCAGTACAGCTCCTTCCTCGTCCCCTTCGCCTCCCAGACGTCGAGATCCGTCAGCATCCTGTGCAGCAGGACAAAGCTGTCGCCATCACTCTTGAGCAAATAATCGAACTCGAACTCCTGGTGAACCCACTGCATCGACTGCAGGACCTTCTTCGTGAGAGTTCCATACGAGTCCTGCAATTTTGGCAGCAGCAGAAGATCGTGGAACTTGTCCTGTTCAGATTGCAGAGTCTCTCGTTGCTCTGGCTGAATGTCCAGGGTTCCTATCGCGAACAGGTGCCTCGTGTTCTCAGTCTCCTCTGACAGCCACGTCTTCCTCATGGCGTCTCTCACTTTCATCCCGTCTGGGCTCGTCAGGATCACGACCACCAGGCGATACTTTGGCTTGTCGACGCGAGGCTCTCGAGACCTCCTGCAGTCCTTCGTCAGCAGGAAGTAGAGGACTGTCAAGAAGACGAACGTCAACATTAAGGTCGCCACGTTGACCCTGATGTTGAGCCTCTTGGACATCACTCTTGATGAATTGAACAACATTATACGGTTCTTTCATTCATCTTGGGGGATTGACATGTTGTTATTCCTTGCTGGCTGTATCCCTTCGGGGGATTCTTCGGATGTGCTGGTGGGATGCATGTCTTTTTAACTAGACATTGACTGGACAAGTAAAACTCCAATAAACACTCCACGAACAAATTATTTTTAGAAAATCTGTCCCGAAATTTTGAATAGTCTTTTCAACTAGGCGACTAACGAATGATATTCTTAGAAAATTTATCACGAATTTTTTGAAACGCCAACGATCAAACGAAATATCCGTGTTTTTTAAAATTCGTAATTTTCATTGATATATCTATTACATTATTAATTGGAGCAATTACATTATCTAATTATTAAGGAGAGGAGGAGGCCTACGTAGATGTAAAACAAGGAACACGTTTTTAATACAAAGAGATGGATAAATACAAAATAATAAAAAAATATTAATTGGAGCAGTAATTGTTGTTTTTTTGTTCTGCATTATTGACTGAATTGTGTGTCTTAACATTAACCGAAACAGTAAAAGAATTGAGTTGATTAAATTTAAAAAATCGAATTAAATTATTAATATTGAATTACAAGGGAAAATTGTTGACATTAAATTGTTATTAAATTATTCATTTTTTAGAATTGTTAATTGAGTAAAAAATCGTCTAGACGAGACGAAAAAATAATGTTATCCTTTGTTATTGAAATGCAAGAAGAAAAAAATAATAATGAAAATGAGGAAAATCTCGGTTAATTATTACGAATCTAGTCACGCAAATAAAATTAGTTGATACATTGTTAAAAATTTTGGTCTGAATTCAAGATTCACTGAATTTCAGAAAATCTTGACACTGAAAAATCAAATATTCCATTGATTTTCTATTCAAATGATCTGAGAATCAATAAAATACTTAATTTCTCATTTAAATTATCCTGTGAAAATTCATAAAAATCAGGACAATTCAGGGAAAAATTGAAAATTCATGTTCCACTGAGTTTCCAGTTGTGGAATTTCCATCTCACTCCCACTGAAGACTCACGAATTTCCGTGAATTCTACATAAAACTTGAAATTTCATAACCATTGTTTCCCTAAATTCGATTCAATGTCACTCTGTCAGATTCACTGTAATATCTTCCACAAAATTGCAAAAAATTTCTAACTGTATGTCGTACTTGAAATATTGTCTAGTTGAAAAGATGTACCACAGTTTTGTTATCGAATGACTTCTCTCCTTCCTCGATTTTTAACTGCACTGACAAATTGTTTTCTCTTGTTGTCAAAGAACAGAATGGACACATGTGCATGCCTCATCCATTCGTCAGCTGTTTCCCACCTGCGTTGGAGTGTCATCTGCAAGGGTGAGGGTTTCCACCGGTCGAGCACTGCCCCTGCATCGCCTGAGGGTCGGCTAGAGTCCTCTCGTCGATAAAAAAGAAATTTCATTTCCACATCAGATGCGCAGAACGAAAAAATGGAAAAATGTCATCAGTATCATTTCTCATTGAGACCCATGCTCCACGATTGTCTAGCTGTGTTCAGCTGACACTCAACAGTCTCAACAACTTCCAACTTCTGGAGCAGGAGTTTCCCCGAGGGGTTGTGCGAGACAATCGTAAATTATTGTTATTTACCTCTCATCAATGGAAAATTGAAAAAGAAATGGCTTTGGCTGTGCGCACTATCGCATTAATCCCACAAATTGGATATTGAAAGTCCTTTTATTTCCAATGCGGAGAAGATTTATTGACCTGAAGAACGACGTTCGTCGATTGCCATGTCAGAGAGCAGCGATTCTGAGGAGTTCTTCGATGCTGAGGATGACAGCTTTCACAGGAGCACCAGGTAATCAACATCTTTCGGTTTATTATTGTCGTATTTGTGGGAATGAGACAGTGATGTAATGACAGTTGTTGGGGGATGTGGTCACCTGTAATTTATGACGATGACTTCAGTCATGAAATCAGGTGCCCTGAAAGGTTCTTCTTAAATCCTAAATATCTTCTGAATGAACGATGCAATTTGGATGGGTCTGTTGTCATTTTAAAGCCGGAAAAAATACCCTGAAAAAGAAAAAAAAATGTTTGATTTCACTCTGCGGATGTCGAGTTATTGATAAATGAATACCGATTATTCTACCATTTTTGTTGATAAGGAGTTAATGTTATTCTAGAGGAGTTGATGAAAATTTTGCGTTTTAGTAGCTAAAATCCTTCTGTTCATTATTGTCAGTATCGTATGGTTAAAACTGCGATGTAATGACAGGTGTTAGGGGATGTGATCACCTGTAATTTATGACGATGACATCAGTCATGAAATCCCCCTATATTGGTGCTCTGAAAGGTTCTTCTTAAATCGTAAATATCTTCTGAATAAACGATGCAATTTGAATGAGTCTGTTGTTATTTTAAAGCATAAAAAAATAGATTGAAAATGAAAAAAACATTGTTCGATTTCACTCTGCGGATGTGGAGCTATTGATCAATGAATACTGTTCATTTTACCTTTCTTGTTGAGGAGTTGATGAAAATATTGGTTTTCAGACGGGGGAAAGTGAAAGAATCACCTGCATTGGAAGCACAGGGAGAGGCACCTCCGACTCCTATCACTCCATCCAATGATACGGTGTTCGTTAAACCTGCGGATCCCAAGCCACTGGTGGAAACCCAGAATCATGTCAACGTTAATTCCACAACGGGGGTGAGTCGAGGGTTCAATCACTTCTGTATTTTTATGAAGTTTTCAACTGAAATATTGAATTTCTTCAATATTCTGGGTCTATTGCATTTTCTAACTCGAATATTGCTCAAATTTCCTGAAATGACAGTTAGTAAAATTGAAGGAACATTTTTAACAGATTTTTCTCTTCATATGAAAAATGTCAAAATCTTTGATTTGTCAAATCTCGAAATTCGCGCAATTTTGTGAGAGTGATTCCCTGTTCATCCTGGGAAATTGATCTTGTATTGCATATAGTATAGTTATTTTTGCTAATAAATTAGCAATATGCTTCCGAATGGTTGTTTTGCGCATCATTTCCTTCTATCATGTATAATTCATTGTTTATTTCATTCTATTAAATTGAATAAGATTTCTTCTCAACTAATTTTGTCAGATTTTCAACTTAGTTGAATGTTATCATCATCATTATTCTTATTATCCCTTTCTTCTATACAACTGATTGTCTTATTTACTGTTCTATCTCTCCCCTCAGCACTTCGATAAAATGTTAATAGAAAAATTTTATTTACACATACTTGAATGAATTTGAAACATCACATTTGAAGAAACCATCAGAAAGCTCACTTTCAGGGAAATTCATGAAAAATTCGAAATTTTCAACAATCATCATATAAATCAAATCAACCAATATAGCTATCGTAATCATCTTTTAACTTCGACTTAATGACATTAAAATAAACATTTTAAGCTATGATTGAAATCATTTGAAGCATGATATTCAAAGATATCCCCGGAATTCTGATTTTCAAAAAATACAAAATTTTTGCAAATTTTAAAATAAATCAAAATAACGATTATGGCTATCACCTTCATCTTCAATCTCGGTCAAAAGGACATCCAAACAAAATTTTTAAGCCATCATTCAATCAATTCAGAGCTTTTTTTAAATTATCGTGGGACAACCCATTTTCGAAGAAATTCGAAAATTAAAAAACTAATCGATGAATTAAATTTTAATTAATGGCGATTGATGGGGCTTAACAATACCTACATTTGAAAAAAAAAGATTCAATTCCATTCATTCATTGGCGAAGAACTAAAGACATACATTGTTACATACGTCTAAAAATTGGATTTTCGAACATTTGGATCGTACTGGTTCGACATAACACAAAAAATCCAAAACTTAAACTTGAACAATTACAAAGCTTCCATTCGGAAGCAAAAACCCAATATAACATAACCGAAGTGTCACCAGGATGCGGAGGACAAGCCCACGGGACTGGAGAAGATCGTCAGCCGTCGAAAATTCCGCGAGTTGCGCCAACGAATGGAAACGGAGGATGACGACATCCCCATAAACAATTCACCCCCGGACAGTCAAACATCGTCAATCGAGGGTGTCTACCCGACACCATCGAAAACCTCCCACCCCTTCAGGATAATCGAGCACGACACCCTCAGCTTGCAAAGTATGACGTCACTTGGTAGAGTTGGAAGAATCTTAGGAGGTGGTTCTGATGCTGCATCTAGTGTTGTACCCTGTGGTGTTCCAGTTTCGATGTCAAGAGAAGCACAGATGGCATCGCTGGCCAATGCCCACTCCAAAGACGATGATTCAGCATCAGGAAAGATCTCCCAGTCGTCGAGTGTACTCACCCTGTCCGGAGATCTCGTCCAGGAGGGGTCAATCAATGGCAGATCAGAGTACTCAAAGTGCGATCCTAAAGTTGTTCTGCAGGAGCCCGATGTCATAGCTAGCACAAAGAATAATGGAAAGAGTATTGACACTCAGGAGGTGATACCTGTTGCACCACCGAGAAGAAAAAAAAAGTCGAAACCACAAACACCAACGGATCTGGCTGTACGTACAATTTTATTTCTTTTTTATTTATGCAAATGGAAATTAATTATTTTAATTTTAACTTATTGTCTTTATTTGGACCGAGAAAATACTTATTCATATTTTTGAAAATTATTTATTTGATGTGAATGCGAAAATAAATAAAAATCGAGTTTGAGTTTGTCTAAAAGCTTCATCTTAAGCTATTGAAATAAATTGATTTCTTTGATTCTAATGAAGTTCCAACCCGAGAAATGGTGCATTTGAATCAAATAACAAACTTTATTTGAAGTTTTTTTACTCAGTTTCAAGAATATTTTGTTGGAAATTGATAAACTCAGATTTTTTTTTCAAAGATGATGTTCTAATCATGTATGTTCATAAATAACATGTTAATTGATTCATTCCCTCAGACATCTAAACAATGATTTGATTGCAGCCAATAAAGTCTCTATTTGTTTAAATAAAAACACGAGTAAAAATCGAGTTCAATTTTAAATAAACCCATTAATTCCATTCAAATAACGTTTATTTAATTAATTTAATTCCAATACACTATTTCTATGGGTGCATCTATGTGTCTTGTAAAAGAGATGATGTAATAGAATTGGAGTTTAATCCATTCAAATGGATGTTGCTAATTCATTAGCAACAGAATTATGGTCAGTTATTACAAAGAATGCAATTATCCAATCGTTTCAGCCTACCTCTGCAGAGGGATCGATGCCGGCCTCGTCACTACCAAGTCCAGCAAGTACAATTGAATCGATAACACGTGAATTTGAACATTCATTGGATATAAGATCGGCTACTAAAGGGCAATACGTCGTCAAGCCACAGGCAAGTTTCACCACAAGTAATTACGTTCTTTACTTCAAGGACGAAAAAATTCCAGTTCATTGTGACACGATATCACCCTCCAAAGGATTTTTAATGACACACCGACATGACCGGGTCAGTGTCAATTCTTTCCACAATGCCTGTTTAAATTGTCAGTTTATTATCGTTGATTATCAGTTGGAAATTATTTTTTCATGCACGAAAGAATTTCACAGAAAAATCCATTAATTCTATTGGATTTTTATTAAACTTTCTGTAAGTTTTCGATAAGTTGCCGATTCTATTGAAAAATTCTGTAGAAATTCCTCGGTCCAAATAATTGCCAGTTTTTTTGTTCGATTTTTAAAAATGAAAAAGTGGAAAAAACAACTCAATGGAAAAAAATTATGTCGAGGAATTCCTATAGAAAATATCTCAATAGAAGACGTTGTATAGAAAAATAAAATTCTACTCATTTGTTCAATAAAATAGTCTTCATTGGACATTTTCTATTCAAGACATGCGCAACTAATTGCAGAATTCTTTAATAGAATAGCACAAAAATTAATTGAATTTTCAATAGAAGCTCAATAGAAATTTATTGATTTTTATTGAATTTTCAATTAGTTTTCGGTCGATTCTGTTGAAAAATTCCACAGCTTATCTGCGCGTTATTTTTCAATAGTGTTCAATGGAGAATATTTTATAGAGAAAATCGCTAGAATTCGATTTTTCTATTCAACTTATTCTATTGAATTTTTTTTCTATAGAAATTCCTCGACTCAAATTTTCCAAATTTTCTTATTTGATTTTTTTTTAATGAAAAGAGAAGAAAAAAAAGAGTGGAAAAAACTGATGTCGAACAATTCCTATAGAAAACGTCTCCAATAGCAAAAATTGTATAGAAAAATGAAATTCTGCTGATTTTTTCAGTAAAATAGTCTTTATTGGACATTTTTTATTTAAAAAACATGCAGTAAAGCTATGGAATTCTTCTTTTCCATAAAATCGGCCAAAAACCAATAGAATTTTCAATAGAAGGTCAATAGAAATCCAATAGAATTCCATGTCGAATTCGCTGGATTTTCTGTGAAATAATATCGTGCGTATGTTCTTGATTATCGATTTTTGTTTTTTTAGCAGTCGTATGTAGGTTTATTATTAGCTTCAGTAGACATTTGAGAATATGTGCCAGTAGAATATTTTTCGAGCTCTGAATATTCCTGAGAAATTCACTGAACTTTACTTAGATGATTTTTTTTTGTTGGAGTTGAAACTGGATTTTATTATTTATTATATCAATTAAATGCTTAGAATTCAGTTGTAATTTTCTGTTACTTATTATCATTTCTTTCAATGGGATGAAGGATGAGGATAAATCAAAAGCAGAAGGCCCTTCATCAGTGGAACTCGATAGACTGGAAAAAATCAAGGCAGAGTTGCTGAGTTTACGGTCGAGCGATAAATCAAATAGCCCTATTGGATCGATATCGAGTAATAGCATTGGTCGATATTCTCTTGGGCAGAGGTTTCCCGGTATCAGTCCTCATAACTCAAGGGAGAGACGCAAGTCCGCTGGGGATCAGGATATGGTTAAACAGCTCAATATGTTTGTGAGGACTAGAACGGATTCTGGAAAACGTTTAACTGATATGGTAAGGACTGAGGGTCACTCAATTTTTTTTTAAGATTATTTTTTATATTATATAAAAAATTATTAAATATATGATATATTCTTGTATCATATTATTATTTCTTCATATTAGGGGAGGGTGGGGCAAAATGAAACTGCCGAAAAACGATTATTTGACACAATTCAAGCAAAAAAAATTTTGTTTATCAACCTTTTTTTATTATTCGTAGTACTGTTGAAAATAATGATTTTTTATTCGTCTTATAATTCAATTGATTAGATTAGGCCGATTACACTTTTTTTCATTCGAGTGATATTCAGTATCACATTTTCCTTTCCCCCCCTCCATTTTCCATTCTACAGAATGGAAAATTATTATTCTAATCAGTACTTCCAATAATTAAAAAAAATAATTGAAAAATAGTTGATGAAAAAAAAATGTGTTTGCTTGAATTGTGTCAAACAGTCGTATTTTCGACTGTTTCATTGCGCCTCATGTTTCATTTTGCACCGCTCTTTCATTTTGTCCCACTCGCCCCTATCTTCTATGATTTTTTAAAAATGATTGTAAAATGTTCAAAAAAAAGCTCTGACTGGGAAAAACCGGAAAAAAATAGTCAATGTACTTGGGTATCCTCATGTTAAAATTCATGCAAAAAATTATCAACAATGAACCATTTTCTTGGCTTTTGACTTCATTTTTTCTCGTTAAACTCAAAGACTCAACTAGCGTTTACCCCCACTGCCTTCAAAAAACAAAAAACTAATCTATTTCATTATTATCACTCCCCAGGAAATTCTGGAGCAAGTAACAGTATTGAATCTGGATACGGGTGAGCGAGTGCCATTGAGTATAGCCGAAGATAAGCTCCCCCAGTGTATGAACCCTCTCTCCCTCCACATAATGCGTCTCACCTCCGAGTATGTGAGCAACTCTAGTCTGGAAAAGGAGAAAGAGAGTGACGAGGAGAGTGTCGACAGTAAAATGTCATCGATTCCCCCCGACGAGGACGTCTCAGTGGGTCGTGTCCGCAAGAAGACCCAAAAGTTCAAGAGATTCCTGGGCTCCACAGTGAAAAAAACCATGGACAAGGCGAAATCAATAGCCCAGGAGGTGTCCCACGCCCGTCACAAGGAAGACGTGATGGACATCGTGGACGACGTGTACCCAGGGGAGCCCCAGGTGATAAAACTGAAAGCCTCAAACTCCCACAAAGGCCCCTACGAATTTTCGTGCCTGCAGCACGTCCAGGACTTGAGTGGTGAGCACGTGGGTCCAGTCTGGTGCATGAAATTCTCAGCCTGTGGTAGACTCCTGGCAACAGCTGGTCAGGATCGTGTCCTGAGGATTTGGGTCCTGCGTGATGCATTCACATACTTCCAGGACATGAGAACGAAGTACAATGCTGAAAAAGTGAGTCCAACCCCTTCACAGGAGTCCCTGGTCTCCCAGCAGTCGATGGAGGATCCAAATGTGGCAGCAAGTGCTCTCAGTGAGATCGAGGGAACCAAGAGCCCCTTCATGCCGAAGCCCTTCTGCACGTACTTGGGGCACACATCAGACCTGTTGGACGTCTCCTGGTCGAAGAACTACTTCATCCTGTCGTCGTCGATGGACAAAACAGTCAGACTCTGGCACATCTCCAGAAAAGAGTGCTTGTGCTGCTTTCAGCACATAGACTTCGTAACTGCCATTGTCTTCCACCCCAAGGACGATCGTTACTTCTTGTCTGGCTCGCTGGATGGCAAGCTCAGGCTGTGGAATATTCCCGACAAGAAGGTCGCTGTCTGGAATGAAGTCGATGGCCAGACGAAGCTCATTACAGCTGCCAATTTCTGTCAGAATGGCAAATTCGCTGTTGTGGGGTCCTACGATGGTAGATGCATATTTTATAATACTGATCAGCTGAAGTATCACACCCAGATTGACGTCAGATCCACCAGGGGAAAGAACTCACGTGGGAGGAAGATCAGTGGCATTGAGCCTATGCCTGGGGAGGACAAGATTTTGGTCACTTCTAATGACAGCAGAATACGACTCTATGACCTGAGGGACCTCAATTTATCGTGTAAATATAAGGGGTATGAGAATGTCAGCAGTCAGATTAAGGCCAGTTTCAGCCCTGATGGGCAGTATATCGTCGCTGGCTCTGAGAATCAGTGTATTTATATTTGGAAGACTCATCATGATTATTCGAAGTTCTCCAGTGTCAGGAGGGATCGTAATGACTTCTGGGAAGGGATTAAGGCTCATAATGCTGTTGTCACTTGCGCTGTTTTTGCACCCAATCCTGATTCTATCATCAGGCAGATTGAGGCTAGGGAGCAGTGGGAGGGGAGGGAGGATCCGAAGAATGGTGCTGCCACTGGGGCGATTGCCAATCCAGTTGATCCTGTTGTTGAGCAGAGAACCAAGGGCTGTGGCGGGCATGTCTTAGTCAGCGCGGATTTCAATGGGTGCATCAAAGTATTTTTGAATAAAACTAAACCAAAACACAGTTCACTACCTGCTTCGGCACTTGCCTAATTGGGGGTTTCTTGGGGTTTTGGGGAAGTTGTGGGGAGATGAATAAATTTAGGGAAAATTCTAGGGGGTTCCGTTGAAAATTATGTTGGATTTCTCGGGAACTTCTATTGAAAATTCTAATCATTTTTTATTTTTAACGAAATTTATTGCAAGAAAAATACTCAAAAAAATAATTTTCTTATAATAGGCCATCGCCCGAGGGCCATGATAATTCAGCCCATGAAAATTCAGCCAATTGAAAATTCTATTTGTTTCGTTTCTTATAGAAAATGTCCGATAGATTATTGAAAAAATCTGTAGAATTTCGTGTTTCTATACAGTTTTTTTTATTGAGATGTTCTCTACAAGAATTTTCTAAAAAATTTTCCTCTATTTTTCTTTTTCTTTTCATAGAAAAAAATTGAACAAAAAAAATTAGAAAATTTGGCCGAGGAATTTTGGTGGAAAATTTTTTGATAGAATCAGTTGTATGGAAAAATCGATTTCTATTTACTTTTTGCATGACATATTTTTCATTGAATATTTCTGTTGAAAAAAGCGTAGATAAGCTGCGGAATTTTTCAATAGAATCAGAGAATAATTAATAGAAAGTTCAATAGAAATCCAATAGAATTTTGTACAGAATTCGCTAGGTTTTTTTAGGAAAATTTTTCGTGCATGAGGAGTTTGGCTTGAGATCATCGAGTATGGTCACTTTTATTTTTTTATTTTATATTTAATTATGTGGAATATTTGTTCCCGAGAGGAGGTTTTTTCGTCCTAAGTGGTTTATATGGGTGGAATGTGTTCAGTAAAAAATTGGGGAGCTTTCGGTGATGAATTCCATTCGATAATTCTGTCGATTTTTTAACGATTTTCGGTGGAAATTTAATTATTTTGATTTTGATTTCTCTTGATAATTATGTATTAATGTGATTCATGTTAAATTCAAATACAGTGCAAAAAACTGGAAAAATTTATGCAAAAGAATTTCTATAACAAAATTTCGTACAGAAGAATCGAAATCTATCGACTGCTTAAATTTTTCATCGAAGTTCAATAGAATTCCTCCGAAAACGCACTAGGATTTTTTATTGATGGGTTTTATACGTGACGAATACTATTTATGAAATAAACTCTAATTTTTTAAAACTGATTGCGAATTTCTCGCGGAAAAAATGACTTGAAAGTTCAACCCGGTAGATATTCCCTCTGATTTCTATCTGATGACTGAATTTATCAAATAAAAATTCCCACATCTCCGCAAAAAATCAATAAAATGTCAAAGACAGCCCAAGAATTTTCTACTGAATTGTTGATACGTGCATTAAAAAATTGGAAGTTTCCTGAAAATAATTGTTTATTACTTTCCTTCTTACGTTATATTGACCCAAAGCAGTACTTTAGCATCACAATAATATTGCAGGCAAATATTTGTAGAACGTTTGCTGAGGAATTCTTTTGAATAATTCTTTTCATTTCTTATCGATTTTTTTAAATTGACAAAAAACCAATAAAATCTCGAAGAAAGTGCAAGAATTCTCGATTGAATTATTCATTCGTGCATTCAATGATTGAAATATCTTCCTGAAAACACTTGTTTACCATCTATACCTGAAATTATGAATACCCTATCCTCTACCCAAGTATAATACCAGATGATAATTTCAAATCCTCGTTACGTTACATTGATCCAAAGCAGTGCTTTCGCATCAAATTGTATTGCGAGCTTCTATTTGCAGAGCTTTCGCTGAACAATTATATTCAATGATTCTATTGATTTTCTATCGATTTTTATCTGTATTTTCTGTTTGATGCCAATAAAATAATGATCGACAGAATGAGAAAAACCTTCAGATGTCAGGATGATTTTTTCTCCGTTTTTTTTTTCTATCAAATAAAAAATGCAACATCTCCAAACGAAATTGATAAAAAAAACTATAAAATCTCGAAAAAAATTGAAGAATTCTCTATTGAATTGTTCATTCGTGCATTCAATAATTGCAACATCTTCCCGCAAACAAGTATTTACAAACTACCTTTACCTGAAATTATAGATCAGCGCCCCATCCTCTACCCAACTATAACACCATCTGATGAATTAAAATCCTTGTTACGTTAAATTGATTCAAAGCAGTGCTTTCGCATCAAATCTTGCAATCTTCTATCCCTCTTAGTGGATAAAGCTACCCAGCACACGGCTAATCCAACCAGGATTACCAAAGAAAGTTGTTCAAGTGCAAAAAGACCCTTGGTTTAAAAATGTCCACGAATGTAAACAAATGTTGTGTAATATATAAGTAAAAATGGTGGTTTGATAATTGACAATAAGGATCTCTCATCAATCGGAAAATATACGTATGTTCTTTCTTTTGTAATATGCCATATCGGAAGTCATTCGAGTGCCTATTATTTTCCAGTCACACGCGAGGGATTCCCACTCCCGCGGACAATTCAACTCCTGCTGAAAAATACTGAAACGTGATTCAATCGATCATGGAGAGATGAATTTTAAATGAATTGTGTATATTGTTACACGTGCTATATTGTCAATTAAATTAATTGCATTGGATAACTATCCGTTTGCATATTGAAATTATGTATCAATAAAGTATATACATGACTAGGGGTGAAAATTGGAGCATGGGAGTGACGAAAACCGAAGTAGTTTCGCGAAATGAAAGAATATGGTTCTTCAGAATCATGTTTTTTGAAAAAAAAATGAATGAACAGAGGGAAAAATTGTCATAATATCGCAAAACTAATTTCTTGAATGACTTGAACATGAACTTGAACGAATGAATGCAGAATTCATGGAGAGCAATATTCTCTAGAAATTTCTGGAAAGGAATAATCTCATTTCAGGGAGAAATATTAATTTTTCATGTAGTCTCGGCTGAAGAAATTATTTTTGCGATATCGTTTTCTCTGTCGGTGTAGAGAAACCCAGCGCAATCGTTAGAAAATTGTATTGGAATTCTATTGAAAAATTCTGCAGATTTCCTGCGGATTTTTTTGTAACAGAAATGTTTCATAGAAAATATTTAAGAGAGAGAATTGATAGATTTTGGTCATTCTTACTGTGAAAATTCTTACTGGGAAAAAGAAGTAGTGGAAAAAATATGGAAAATTCGTGGCGATAAATCTTACTCTATATCATTTGAGATATCCGATTCTCCGGAAATTCATGGAAGGTTCTGGAAAGTTCGCGAATCGTATGGAAAATTCTACAATTTTCCACTGCAGAATGCTCCGAAGACTGGAATATTCTAGAAATCTTCAGGAATTTCGCGATTAATTCACAAGCTAACTCTTCGGAAAATCATGAAAAGGTCGAGAAAATTTTTAAAAGCACCAGACCGATACAGCAGTTGTGCGAGGGAATTTTTACACTAATTTTGCGTGATTTTGTCGTAAAATTACCGTAAAAATTTATAAAAACTTCTCGATTGATTTGAGTGTTTACTTACGAGACCCTTTCATCATCGATGCACTCTAGATGCTCCGAGAATATTCCAGAATATTCTAGACTAAATGTCGATTTCAACATGAAAAAAAAAATTGAATTCAATTGATTTCCAATTTTCAAAAGAATGCGCTAGGTTTTTCTATTAATTTTATTTCGTAAGAGTTATGGCAATGAGCGCCAGTGTAAATAGAAAAAGAACACAGTGTGCAGGAAATGATATTGAGAAGGTCAACCTAGTTATACAAAAACTTGCAAAATGAAAGAACAAAGCAAACAAAAAAACGAATAAATTATTGATATAAAATTGTGTAAATGAATACTGTAAATATATTTTCAATGGCATTAGTGAGATACGCTTAGCTATTGTTAAAGACTATACTATTCACCATTCCGCAAGCGGGAATGCACAAATTGTTTTTGATCATCAAGAATCTGACTGTAGAGAATTCAAATTTCATGTGCTCAGTGAACTTACCATGGATGGACCTGTACAATTTAAGGATTGTAATAATGTCTGCATCAATATGTTGAATTAACATGAGTTTTTGTTTTGTATAGGCTAAAATATATTGACCAATAAAAAGGGAATTTGTCTTTTCATTTACGATCCTGAAATGTGAGAGGAGTTGTCAATAACTTTCATGAAGTTTAATTAAGAGAGTTTGGGAGTAAAAACAATTTGAAACCCACTGAAGTGTTGGGAAAACTTTGCGCCTCGAATTTTCAGCCAAATGGGGATGAAAAAAACTGACGGATAGCTTAAAAAAATTGTTCCTTCTCTAGGAACTGGATGAAACGAGGTGAAGATGATCTGAAGAAGACAAATAATTTTCAGAAATGGGCAAAAATACGAGGCGATCAACAGGTGGAGGCGTTGCCATCTTGATAGGGTATCCCCTCCTGCCTCAAGGGGCTTTTTAACAGATGGCGGTGCCATCCACCTCGTATTATTAAACATTTATTAAAATTATTTATCTTCTTCAGATCGCCCTCAACTCGTTTCATCCGGTTTCAATAATAAGAACAATTTTTTTAAGCCGTATTTCAGACTTTTCCATTTCTTTTTGGCGGAGCATTCATGGCGCAAAGTTTTCCCCCCATTTCAGTAGTTTTTCCAACTTCAGAGACCTCTTAAAAAAATAAAAAAATTTCAATCATTACAAAGTTTTTAGTTCGTTAATTAAATTACTTCGGAAAAATCTAATGAAATTTCATTTTTTTCCAATAGAGAAGTTCACTTTCAGGAAGGAGAGGACATCTAAATAATTGATTTGCACCGCTGTTCAACTACTTTTTTTCCGCGGTAATCAAGGACTTCGTGCATCCCCAATACAATGACCTTTCATGCAGATATTACGGAAAATATTCTTAAAATCCATCTCGACGACCTCGACTCTTTCATGTCACTCAAATGCGTTCACTTGACATGGTTACTCTTACACTCGACATCCGTGACTTAGCGTCCCAACGCCTTTTAACTGGCTGTAGGTCATTTGCTCGTGTGGCCTACGAATGTGTATAATGATATACGACTCGCGACTGTTGACGGTAGGTCGGTCGGTCAGTCGGCCGTCAGTACTCGCTTCTCCGTGTGCTGTAGCTACGGAATTCCCCCTACGTTTTTCGAATTTTTTCCGGTTTTTTCTCACCGAATTTTTGAGGAGGACACGTACTTCAGGTGAAAATTTCGAAATAACGTATCTCAAGTGTTTGAGTACAGTTTCTTAATCGAAAATTTGAAACACGTTCTTTCGAATTTTTTGTTCCGGGAAATTTTTCAAGTCTTTCAACTCTTTTTTGGGGCCCATTTCTTATGAATGGAGAAAACATGCATTCCAAATGATGCGCTCGGGACGAAAGTTGGTGTCGGATGAATGAGAAAAATGTGAAGATAATTGCGAAGAGTTACAGAATGTAAATCTTGCCTTATTTATTTCAATTTCAATTTTTTTAAATTCTTATCTATTATTTTAGTCGCATCGACAACGTGGTCGTTAGAGACTGTTTTGTAAAAATGAATATTCAGCATCATTAAAATTACATTTTGCACAGGAATGTTATTATTTTAAACATTC
Source organism: Diachasma alloeum (assembly GCF_001412515.2). NCBI lineage: Eukaryota > Metazoa > Arthropoda > Insecta > Hymenoptera > Braconidae > Diachasma > Diachasma alloeum. Next base: position 676,227 of record NW_021680365.1, read on the forward strand.
CGGAACCTTTTTTTTTTGGACATGAAATCGATATCTGGTAAAATTATGAATGTGAATGGATTTGTTACCATTCCGAAAAAATGATTTTTATGGTGAAAAATTGATTGTTTATAATCTTCCTCCGAAATCAAACTGTCCAATTTTCTTTCAGATTTTTAAACTGTTTTCTAATGGTCAATATCGGGATTCAAATTCATATCTGTAAAGTTTAAATAATAAAATCATTGTAAAATGTCCGGAAAGCATTTCACCGGTGAAAAAATAGTCAAAGTAACTTGAATATCCTTACGACGCAAGTGACGAGAAACGTTGAAAATGAAGGATAAAATCAATCTCAACACTATAACGAAATATCAGCATTTAAGGAAGAAAAAAAAAATACATATCGATAATTAAATTTCAATGCTGTTTTTGGAAATTTTATGGTTCTTACATTCGCACTCTTAGACTTCGGGCTGACCCTTATGACCCTTTCATTGGACTCTTGTGACTCCTACATTTGACCCTTCTCATCATCCCATTTAAATTCTTAATTTAATGAATGTTTATACTCCAACAATTTAATGAATATTCTATGAAAAAATTGTCGACCAAAAATGTATTCCAGCGCATTTTTTGATCGACGTCGCATGAGCCGTGTGCAGTCCTGAAAGTGAGAGTCATAACTATCGCTAAATGCAAAAGCATTCCTCCGGTCTTTCCGTTAAATGAAAGTAAGTTGCAAGAACAATTCCTTGAAAATATATTTCCTATTAAAAACGCAATTTCATTTGTGATTAAACGAGATGGAATATTAGTAACACTAGTCGATTTCTGTCAGAGTTCGGAGATATGATTGATAGATGCATTACGCAGTAAAACAAGTGGATAGTTGCATTTTTATTAATGAGTACAGTTATTGTTGCTAATAAATTAGCAATTTGCTTCCGAATGGGTTCTCTTTTTCTAATTCTCATTTCACTATCCTCTTCTTTTATTTTCTCATGTCAATGGTGTCAATGCCGATTGGTGTCAATGAGTAGAGCTTATTAAAGTCTAAATTCATGAAAAAATTCATGAAATGCAATTTGATGTTTTTTTTTAATTTTTGAACTTCCCGATAGGGAAGTTATTGTTAAATTTTTATTTCACCCTCATATTCTCACACTTAGTGTTTAACCCTTATGTTACTTTTGACAGCCCTTGGTACAACCCGGGCAACCCATTTTGACAACAATTTTTTGAGTGATCATCGAAAAACCGATTTTTTGAATAATATCAATTTTTTCGAACCAAAAAACAATAAAAACCCGCAACTTTATCCGACAAAACCATCGACGATGGTTTTCTAAAATGAATGAAGCCAACAGAAATCAAAGAGTCGGAATTGTCGTAGTGAAAAGTCTAGGACTCTCTGGTTGAATTACGGTAGCTTCATGAGAGGAAAACGTGGAATAATGCCGTAAGAATGATCGTATAGATAATTATAATGAGGGTACATGCAAGTGAGTTATACACTGCGCATAATAGTTGCTTTATGTTTATTCATTCACCCGATAAAATTAATTGATAATTTCCTCAATTCTGATTCCGACCAATCAGAGTGCAGTATTCCTTGTTTCTAGGCAAAAAACTTATTTTGTTGAAATATTTTCTATAGAATTTCGTCGGCTTAAATTTCCCAAGTTTTTTCGTTTGATTTTCTTGATGGGAAGAAAAGAAAAATAGAAAAATCGAATTCTTTTGAATATTTTTTATTGAACATTTCAGTAGAATCGGCTGAAAATTAATAGAAAATTTAAGAGAAATCCAATAGAATTTTCCCACGAATTCGCTAGGTTTTTCTATTAAATTTTTCCGTGCGTAACATGTTTGAAAATTAATTAAAGCCTATTTCCAAAGCAGAATTCAATCCACAGATGATGTAAATTTTCATTTTCTTTTTCCCTGAATCTGTTACATTTTTTTCCACTAAAAAATGAAGTGAAAAAAAAAACTAATAGAAAATTGAATAGAAATCCACTAAAATTCCCACGAATTCGCGAAGTGATTCTGTTGAATTTTTCGATGCGTGACACGTCTGAAAATTAGTTAAAACCTATTTTGAAATCAGAATTCAATCCCCAGATGATAAAAATTTTCATTTTCTTTTTCCCTGAATCTGTTACATTTTTTTCCACTAAAAAATGAAGTGAAAAAAAAAACTAATAGAAAATTGAATAGAAATCCACTAAAATTCCCACGAATTCGCGAGGTGATTCTGTTGAATTTTTCGATGTGTGACACGTCTGAAAATTAATTAAAACCTATTTTGAAATCAGAATTCAATCCCCAGATGATGAAAATTTTCATTTTCTTTTTCCCTGAACCTGTTACATTTTTTTTCCACTGAGCTAGAGTAATTCAGTAGTGAGACTCATTGAGCTGCGTAAGGGGTGGTGGAATGCCGCCGAAACAGCTAACAGAGATATCGTCTCGTGCGTGTTGCCCATTGCCATCACATTGAGGGAAGACCTATATAACTGTACCATCATGTCTGGGTCAGGGGGAGGGACATTGCGACGTTATAGCATACACTTGGTATATCGGACAGGTGTATACCATTCCGACTCGACCACTTACCGCGTGCACGCATCATCATCACATCGGGGGTTCCACCCGATTCACCATCACTTGATATCAAGGCTTAGTTTGCAACGTGCTAGCCAATCACGCGTTGCTTCAAAATTTCGTGTGATTGTTCTGTGCTCATCCTCGTCGTTGCATTCAGTTTTGCCGGTTGAAGCGCTTTTTATTATTCCAAGGAGTTGGTGTGACAGTGTCACGTGAAAATCAGTGAAGTGACTGGCAATTATCACGTGCTGGAGATCAAGCGGAGGTTGGTTGATTTTTATTTGTCAAATGCTGGGATCCATCAATATTAATTTCTTCAATATCGAAAGGATTTCCCGACTTACATAGATCGAGGTTCAAATACACTAATCGAAATTGAAAAATTTAAAAAAAGTGAAATAATTAAGCACCTAAATTACTAATTGATGAGGGATTAAATATTTTAGAATATGGAACTATAAATTTTCTATTAAGGAGATGATACTTAATTTCTTGGGAGGGATCTCCGATTAGCCAAATAATCGTCAATCTTCCTACCTCAATTACTGATTAATGAATAATTCAAAATTAGAATATTTAAATTGATGATTATGTCAATAATTAAAATTTAAAAGGGATGTTAACTGGTTGACAAGTTAATAATTTAATAGTAGTTATAATTAATGGATATGGCTATCGCTGGGCAAATGAAGGATTCAGAGCTTTCAGTCATCGAATTTCTCGATTGATTTGCGTGGGGATAATTTTAAAAAGTCAAAATATTGAAAAAAAATTTTTTAGGAGTAAATGATGGAATTTCTTTGCGCTTTTGCAGAGCGATTTTTTGGTATCGAATTGGCTTTTTGGAAATTTTGAATATGGAGAAATTGATTTCGAAAAAATGGGTTTGAGGAATTTGATTGCTTATGAATTATTCAAGAGGAAGGTCATCTTCATAAATCAGAATTTTTCAATTATTCTATAAATCTTTTACAGAAAATTGAAATAAAATTTTTTTAATGACCAAATTTTGCAAGATTTTTAATTATCTAGAGTCATAGAGCAATGGCGAGAATGCGTTTTCAAGCATTTTGTTTTTATAAATATGGAAATTGTTTAAATTTTTGAAAACATCTTTTTATTTGCATGAAATTGATTCCCGATTTTTCCGCTTTCAATTGGTTTTCAATTGGAGAATTGGTTTCAATTTTGTTTTAATTCAACTTTTCCATTATTTTATTAATTTTCCTTTTGTTCTGGATTGGCAAAATTTTTCCTAACGGTTGAAAATGTAGAATCAAATCTAGTCTTTCAAAATTTGACCAATAAATTAATTGCGAAAAAGCTCAGGCACTGGGATAGCACAATCCCGGAGAGCGCAATCACCCAGTGAAATTCCTCAGCAGAAATAACTTTCGAGATTTTATGTTCGTGAATAATGGAATCCTCTAGTGATAAACCAGAAATAATCTGAGGGCGTCGACTAAGAATTAACTGGACTCGTTTAATTGCTTGATGGGAATCTTAATCCCACGTGTTTCCTCCCATTACCCACTGACAGCATGTTTGATGAACAGCCCTCTTCACATTTACTTGATTGCACAAATAAATATTTCATTAGTTAAAAATGAAGTAATTGTTTGGACGACGAAGAGAATGAATTTAATTATTGATATGTAATTATTTATTTGGATTTGATAAATTGTTCGTTTATAATAATTGGAACATTTTCATTAAAATAAAAATGTCGATATATTCACTTATTATTTTTAATTATTCGTTATTAATAAAATTATTATCAATAATATTCGCCAAAATCTTATTAAACAAGTGGACAATTACATTTTTTATGAATGAGTATAGTTTTTGTTGCTAATAAATTAGCAGTTTGCTTCCGAATGGGTTTTATTTTTTTTTATTCTTATTTCACTATTCTCTTCGTCTATTTTTTCATGTCATAGCACTACTACCAATTCAGTAGTGAAGCGGTAAACCGAGTTAAGTCGATTTTGACTATTAGCCAGTTTTTGCTGAATATCTCGGAATCTAAGAGAGATAACAAAATTTTTCTCATAACTTTTTTTATAACGCTCTATTGGCTCTACAAAAAAGGTCCTGACAAAAATCTTTCTATCTCTTTTAGATTCCGAGATATTCGTCAAAAACTAGCAAGTTTGTCACTTCTGCTATTCAATAATTCTTAAGTTACTCAATCAATCTTCCTCCAACAGTCAACTTTCTAATTTTTTTCTGATTTTTAAAATGTTTTCTAACGGTTCAACATCGAGATTCAAATTGAGACCTGCAAAGTTTAAATCAGTAGCGATCGAAGTGGTAAAACAGTTTAAGTCGACATCTCCCAGTTGAGTTTTTGAGGAATATTTCCGAATCTAAGGGAGACAGCGAAATTTTCGTAATTACATTTATTGTAGCCCTCAATCGGCTCTACAAAAAAGGTTATAACACAAATTTTGCTGTCTCCCTTAGATTCCGAGATATTCATTGACAACTGGTCAATAGTCAAAATTGACTTGTACCCTTTCACCAATTCGCTACTGAAATAATAAAATCATTGTAAAATGTCCGGGAAATTGGGATCAAGTCGGGCTCAAATGAAAGCTCTGATATTGGACTACAAAATTAGAAAAGCATTGCACTGGAGAAAAAATAGCCAAAGTGCTTGGATATCTTTAAAACCTGCATTCACGAAAAAAATAATGAAATTCTATATTTGTCCGATCTGATGCTTGACGATTGAGATATTCCCTTTCTCCGGTATTAGGTGTGACTCGTGTGTACACTGGACTACCATTGAATGCCCGTAATTTATGCAGGCCATTTGCCACACTTAACGATCCATGTCACGTATATTCTTCTATTAGTCAGGCTCTTTACCGCCACCCACGTGTGTTTATGTCCTGCAAGTAGCTCAATTACGAGAACAGGAGTATCGAAACCGGGAAAATTTTCGGGAAGGTTGGGAAAAAATTCCCCTGGTTAGGCCGCTTACATATTTAGGCCAATGACAACCGTTATGTGTATTTGGCAGAGCGCCCATTCCACACGCGTGTGCCCGATGCTCGGTTAATACACGTGTATCGATGGGTTTGACATCGATCAGCGGTTTGATGTCTGGGTGGTCGCACTGCAAAAACTGACGCTCGAATTTCAGGAGTTTGGGCGGACATTTTTCAAACACTTTGGAGTTCATTTTGCAAACATTTTCCAGACATCAAAAAACACTTGTCTTATGTCTTATTGATCTCATGCATTTGTGAGAAGTCTCCCTTTACTCATTCAAATTTTAAGTGCATTAAATTTCATACTATGTAAATGTATAATAAAAATGAATAACGCATAGAAAAAAAATTCCATCATTTGTTTATTCTTTATCCATTTATTCGTCTTTTATCCATCCAAATTCCAATTGTATTAAATTTTATACTCAATCCATTATAAAAATAACTTGCTCCCTTAGAGTCGGGAAGTTAATGAATGATAGATAGAAACAAAATCAGTCAATGAAAACGATGAATCATAAGTGAAAAATGAATGAATAGATCTAAATCTTTGATCAATTTTTCATTCTCCGTTTTATTTTTCGAACTGACCCGGTCAATACTCGTAATTGTTGAAAAATAAGGGAATTGTTATGAATCGATTTTCGAGAAAAGTGAACAATTTTTTTGATATATTAAAAAATTCCCTAGAGAATTTTTGGATAACTCTGTAGAGAAGTGAATAATTTCGTGAATTTATCTGAAATGAAAAAAAACAGTCATTTTTGTAGAATTTTCGAAGAAAGCGGAAAATTTTCTCGGTTTTCGAGAACTTAGAAAAGGAGAGAATCAAATTTAGGCCATTCGCGAAAAAAAGAGAATGCGAGAAATTGAAATTGATGAGATTCAGGAAAGTACATGTTGAATGAAAATCCAAGAAGCAAGAATGAATTTAGCGCATGATAAACATGAAAAAATAGACAATTATGACCCAAAGAATGATTCGTGAGTTTGAAGAATTTCAGAACGCGTCATATGACCAAAAATGACGGTCTTATAACGGTCATTTGATGCCGAAATTTTTTCTTAACTAAAAAATTAGTAAACAAATTAATGTTAAACAATCTATATAGATGCATAATGACGGTCATAACAATTTTCTAGTTTGTGACGGTCATAAATTTAAAAAAATCATTTGATCTAAGTATAGGGGAGGTTGGGGTAAAACGGACACTTTTGACTTTTTTAAATGTTAATGAGGGGTTGAAATGTTGAGGAATTTTAATAATTTTTTTTCAATAAAAAGAACAACTCTTTCCCTTTGTAACGAGCCTGAACTGAGCTTAATTGATGAATTTGTTTCTGAGTTATGAACAATTACAAAAAAGTCTAAAGTGGCCATTTTACCCCACCCTTCCCTATGACAAATGCACGCGATTTCCATTTCAAAATCCACATTAGGCCAATTCAAGATGAATTCAAATAAAAATTGTTAAAGAATAATAGAAGTTTCATCTATGTAGATGATAAATAGCTATCATTTTTTCTTGGGACATATAGTGACGGTCATAAAAAAAGAGGGGGGGGGGGNGGGGGGGGGGTCGGGGGTTATTGTGACAGCCGTCATAAGCGCCTGGTCATGTGCTCGTCATTGACGATTTTTAATCGCGATGTACGCGGAGGAGAGGTAGTACCCCTGCACATGCAATGATAATTTTCAAATAAATTTTAATAAATAGAGGAGGTTTAAAAGATAAATAGAAGTGTGGAGTTCGATTTTGCAAACTTTCCGGGATAAAAACCGAGTGGTCTGACGCGATTTTGAGTTTCACAATGATTTCCAATAATTTCCATTCATTTCCAATGATTTCCGATGATGCAAATATTTATATACATTTACTTGTGCCAAGTGAATTACTTAACAGAAGTGATTTTTTTTTCAGTGCGGAAATGATTTCGATAAATTTGTTCGTCCAAAAACAGCGGTACATTTTTCAAAAATCAAAATTTTGTCTTCTTTTTCAAAAAACTTCAGTGCAAATATTGATTCATCAAAACTTATAGGCGTATTAAATTCAATACAAATTAACTCAAAACACCTTCTGCTAACAAATGAATTGTGTATTAATTTTTCAATGAGAAGTATTTTAAAGTTTTTTTAAATTGATCATCACTTTAGAAACATTTTTGTACTTTTGCATAAATGCCTTTCTCGGACTACCTTGAAGAAAAACGTGAATTGCGGCGAGGGACCCTTTTTTTCCTTGAGTCGAAAAAAGACGTGAATCCACAGTTCACACGGCAGAATTTATCTTTAGTTTTTATTGATTCCCAAAGGTTGGAAATTGCGCGATTTCCACGTGATTTCCAAACGATTGTACCGGCACGTGGCACCGAGATTTCCAAAGTTACTCCTGGGTAAAACAATAATTTCGGGGATACAATGTACGGGAATAAATCAAGTAGTAAAACAGACGATAAGTTCAGAATTTTTTGTTTGAAAAGACTTTGCTGTCTCACGCAGATGCCAGATCTGAAGAATCAAATATAAATAACGGAATTTCAGACGTAAAAAACCATCTGCAAATAAATGTCTTAAATTTTTCATAAGTTCTCATTGTCAATAAATTATGAGTTCTTTTCTCTATTCAAAGACTTTAAATTCATATGCTTACTTTGCCATAAAATAGTGATAGTAATACATACATAAGTTGCATAATTTAAACAAAATTTTCAAATCAATTTTTCTGCTAAAAACTTTTGTGTCGGAAGGGGGACTATACGTTCCCTTTCAATCATCAGTTATAGTGAATAAATGTCATGAAGGGGTTTCAGTTATTTTTGAAAAACAAAGAAATAATAACAAAAAAATAGGAATAATAAGTAAGAGTGCTAGAAGGCAAAATTTTCTGAGTAACAATAATAATTATTATCATTAACTGCAGAATTAATTAATGAAAAAATAATTAATTAATGATTAATTGATTTTTTCGAATGATAATAATAATAATTATTTGAAAAAATTGATTCTCCCTACTTATTGATGAATTTAACAAATTAGTAAGAGCATCAGTCCAGTAATCTGAAGGTCGTGAGTTCAAATCCCCCCTAAGTATTTTCACTCTGAATTCTTCCTCAACCTTAAACAACAAATCGCTGCCTTTTCCAAACAATTATGTTATAAACATTGCTGTTCGTCACAGTTCTCAACATTGCGAAAAAGTCTCTACATCAACTGCTAATGAAATAACTCAACTGCAGGATGAATCGAAAATAAATATTCGCCAGAATCAGTGAATGAAAGCTACTAATTCTGCAATTAATGATAATAATAATTATTATAAATTAGTGATAATTAATGATAATAATAATAATAATTATTATTATTATCATTAATTGCAGAATTATAATAATAACTCATGCTTGATTATTATAATTATTATCATTAATTGCAGAATTAATTAATGAAAAAATAATTAATTAATGATTAATTGATTTTTTCGAATGATAATAATAATAATTATTTGAAAAAATTGATTCTCCCTACTTATTGGTGAATTTAACAAATTAGTAAGAGCATCAGTCCAGTAATCTGAAGGTCGTGAGTTCAAATTCCCCCTGAGTATTTTCACTCATAATTCTTCCTCAACCTTAAACACCAAATCGTCCCCTTTTTCAAACAATTATGTTATAAACATTGCTGTTCGTCACAGTTCTCAGCATTACGAAAAAGTCTCTACATCAACTGCTAATGAAATAACTCAACTGCAGGATGAATAGAAAAGAAAGCTTCATCAGAATCAGTGAATGAAAGCTATTGACTCTGCAATTGTTTCCAAATCTCGAATCCTCGACTGTTCAATGCGCACCCGCTCAATCGTAAACTCGACGCACACGAGATCCCCATCTCCTATTCCGAGTAGTTGAAAATGTCTTGTGCACTCACACTTGCACGGAAGAGAGAACTGCCAAGAGTTGAATTAGTGGGCCACGTGTTTCGTATGCCGAATGCAGCAAGCGATCCTCGGGTGGTGGATCAGAGAGGCGCCCCGCATGTGTGTCTAGGCCTACTTAACTAAATTTTGCATTGTCTACGACTCCCTCCCGCCTCCGCCCCTCTCTCGACGCCACTCTCAACCCGTTTTTTCCCTCACACGGTGTACAGAATCTCATCTCCATTCTCGGCGGGTTTTTTTTTCGTCCTCGCGACGAAAAATAACGGCGTACCATGGAATTTGGGACGGGTATGGCTTATGTAGAGAGCTGAAGAAGGGGCGACCGCGCCCTACTACCTCTCGAGCGAGCTTCTCCAATTGTCGATTCCAGTAAAAGCTGCGGTGCGATAAATGACGATCAAACACACGCGCACGGTCGGTCGTCGACTTGCTAATTGCTACTGCAGAATGGGTGTCCTCATGCTAACAGTTGTGCACGCACGATTAAATTTCATGGGGAACTCTAGCGAATTCGATGGGAAATTCTGTCGGGTTTTGGCTGATTTTATTGAGGAATTCCTGGCCCAATTTTACTCACCCAATTTTACTGTGCATTTTTGTACAGAAAGTTTCCAATAGAAACAACAGTAGAATTGCGTTTTTCTAGAGAACTTTTTTTATTGACACATTCTCTGCAGAAATTCCTCGACAAAGTTTCTAAATTTTTTCCACTTTATTGTTCATATCTCTTTTAAAAAATCTAAAAAATGGTTTTTGGATAATTTTCATTTTGTTGCGGATTCTGTTGAAGGATTCCGCACATTTACTGTGCATTTTTCTCATGAAAAGTGTTTAGTAGAAACTGTCCTTCAAAAAAAAATGAGTTGAATTTTCATCTGTCTGTACAACTTTTGTTATTGAGAGATTTTATACGGAAATTCCTGGCCATAAAGTTTCTATGTTTTTTCCACTTTATTTTTCATCTCTTTTCATAAAAAAACCAACAAAAAACTAAATAAATCATTTTTGGCTGATTCTATTGAAGAATTTCGCAGCTTTACTGCGCATTTTTCAAAAGAAAGTGTCCAATAAAAATTATTCTCTGGAAAAATCAGTAGAATTTCATGTTTCTAACAACTTCTGTTATTGAGATATTTTCTATAGAAATTCCGGGAGATTAATTACATGATCGCCAATTCTCGCTTTTTAATGACAAAAAATGGGAGAGAATAAACATTTTGAATTTTACTAATTTTGTTTTTAATTTTTGTTAATGTTAAAAAAACATTGTTTTGTTTGGTATTATGTGTAATGAATATTGGAATAAGAATTTTCTTTGAATTTCTTATTCTCCGCCTTTCATATCCCTGTAAGGAGATCGAAAATTTCACAGGATGAGTTAGAAAGTGAATGACGTTGAGTGATTGGATACTTTTGCTAGATTGCATTTAGTATTCAAGAGTATATTCAATAGTATAGACTGATTCATTTATTCCAAACGAGATTCCTTAACTATTAACGAATAGTAGTTCATTTGGTCATATTCAACTCTACTACTCGTTAATAGTTAGCGAATGGTTCACTTGAAAGGTGGAAATCGAGTCAAACACGCCTTCTGAAATGTGTATTTGTTAACTATGAACGAATGAGCGTTTGGTGAGAGCGAATAGACTCTCGTCTCCAACCAAATCCATTCGTTAACAACAACTAATCCTTTCTATCAGTGCACCGAAATGCGCCGGCAATAGACCGGAATTCCTGAGGGGATGTGCACATAATCATGAAGTACTCAGCGAATGGCTCATAAAGATCACTGACCTTGAGCATTCATTCAAATCCGGTCGACTCGAATGAGATGTTGATTAAAATCGAGATCGCTCATTTCCATGTTGACTTTTAATTTTATGCACACCGTGTTTCAGGATTTGGAGATTACCAGGTCATCGTGGACACCGGGGCGGAATGCGGTTGTACAGCCTGATCTTGGTCTATCTCCTTCTTGGAGGGGTGAGTATTCATCGCATGCAGGAGCTAGTCCATAATTTATGAGTTTTATCTATCTCGTTTCCTGACGAGAATCTATCAATCTTCTTCGTAATGAATAGGAATTATACGTGGAGTGACTTGGAATTAGTGACTCTAATGATTAGGATGAATTAATTAGAGCTTCGCTCTAGGTTTTTTTATCGTTTAAGTGAAAAATATGAAGTACATAATTTTCTTTGGTTTTGAAAATGACAAATTCGAATAGGAGAGTATTTACAATTTTCTTTTACTTATTTTGCAGTCGTTATTCTTCTAAAAAATATTCCTTTTTTAATTAAAAGATTTAATATAAAATTTTAATTGTTTAGATTTTTACGTTGGATTCACTTAGAAAATCGAAATACTTTTTTTATTTTGGGGAATAAACGAAAAATAAAAAAAATCTTTCGCATTTGCTATTTTTGAAAATGACAAATTCGAATAGGAGAGTATTTACAATTTTCTTTTATTTATTTTGCAGTCGTTATTCTTTTAAAAAATATTCCTTTTTTAATTAAAAGATTTAATACAAAATTTTAATTGTTTAGATTTTTACGTTGGATTCACTTAGGAAATCGAAATACTTTGTTTATTTTGGGGAATAAACGAAAAATAAAAAAAATCTTTCGCATTTGCTATTTTTGAAAATGAAAAAATACTCGATCTTCTTCGTAATGAATATAAATTATATCTGGAGTGACTTGGAATTAGCGATACTAATGGTTAGGATGAATTAATTAGAGCTTTGCTTTGCGTTTTTTTATTGTTAAAATGAAAAATATCGGATACTTTTTTTTTGGTTTAAAAAAATTACGAATTCGAATACGAGAATCTTTCCAATTTTCAATGACTTATTTTGTGTTCGGCATTCTCTGTAATAATATCTTATTTTTACATGAAAAGATTTCCTATAAAATTTTAATTGTTTAAATTTTTACATTGGGTTTACTTTGAAACCCAAACTTTCGAAAAATATAACCCAAAAAAAGTGAAGAATAATAAAAAAAACTCTTGTGTTCAGTGATTATTTTCGAAAATAAAAAAAAAGTATTCAATATTTTTCCTACTCAATTCCGTTTTTTAAATAAAAGAAAAATCATACCGAATTCCAATGCTTTGGATTTTTATATTGGATTAATTGAGAAGATGAAAGTTTCCAAAATACATAGTATTCACTGATCTCCGGATATCCTTCCACTAGACCAGCCCGTGCATAAACTTTTTGCCTGTCATGAATGGACCCCTCGTTTCAAAAAAACGCGAACGCGAATGATTCGAGGAGAAGCAGATACGGTCGCGAGACGTAATTACTGCATTATAACCCACATATCGCGACCGTGCGAGACAGACGGATGGGTAGGGAGGTACACCAGCCAATGCCGTTATACCCCGGTGCTAAGTTGACCCAGAGCTAAGGGCGACGCACGAATACAGAGAGACGAATACCACATGCCGGTTGCTTGTTTTTTCCCTCATTCCTTTTTATAGGTATAGCCCCTAGTAGGGCATGTATCTCGCGATCGTGCACCAGTCAATCCCGATTATATGGGTTTTTACGCGCGACATATTCATTCGAAAGGGTTTTATGACTCGGTGAAAATTGAAACCAGTGCTGCACTGTTAAAAATTTTAGTCTGAAATTTCAAGGAATTTCGTCACTGAAATTTATGAATTTCGTGGGAAAATCAAGGAGAACTGTCAATTTCAGTTCCATTTTTTCCTGATGATGAATAGAAAACCAGAAAATTCTGTTAAATATATTCTTGAATTTTCAGGACAGTGACACTGAATGCGATTTAGGGGAAAAAAACCATAAAATTTCAGGTTTCACTGAAAATTCAATGTAATTTGACACTGAATATTCATGTTAGATTGGGAATTCAAATAAATTAAGGAATTCTCATCTGTATGCTGCTTAGAATTCTGGAATTGACTGAACTTAACTGGTCATGAAATTTAATTTTTTTTAACAGTGTATGTTACAAAAAAATTGAAATTTCATGCAAAATCCAGGGGATCTCCAAGAGAATTCCTGAATTTACTTGAGATTTCCGTCAAAACATCGATATTAAGTACCAAATTAAGAATATGTTTACCTGAATTTTCCTGATTACCTACCGTTCGTACAGTAACATTTGCCACGATTTTCTAGATATTTTTTCTCCACCTTTTCTCTCCGTGTGCAGACAGACGAATGAACACAGGCTACACTGAAAGAAAAATATAATTCTTCTGACTATATTCCCTCACCATCGAATTATAGTCAAAAAGTCCTCAACAATTTTTCATGAGTTACGGTAACTATGGCCGGAGAATTACTACAATGGAATGTAGTCATTGCAACTATTTTATAGTTCTACTCACAATAGATTTGTCGTGGTTACTTTTGAACTTTGGTTAGTTTAACTGCATTTTGATTTGCAAAAATTACGCTTGTGAAGTTACTATAATGTTATGTGCCGCATACAAAAAAAATCGTATCGTTCACTAAAATGCCTCAACTATTTTCTTATTGTAAATCGAACTTCAGATTTTTCTCTCAGTGTATAAAACTTGCATTTACGGACTTTTGGGATTACCATGGGTTGATATAACACAAAAAAACAAAATTTAAATTCGAGCGATTACAAAGCTTCCGTGCGGAAGCAAAAAGACAAGTGAAACAAAAGGGAGAATGAAAATCGCTCTTCACGTGCGTTAGACAAGTTTTCTCTGTTTTCCTCGTTACTTCAGACCGTCTCGACGCGACTGTCGAAGCGCTCACATACACAAATCATTCATACAAGGCGATCGTATATGAGAGGATGAATGGACGGACGGAGAGTATCGATAGCGGAAGACTATGGATCGGATGAAGGGAGATTGCACTGTTCGTTCCATTTTTCTCATCAGTAGATAATTTTGGGTAACATTTTTCGATCGCTGAAATAGTGTGAACATTTTTTAAAGTAGCTCTACCCTTCCGGTAAATTCAAAGATTATTGAAAACTGCAAAAAATTGCAGAAAACTCGATGAGGTTCGGAATTCTATTTTTTTTCTCAATTTAATTGTCGTTTTGGTTTTTCAAAGAAGAAATGTTTAAAAATCAGGATTTAACCCAGTATCTTATGTGAAAATCAACATTTCCATTGTAATCAAAGATTAAAATCTGAATTTTTTTTCATTAGATGTGAAAAAATCAAGAATTTTTTTGACGCCTCATAAAAATAATCCACCGTTTTGCAAACAAGTTTGATTATTTATTTATAAGAGGGAAATGTTTGAAAAAATATCAATATTTTGTGAAATTTAATTTAGATAATACTGACTGGGTATGAATTTTTTCAAATTTTTTCCATGCAATTTAGTTGAAAAATTGAAAAACTGAACTTTTATCACATTACAGTTCTGCTGAAATGTCAAGCAATTTTCTCATTCAAAATTTAAAATTTTATTGCAAAATCAATTGAAATGAGGAAAATTCAGGTAAATGTATCTTGAAATATTCTATGGACGTAATTTGGTTCTGAATGTTCATGTTTAACTTGAAATTAGAATTCCCCAGAATTTTCGGCGGAACCTGAAATTTTATTATTTTTCTCCTCTATTTTCCAAACTTTTTCACAACTTTAGAAACCCATGATCGGTTTTTTTAAAGCTTCATTCCATTTTTCCCCTCGTCAGATAATTTTTAAATGTCCTTTTGTACCGGTGAAGAGCTTACGATTAGTTTGATGGCCGCAGATTGACCTAATTCGTCGCCAGCAGTCTCCTAATGATGAATTAATCAATTGAAATAAAAAGAAGAATTAGACGACTTTTTTACGGCATGAGAAACCCATTTCAGAGGGTTTATTAGCGTATACATGAATTGAATAGCCATCGTACGTTAGAGAAACATAATGAGCGAAGCTATAAAGCTGTCGTAATCACTGAGTATTATTTTCCCTTCTAATTCAATTTCCTTTGCGCTTCACCCTGAGAAATGACGCATTAGAATTATATCAATCTTTGTCAACTGATTTTCCCAATGATTCCATTGAAAATTAATAAGCTCTATTTCCAAATAAATCTTTTATTAAATCGCAATTAAATATTTTTTAATTCATTTTATTTATTTCGTCTAGACTACATCGAGGAAATCAACGACTGTTTAAAAAAAAGAGGAAAAAAGGGATAGAGTAAAAACATAAAAAGAGCGAATAGAAAAAAATAATAAAACAAATCAAAAAATAGAAAGGTAAATAAAGAAAGGTGTCATATTAGACAACTTAACAGGTTTTAAATTCAATGAGTGGTTTTAAGCAATAAAATATTATTACTAAAAAATATGATTATTAAAAATAATTTCATTTTCAACTGATAAAGACTTTTTTTTCATCAAGAAACATGTTTGTATTTTTAAAAAACAATGATTCAACGATATGAATAATAAAAAAACATTGAAAATAAAAACCAGTCAAAATAATGTTGATAAACCCATTTATTTGGTTCAAATAAACAGTTCTCTGAATCTGTAACAAAAAATGAACCGAAAGATGTCGACAAATACAACGCAGATTATTAAAAAAATCACTTGCGTTATTGAAGAAAACCCTTGAGTATTTTTCCACCGATAAAAACCGGCTTGATTAGTCCGATTATTATTGTCCAGGTGAGGATGACATATTTTTTGGTTGACCTCGAGAGAGTATTGGAAGTTGTCCGAATGACCTGCGGGCAAAGACATACGTGGCCCGTTATGCCCGAGGGTCACGTGTGACGCAATCGTTGAAGAGACTGCCTGTGCTCCTATTCCGGCGTGTTTGTAAGCTCCTCCCCCTTTTCTTCGTATTCTTTGATTTTTTTCTTCACGTCTCACGTGTATTCGTCTCACTTCCACTCGTCTCTTCATTCCTCTTCTCAGTAGTCTGTAGCAACAGGTTCAAATGATTTTGCTGACTGAAAAGTGATGGCATTACGAACTATAAATTTTCACCATTACAGCGGGTTGAGAAGATTGGAAGAAAGGGGATTCCCAGTTTTTCTCGGGGAACAACGACGCTCTGAGTAATTTTGATCTTGGGCGGATCGAAATTCAAGTGATTATTTTCATACATTTTTTCATTTTTTCCGGAAAACAGAAAAAGAAGGTGTTGAATTCCCGATAAATAAATTCACTTACATAGATCGATTAATTCAATAAAACTGATATTTATTTCGGGGATAATTGTTTTGGTGTTAAGCATTGTGACAACTCTGAAGACGATAGGTCGACCCCATCATCGTCCACATTGCCAACATAATAGAATACTCCATTCTAATGACATTCTCATTAATCAGGAGGATGGACATTGAATAATTGATACCAATTTTCGCGCAACATTTTGAACTGAATATTAAACAATTTCAGTGAACAATATGAAATATTCTTATTGGTTTCCTTTTTATTATCGACAAGAGAGAAAAAAATTAATAAGTGACACATTGTGGCCATTTTCTTTTTATTATAGATTTTCTATTTGAGATTTATTTGAGAAGAGGCTCGGATCGAACAAGTGCTCGATTTTATCCATTATCTCATTTTTTCCAAAACCGGAAAAAAGAAAACAATATTCTAGACAAATTCACATAAGAAACTAAAACTCCCGTGTATTGTAATTTCCTTAGAAACAAGAATTCTCTATTGACCTTAAACGTCGCATTTTTGACATATCCATAACTTCTCACAATTTTTTTATTCATCACTTTCCAGACGACGAAAGCAGAGGAGGTGGAGGTAATAGAAGCGATAACCGGCGATGACAGTCGGAACGAGAATTCCGCCCTGAGCCGTCCGGACAGTGACTCCAACACCTCCGACCAGTTGGCATTGGAGTCAATGGGGGACAAGGATAACGCCGCGAGTTCCTCGTCCGGCCAGTACAACAAAAACAGTGGCCTCCGTGGTCACCAGTTGGCACTGCCACCACCGCGGATAAATCTAGGTCCATCCCACCAGAGTGTCGCCTATCACGGCCCACCACCACCACTCCCTGGGAAAGCAACCGCGCAAACCGAGGCGATGGACAAAATCTTCACAACAGGCAGCGGATCGGGTGACCTCTGGCCAGCTAGTACGCCCGACATGCCCAAAATCATCTCCCTCGATGTCAAGTGCGAGAAGAACCTCATGAAAGTCTACCTTGAATTCGACAAACCCTTTTACGGAATTGTATTCAGCAAAGGTCACTTCAGCAACCTCAACTGCATGTACCTTCCGGCAGGGCTGGGCAGGACATCCGTCAACTTCGAGATCGGAATCCACACGTGCGGCACCTCCGGCAATACCGAGAACGGCCTCTACGGTTACGGCGCTGAATCAGGATCAGGGACTTACTTCGAGAACATCATAGTCATCCAGTACGACCCGCAGGTGCAGGAGGTCTGGGACCAAGCGAGAAAGCTTCGCTGCACGTGGCACGACTTGTACGAGAAGTCAGTGACATTCAGGCCTTTCCCGGTGGACATGCTGGACGTGGTGAGAGCGGACTTTGCTGGTGACAACGTCGGCTGCTGGATGCAGATACAAGTGGGCAAAGGGCCCTGGGCCTCCGAGGTCTCCGGCCTCGTGAAAATCGGCCAAACTATGACGATGGTGCTGGCCATCAAAGACGACGAGTCCAAATTCGACATGCTTGTCAGGAACTGCATGGCTCACGACGGAAAACGCGCGCCGATTCAACTCGTCGATCAGAAGGGATGCATCACCAGGCCAAAGCTGATGTCCAGGTTCACGAAGATCAAGAACTTCGGGGCTAGTGCATCTGTCCTGTCGTACGCTCACTTCCAAGCCTTCAAGTTTCCGGACTCCATGGAAGTTCATTTCCAGTGCACGATTCAGATATGCAGGTACCACTGTCCCGATCAGTGCTCGGAGACTGGGGGCATTGAGGGTCCAGGTTTTCTGGAGAATCATCATCCGGACGTGGGGTACGGGCTACCTCCGCCCCTTCCCCTGGACGCTTATCTACAGGCGATTGGACCTGGAGGACCTCGAGACGAGCGGCGGAGAAAGTCGAGGGATGTCGGGCAGAAAGGTTCTCTCAAGAACATCGGGGTTAACAGGGTCATCAGAGTCGTTTCCACCGGGGACTTGACGTTCGCTATTGACGAGGGTAAAGAGGAGTCCACGTCGGATACAACTCTTGTTTTCCCCGTTAGGGAAACAGCTCCTGGATCCACTATGATCTGCATGACGACCCCCGGATTCGCCTTCACTTTGATCATTCTTCTTGCTGTGCTGTTGATTTCTTGCGTGCTGTCTGCTTACCTCTGGATTCGCTTGAGGCCCTTCGCCAGGAACAAGGCTCTGTCCAATGCTTCTTTCACTGCCCAGCCGAAATTAAATCAGCCAAAAATGTGCTTTTACTCTTAGCTTTAAGGTTTTTTCAGACGAATGTTATTGTTTTGTTACCGAGCACTGTGGAGATGTTCTACGTGTCAGATATTCTTGTTGGCGGGTCTTGGGTTGAACGTTTCATGTCATAGTTTTACATTTCGGAGGCTTCGGTTCCGTTTTCCTCTTATGAATTTGCTTTTGTGACGAGGGTTTGGGTTGTCATTATTGCGCTTCTGGTAGACGTTGACGATGAAAAAATGAAATGTTGAATGAAAATGAAATGAATTGTTGACGTGGAATGTTCATGTTTAAAGTAGTTATGCATACGCTGTAGAAACTAGTGTCTTCAGGACGTGTTAATTTAAGACATTCGACGCAAGAATGGGTCGTATAGAATAACTTCGGGGTGATTGGAATTCCGAATAACCTAAAGTAAGACGTTTTATGTCATGAGGCCAGATAAACTGCGATTATACCTCGCTTCGACGATTAGATCGCGGTTTTCGGGCCCAATGACATAAAATATTGCATGTCACACGGCGATAAAAGTATTCTGATGAAGGTGATTATAATCCGAAGACGAGGATTGTAAGGTCACATAGGTCAGATAATACTTTGATCGTCTGATGACAAAATGTGCTATTTTCAAACAAGACGTTTTCATAATGTGTTGTGAATATGAGTCACCAAATTTACAACATTTTTTGTGTCTCAAGTCAGGACACTTGAAGACTATTCAGTCACTAGTCATTTATGACGATGGCACTACGACAAGACATTAATCCCATTAAGACTTGGAATCATAAGACGTTTTTGGAGACTTATCCATATTCTTCATATTTATTGGAGTTTTGCACGCACGAAAAATTGAATAGAAAAACCAAGCGAATTCGTTGAAAAATTCTAGTGGATTTCTATTGAACTTTCGATTAGTTTTTAGCTGCTTCTGTTGAAATGTTCAATAGAAAATATTCGAACGGAAAAGTCAATAGAATTCGATTTATCCATGTAACTTATTCTCTTCAGATATTTTCTACAGATGTTCCTTCCAACTTTTTTCATTCTATTTTTCTTTTCTTCTTATCAAGGAAATCAACCAAAAAACTGAAAAAATTTGAGCCGAGGAAACTCTATCGGAGAGTTGTGTAGAAAAATCGAATTCTTTAATTTTTTGTATAGAATATTTTCTATTAAACATTGCAATAGAATCGGCCAAAACCTAATAGAAAATTCAATAGAAATCGAGGTCGGAGAAGAGGTCGAGGGGGTAAAGATGGTGGGAGATGTCAAATGAATTCAGACATAGAATCGTTTGCGAGATCACAAAAAAGCTTGTAAAAACCTTAAATATTACTTTGAGAACAGTTACGTTTCACCAGTATTTTTGATCCGGAAAATTCTTCCTTACCGTAACTAAAGCTATCAGTGAAAAAATGACGGGCTCTTTTCATGCACCATGGTCGACCATTGAGAAAAGCCGCATAAAGTAGAATAGAATAAAGTAAACTAGAATTTGAAAAAACAGATAAGACCTCATAAGTTCGAAACAAAAAATCCTCGCACAAGACATCTAAAATACGTAGAATGCATGTCTTAATGTCCTCCTTCAAGACACTAAAAATGGCTTAAATTTGAAACCCAACACGTCTGAAAAAATCGTATAGAAATTTTCTACACGGATTGCGTACAGAATTTCTATACGATTTCCGTATATGATATTCGGATATTTCCAAATTATTTCTATACGATTTCTATAGGTTTGATCATCTTCGAGCCACTGCCACATGTATAGAAACATTTTGTATGAAGTTGCGACATTTCTCTACGTTTTCTCTGGAGCGTTTAGGCATCTTTCGTATGAAAACAAAAATTTATGTAAAAATTTATGTATAAAAATAATTCGTATAGAAATATCCGAATATCATGTACGGAAATCTATAGAATTTCTATACGATTTTTTCATACGTGAAGTCTCAAAAATCGGGACAAAAGTGTCTTAATTTAAGACACTAGTTTTTCTGGTGACATCAACAGAAAATGCCACAATGACACGTGCAACATTTCCGTAGGAGTAATGATTTTATGTCGATGGGAAGATTAGTTCTACCTCTTTTCGGTGGGAAACCCTTGTGAATATCGTGACATACGTGTTACACACCAGAGGCTAACCGACGTACAGCGCCATGAGCACCATTCCGTGTAACAACATGTAAGTGGATGTACGTTTCTGCATTATCAATGACGTATTGTACAATTGATATTCTCCTGTTGACTACGTGTATACATGTGCACATAGGGGCATTGTGAAAATAACTGTCGTTTGATGGGGTCAGTGAGCCAATTGAGCTGCTGGGGTACAGTAAATAAATAATTCCTTCGATTAACAGTCACAGCTGAGGTGTGAATAATCTTGGTGATGGATGGGAGAAATTTAAAGTGGGTTTAGGACGGTTGTTCAGCGATATGTTGTGATTTTATGACTTCTTTTCGGCTGACGAAAGGAGAAGAAACTTCCAAGCGACTAGGATTTTTATGAATCGCATGGGAAATCGTATGACCCCTCACGCTTTTTTCAATGTATATTAATCAATTCGAACAAGTTTTGCTCGTTTTTCAAGCAAAATTTCTTACGGAGAAGATGTAAGCAAACATCCATTTTGGAAATCTATGAAAGTTTAGGGATAGAAAGGATATTACTTAATATTTTTCACAGTTAACATCTGTGATTACGAGACAAATAAATTGTCGAATTTTATAAAATAAATTATTATGGGAGAATAGAGCTCCTGTGGGTTTTGTAGGCACAGAGAGGAATATAAGACTTTTTCTTATAACAGGCAGGAAAAATTTTGATAGGAAACCTAGCGAATTCGCCAGACAATTCTATTGGTTTTCTGTTGAACTTTCTATTAGTTTTTGGCCGATTCTGTAGAAAAAGTCAATAGAATTCGATTTTTCTATGCAACTTATTCTATTGAGATATTTTCAATAGAATTTCTTAGGCTCAAATCTTTCAAGTTTTTTTCATTCTGTTTTTTTTCTTTTTATTAAGAAAATAAAAAAAAATAGAAAATTTGCGTCTAAGAAATTCTACAGAAAATGTCTCAATAGAATAAGTTGTGTAGACAAATCGAATTCTATTGAGTTTTTGGATAGAATATTTTCTATTGAACATTTCAATAGAATTGGCCAAAAACTAACAGAAAGTTCAATATAAATCCAATGGAATTATCTACCGAATTTTCTGGGTTTTTCTATTACATTTTTTCGTGTGTGAATGATTTGCTGGAAACTTTTAATGTAGCTTTTCAATTCAGAAGTGTCTTGTTTTATAGTTTCAATTAGCTAAATTATTACTTACAGGATTTGTAGAAGACGTAATTTGCCCATTGAAGATTGGAAGTCGATTTGCCTCGGTTCCTCTGGAATTATTCCGAGATAGTCAATGTAAAATAATATTGTGGATATAAAAAAACTATTCCTAGCATGGACAATATGTGCATGACATTGTTTTCGTTATCTGTTCAGGAATTAGAACATGAGCAAATCATTTATTGTGATATGAACATTTAACAGCTGATGAATTGGGACGGTATCATAATTTTTCACAGGAGTTTCAGGTAAAAATGACTGAACGCTCTGGAAGAATTCCGTGATTTTAGGTGAAAATTACGTGACAGTTCCGTAAAATTTCCCACAACCACATTTCGCTCCGGAATTACGGCAAAGATTCGTAATTTTTATTGAATATTTCTCTCCGTGGAGGCGACGCTGGAGATCAATGTAGATCAATGATCATTTTCAAAAAATATTGAAAACTTCGAACAGGAAATTCGTTCGAAAATTTCGCGGAAATGGTGGCCCTCTGTGACCCCTTAGCGGATGTAGCCTCAGATAAATCCTCACCTCAGTCGGTTTCCAAAGAGTATCGATGATAAACCCCGCACCGTGCCACTTTTCGCCGTGCACTTTTGAAATTATCCCGCTTCTCAGGCGGGGTTTTCAAGCCATAATGAAACCATGCACTTGAAAAGATCGACCGCCAATAAAGAATCCGATCAATAAACCACACGTACACGTTTATGTTACCATGTAATTCCGGCGAAACTCTTTTAGACGCACGAAAAATTGTGTACAACGGGCGCGTGCGTGCATATTACACACCACATTGATGAGTAAAAATGCATATACATTTATACATAACACAAGTACTCCTAATTTGCGTTATTAGCATACAAATTGTGGGATGAGCAGATAAATCGCTCGAAGGCTGACGGTGAGGAACCGTTATTCGGACATAAAAAAAAGGGGAAAAGGTCTTCTCTGGGAACGGAGGCAACTCATTTGAATCATTCTTCAATGGGCACATTTTTCTGATGAAATCTGTGGGGAATTCGTCAACAGTAATTGTGGGATGATTGACATTACACTGTTAATTTTTAAGATTCGCTCAATTGTAGAGGTATCCGTAATCTGCATTTCGATTAAGTAAGCAGCTGTTTTATGTATTGTTGATTATGTAGCCACTGGAATAAAAGAAATTATTCTCTATTGGAGAATGGCACGCAAATGCACTTACATTGATGCAGGTCTGACTCACTCCGGCTGGATCTACTGATCTGTGACGCTATCTGTGTCGTGAGGGACAAGCCGTATTCGGACGTGTGATGGGTACAATGAGTCAAGTAATTTCTTATATTTCTGATGAAAATGAGGGGGGGGGGGGGG
>NW_021680365.1:699834-725104 GCF_001412515.2 Diachasma alloeum
GGGGGGGGGGTGTATTTTCCATTAGTTGTGGGGATTTATTCGGCAAGTGGGAATTTTCGTAAATTTATTCCATTAAAATTTTGATATTCTGTACTCTATCCCAGGGCTACTCGGGCAACTTTAGGTGTTCTTAGGGTATAAATTGCAGGGAAAAATTAATTTAGTTTGTGCATTAATAATTATTTCATTGTTTCCCTCGTATAGAGGTCCGGAAAGTCGATGGATAGCAGATAGCGTCACGCTTCCATGTAATTTATACCTTAAGAACATCTAAGGGGATAATAGAGAATATGAATGTGCCGGTCGAAAATAAGTTCTTTCATTGAAATTTGGATAGAATATGTAGAATAGTCGAGACTAGTTCAGAATCTTCTGGAAAATTCGAGAATCATTTGGAAAATTCTCCGATAGTTCAAGGATTATCCTTAACTATTAGATTTTTCTATTTTCAAATATTTAAAATAATTCCAGAAAAAACTCGTGAATTGAATGAGAGCGAAGCAAAAGAAGAAATAGGGAACATCAAATGTTGTTTGATGGAATATGGGAGAAAAGACTATTTTATCCTTGGAATCTTATTCAATAAAATTTGAGTTGTTCATTTTTTCGAAGAATAATAGAATGTTCTAAAATTGTTGAGACTCGTTCAGGATTTTCTGGGAAATTCGGGAATCCTCGGGAAAACTCTTTAATAAATCAGAGATTGTCGATAAAACAAAAATCGAAAAATGGTGAATCTCTACAATTTTTCAAGGGATTGTAGATATACACAAATGTATAATTTTCCTCAACTATTATATTATATTACTATTATATTTTAAAAGATTCAGGAAAAGCTCGTGAATTTGAATGAGAGCGAAACAAAGAAAGGAAACGACGAACCTCAGAACTTGTTTTGTTTCAAAATGGTAGATCTGTACAACTGATGAAGAATAATAATAAGAATGTATTATTATTACTAATTATTGTTACTATTACTTAAATTTATTTATTCTTCGTTTTAGGATATTGAAAAACAATAAAATACAAAAACAATGAAAGGCTTGTTTTCATTTATTATATATAATATAATCTATAAACGAATGATTGAATGATCATTAAAATAATAATTCACAAAGAACGGAATAATCCCAAGTGAAATAGTAACAAAAAATATGGTATAATGATTTCATTGGAATAACTGAATGGGAGTTCGAAGCACCGCACTTGAGACTCGAGTCCCAAAAAATCGTAAATATAATATGAAGATGTAATGCACAGAATAAGGGAAGGATCAATGTTCAAACAGACGATGCGAATGTTTATCATGAAAATTCCTCTTCCGAAAACCATTCCTTAACTACAATAAAAGGTAAGAGAATCTCGAGGCATAGGAGATGATGCTTAATGTGAACATTTGGGCCCCCGTAGTGTAACCTCTTATGAAAATCTCATTAGAAAACACTTAGAATACTTTGTACACTATATTGCACATTGTCTTTGTGGATTGCCGGGTGTAATTTGGATAGAACACACAATAAAGAGGTTCCGGCCGAAGGAGGTGCCCAAGGAATAGACGATTGAAGTACAAGATACTGAAATTAGAAGGTGAAGAAATGATCCAGGACATCCTTGCGCCACTGTTGATCATCATCGCCAATATCTTCAGCCGCGTTCGATTGAATTTCCCGGACTGACTTGTGTCTTCTGAACCCTCTGCTCGCGCTGCGTACATCTGACTCGCAGAAGTCCGTATGGCAACCATCCGCGATTGGCAACAGCGACCTGATTCTTCTGATTGTCAGCCGCTTCACGTTGCACCTGAAGTCTATGTAACATAGCACCAGCAACTAGGGCAGATATAACTGCCGATAGAGCAACTATGATGAATAAAGCACTGAAACCTGGCATTGGCAGGCAAATACCATACACAACTTCTTCTCGTATTCTACCCTGAAACACAGTGACCGCTTCTGCATGGGTGTCGGGACTGAATGCCAAGTCTGCCTCGGATATGACCTCGTAGATACCACTGACGCCAACGTCCGCTGAACGTGCTTTGCGATCTGATATTTTAACAGAACGACGCTTTCGCGAACTGCCACTTGATTTCAGGGGGTCTATTGTTGTGTCACTTCCTTCGAGATTACGCGGTCCGTGGGGAAATTGGTCCTCGTCTCTGTAGGAAGTCACTCGAGGGGGGTCCTAGTGCATATTGAATTATTAGTCTCGAAGATTATGATGCATATGCTTTGAAACTAGAAGATCGTAACCTGTTCATAGACTTTTGGTTACAACGATATATCGTAAAGCTAATCTCTTGGGGACAAATCGTTTGGGACAAGAATTCCATGAAGTGTTCACACTGATAGCAATTACGAGGCGTCTGAACTATTAATGAATGGCATTAAGAGTTAAGAAGTTTCGTTAAGAGCCACTTTAGCCTTCTATCTTTTGTATCAAGGCACGTACTGTTAAAAATTTTTGGTTGAAATTTCGAGTGAAGTTCGTGGAAATTTTGATCATGTTATAGTTGCACTGGAATTCGAAGGAATTTCGTCGTTGAAAATTCAAAATTTTATGGAAAAGTCAATGGAGTCTGTAATTTCCAGATCAATTATTTCATGGAAATGAATAGAAATAAGGAAAACTCATGTAAATGTATTTCTGAATTCCGTATTTATTGAAAATTCAGCATAAATTAGTACTGAATATTTTGGTTTCATTGAAAATTCAATTTCGATGTTTGTTTTAACAATCTCACTTGAACATGAACACTTCACGATAAAGCGAGGATTTCTCGCCTCTAAGAAATCTTATCTAGCATCAGAAGATGAGAAAACCGATAAGAATACAAAACTGTTCAACTCATGCAATTAAAGGAGCTAATCTCATCTCATTACTGATTTCCTCTATTCATGAATTCTCGATTATCACTTCAACTAATGCGACCTGTTTGTCCCAATCATGCAATCAAGCGTTTATGGTCCATAATTTGGAATTGCATTGATTTTTCCATAAAATTTCAATATTTTTTTTAACAATCTCACTTGAACATGAACACTTCACAATAAAGCGAGGATTTCTCGCCTCAAAGAAACCTTATCTCGCCTAAGAATACAAAGCTGTTCAACTCATGCAATTAAAGCAGCTAATCTCATCACATTACTTATTTCCTCTATTAATGAACTCGCGATTATCACTTCCACTAATGCAACCTGTTTGTCCCAATCATGCAATAAATCGTTTACGTTTCTACTTACCAAGAATGGATGTGTAATTTTAGGCTCCTCAGGTCTACTATCCTTCTGCATATCATTGACAGCCCCATTATCGGAGTTACGATTGGCCATTTGTGCTTGTGCCTTAGGTGCTGACTTTTCAACACCGAGGAATTGACCACCGATCGAGGCCATCTCATCCCCATTCTGTATAATATCGTCGTAAAGTGATGCGTCTTCCTCGTGAACAGTCGTTGTTTGAGTTGTCTGAGTGTACAGCGGTCGAGCTGGGTGATCTTTGCGGTCTTGAATATAATGACCGGGAGCACCGTTCAGTTGACAGTGATCCGAGCATCCGTGTCGGCATATTTCAACCTTAGAAACATATTCATTAAGTGATAGATGAACATGGCATGCGACATTCTGCAGTCTCACTGGTGTTCGTGATGAGTTGACTGGCTTACACGATAGTAACACAGATGAAGTTTTATTTTGCCACTAATGTATAATATTTTACTCACCTTACACTTGATATGCACACTGAGTGCGTCCGGGAACTTGAAGGCGTGGAAGAAAGCGTAAGTGATGACAGTCGCACGATCGTCAGAGCCACGCGCCTTCAAGAATCGACTAATCATCTTTGGCCTCAGCACGCAACCGAGCTCATCGCTGAGCTGTATCGTGTGTCCACCTCCGTCAGATGCCACACATGATTTCACGCGCATATCGAACTCTCCTTGGAATTAATTGAGGAGAGAAGTGCATTAATTAGGGGAGAGAGATTAACAAAATTGGGACGATTAACGCGGTTGGAAACAATTCGAGTTTGGCGACAGTTGACTAGTAATTTTGAGGAGAGTGATATTGAATTCGATTGAAAGTGAACAAGAAACACTGAATTTCTTTAAATAATATTGGGTGGCAGGTCTTTTCAACTATGACATTTCAATTAACGAGAATTAATAAATAAATAAACGAAGAACAGGAAATGACGCAGCCACGACGTTCCTTTAAATTTTCTGTTACTAAATTCCTTGACATTTCATTGGAATTTAGCCAAAGTTTTCTAACAGTGCACTGTTAGAAATTTTTCGACATTTAAGTAACAGATGCATTAGAATTTTCAAAATTCTGAACTTGAATTCAATTTCCGACTAAATTGCTCGTGGAATTCCTCATCCATCTTGGAAATTCAATAAAATTAAGTATTTCGTTATGAATGATCATTGAATTTTCAATGACAATTTGGATTTTCAAACCTATCGCGAGAATTAAACAGTTTGAAAATTCAGAAGAACAGTTGCCTGAATTTTCACGATTTTCAGTAATTTTCATTGTCGTATGAACCTGAGAAATCAATTTCATTGAATATTCAAGAACATTGACAGATTCACCAATAACAAGATCAATAGAAATTCCATGTAAATTATTCGTTGTCAAAACTTTCAAGATTTTTTACTTGAAATTTTAAGAGTAATTTTGTAACAGTGGGGCGAGCAAGAGACTCACTCCGCGAGGATGAAATCTATTTGGAAAGCCTTTGTAGCAGTTGTTTTCAGAATGTAATTTGACGGAATTTTGATGATTAGTATAGCAGATGGCTTAATAATAGCGAAATGGGCAGTCGATTAGAACTACAAAAGGTAACTTTTCTCACCTCTGTAATCATTGATCGCAACAACCAAAGTGAGAGTTGAGCCAAGAGGCACAATTCCAGAAACTGGCGGAGCCCAGGGACCTTTTCCATGTTGAATTTCCATCCAGCAATCAACGTTGTCGCCTGTGAAAAAATGTAATAGTGTAGTCTCGCTACATCACACGCATGCGACACGTCACGCATCACCTTTGTAATACTTTATTGATCCGATTAGGAATACGAATTCAGTCTGGCGCTAACCGCCGAATACTCAACAAATCGACTATCTGACTTGCTACTACTTTTGTATATACTTCTAAACGCTATTGAAAGAACAACAATTAAGTTGAACTAGTTGTTAAGTAGTGCATTGATTATTCTTTCCGACATGATCATTCTACCTTCGATCTCCGCAATTGTAGATTTTATTATTGCACGTGTCCAAAATTTCCACAGGATAACGTACTAATTTTTCTAAGAACGGGTATCAAATGTCTATTGGAATTCTTTCGGAATATTGAAAGATTAGAAATTTTTGCGCTGATTTCTATAGAAAATTATGCAATTTTGTCCTACGGGTTTTCGCCAATTTTTTTCGACAAAAAAGTTGACGGATTTTGTATATTTTATATGAATTATCCTCTCAAATTTTTCAATAGAATTTCTGGAGTGTAAATTTTCCATATTAGAATTCTGTTAGAATATTGAAAAAGTAGGTAATTTCGCTGATTTTTATAGAAAATTATGCAATTTTACAGTGCGATTTTTCGCCAATTTTTTTCGACAAAAAAGTTGACGGATTTTGTATTTTTTATATGAATTATCCTCTCAAGTTCTTCAATAGAATTTCTTGAGTATAAATTTCCCCAGTTGTTTCCACTGTAATTATTTTTTCCCCATTCCAAAATCCAAGAAAAAAATCGAATAAATTAACAATATCTACGGCAGAAAGCTTTAAATTTTTATTCAAATCGAATTAAATTCTTACAAATTTGCAATAAAATTTCCCAGAGAAAGCGTTAGGTTTGTCTATCAAACCTTGTCGCACGTGTAGTTTCAAAAGGTCATTAAATCATAAGCACATTCGTTCGAAAATGCATTACGGCTCGCGTGATGTACGCAACTTCCACTGGTGACCGTATAAAAATCCGACAAAATGACTTGACATCATCCATTGATGACTTGAATTTAAAATGAAGAGTCATGAAAAAAGGAGCGAGAGATCATCCGGACATACCGGCAGTGGCTTTCCGGGTGATTTACCACACAGGTTCTTTTTCTCTTACTCTCCACCGCAGCAATGAGTTGCAACGTACCATGTTGTCCTCATATACAGTTGCTTAACTGTATAAGTATCATTCATTACAAATTCCGCAGTTAGATCGGTGTCGTATTAAGCGACCATTCAGGAGATAACCATCAACTTAGTCCGCTCGTAATTTCGAGAATAAATATGATAAATGAATTACCTCTGAAGTCAAGCTGAATTACGTCGAGATCAGCTATAACCATCGGGGGTTTTGAGGCGGTTTTCTCGTAGTCATTGAACCATTCGCATCTCAGCCTCTTGGCTTCATCCCAAACCTCCAGGAGGTCCTTGTCGTACTGCACGACTACTGTATTCTCGTAGAACTGACCGTGCATGTCTGGCTTCGTTCCGCATCTGTTGAAATTTCGATAAGCACACTGAGAGAAAAATCGACATAATATGGCAACAATTCGACTGGGTTGGTGGTCGCTCGCTTCGCTCACTCCCATTGCGGGTGGGTTGGAGTGGGTGTGACCCATTACGGGTCGAACCGATAACTTCCCGACCAATTGCCTTTCCTTCATTCATTACACGGAGAGAAATATTCAATAAAAATTACCAGAAAAAAGACGTAAAAATTACGTTTTGAAACGTAATCTGGGAGCGAAGTAAAATTCAATAAAAAGTGTCAATCGTCACGTAAATTCTACGATCTGTTCCGTAAAAATTACTCATCCGTCCGACGCCTCACGGCTAGCCATGAGTCACCGTGAGGGGGAGATTTTAACAACACGTTCCGTAATTTTTCCGGAACTTTTCGTAAAAATTCTTAAACATCCAAGAATTTTCATGTTCTGAGGCATAATAAGTCTTGAAGTTTCTGTTAGATTTTACAACTTCCAGAAAAATTACGTGACTTTTTCGTATTTTTTCGGTGACAGACCCGAAAATTTACTGAACGTTTCAGATTTATTCTCTTACATTCCTATAGAAATTCACTGAAAACGATTCTCGCTTGCGGATTACGTGAAATGTTCCGTAATTTTTCTTGAATATTTCTCTCCGTGTAGAATTAGATTTTTCTACGCAATTTATTCTGCTGAGATATTGTCCACTGAATTTCCTCTGCTCAAATTTTCCAAGTTTTTTTTGTTTGATTTTCTTAATGAAAGCTTTTTTCTGAAAAGAAGCAATCGCTCCTAATGGGTCGAATCATAAAAACCGTGGGGGGTTGGCGAGCGGAGCGAGCAAGGGGCGAAGCCCCCTAGTCATGTATTGTTATACGTACATATGCCCCCATATAAAATAAAATGTACGGGAATAGCATATTTCGATACGATTGCGGGAAAGTGTTTTTGGGCTCGTGGGAGGTTTGTAGCACGAGCCGAAGGCGAGTGATACACGGAGAGAAATTTTCTAGAAAAATTCTAGTACGAGTACTGGAAAAAATCACAATCCACCGGCTGTGAAAAATTCTAGTGCTGTTAAGGTAAAATTTCTTGGTATTTCTGGTAAAATTTCTGGGGATTTCTGTGAAACTTTCACAGAAACACGGGGAAAAATTCACGTTTTCCCCAATAAAATTTCTAGTGCCGGCACTGGAATTTTTTCCTGGCCGTCACTTTGCGCCTCTTTTCCCGTGCTAGCAGTAGAATTTTTCTAAAAAATTTCTCTCCATGTATAATCCCACGAGTCTAAAAACACTTTTCCCGCGAGTATCGAACCCTATTTTTCATCACAATGTGTGGGAAGCTGGGTTTTGCGCACGCAGAGCGAGCGTAAAATGTCACTTTACACACAGCGTGATGAAAAATATATATTGCATGTATGAGTCGTGTACCTGTCCTACATGAAATCTTATGTAATTCTTCATTTATAATTCATATACAATCATCGGCCAATTTACCATATTTTCACATATACCGGTATATATACATATAGGGGAGGGTGGGGCAAAACGGCCCCCCTTCAATTGTCAATAACTTGTGAATGACATTGTGAAAATTCCCAGTTTCAACTTCATTTTGAAGATAATTTTTCATTCTTCAAAACGAGCTCTAACTCATCCCAATCGGATTATTGAATCGGAAAATATTGACGATTGAAGGGGGGCCGTTTTGCCCCATCCTCCCCTATGTCCTATATTTTGGCATACATTCCCTCATGGAAAGCATGTATGGATTATATAGGACTCATGTATTTTCCGCACATATATTTTTCCATGGGGGTATTCGTATAGAATTTCTATAGATTTTCGTCTATGATATTCGGATATTTTTTATACAAATTATTTCTATACGATTTCTATAGGTTTGATCCGATACGATCCACTGCCACATGTATAGAAACATTTCGTACGGAGTTGCGACATTTCTCTACGTTTTTCTCTGGAGCGTTTAGACATCTTTCGTATGAAAATAAAAATTTATATATGGAAATAATTCGCGGAGAAAATATTCGTATAGAAATATCCGAATATCATATACGGAAATCCTATAATTTCTCTACGTAATCAGCATAGAAAATTTCTATACGATTTTTTCATACGTGTAATTGGCTCTTTTCATGCCACACAGTCCACTATTGTGAAAAAATTAATGAAGTTTTTTGAAGAAACAGATGAGATATCATAATTTTGAAACAATAGATCCTCGAGTAAGACAATGGGATTTTCTAGAATGCAGGTTTTTTAATATCTTAATTTGAAACGCTAAAAATGACTCAAGTTTAGGGTTACAAACGTTTTAAGAAAAAAAGTATGAAAGGATCTTAATTTTAGACTAATTGAATGGCTGTGGGTACCTTGCATATGCTATTCGGAATGAGAAGAATGTTTGTCCAGTGGAGGGTGGTACATAAACGCATCTTGGGTCGGCATGTTGTCCCTTGGATGACACGATACCCTCGAACGGTTGTGAGAATGACAAATGTACGTCCATGTGGTCCTTGCCGCACATCACTTCCAGTGATTGAATGGCAGGCATGCCCTCTGGTCTCTCTAACGGCCAGATATCGCCGCTACCAACGACGTACTCCATCCCAACCACCTGTTACAGGGGAAAATATTACTGTTAAACATTTTTGGCTGATATTTCCGGTACACTTTTTGGAAATGTTCATTATATTCTAGTTCCATTGAAATTTTAAGATATTTCGTCATTAAAATGGCAGAATTTCATGGGAAAATAAATGAGAACTTTGAATGTCACTTCAATTATTTCCTGAAAATTGATACGAATTAGGCAAATTCCGGTAAATATATTCGTGAATTTTCAATTTAATTTTTCGGAATCAATTTTCGATTTAATGCCGCTCAAAACTTTGGAATTTTATTGAATTTGCAGTGAAATCTTAAATTTAATGATTTTTAATTTTAATTTTAATTTTTTAATTTTTTTATTTATTTTTTTGATTTTAATTTTTTGAGGATAAGTCAAGAATATGAGGATGTGTATGGGAAGTGAAGTATTCTAGAAGTAAATCCTTCAAGTAGTGACCAATTTCTCTGTTACAAAATAAGTAAAATTTTATAGACCAGTTAAATAGACAGATTAAATGATTAAACGGACAGTAATAATTGAAATTTCATGAACGAGTAACTTTCAGGAGAGTCACTAGGGATGTAGAAATTATTAGGAGAGTGACATTGAGTTCAATTTGGGGAAAAAAATAATAAAACTTCAGATTTCGGTAAAACTTCATTGAAATTCTAAGTTTTTTAGCAGCAGGAAGACGAGGATTCTCCAAATTATTTGAATTTTCAATGAAAATATAAATATTTCGTACGAAATTAAACTTAATTCTTCATTTAATTGAAAATTCAATAATATATTGAATAAAATTTTCCTGACTCTTATAAAATTTCATGAAACAATTAAAAATCATAATAATAAAAATGAATAATCATAGTAATGAATAATTATGAATTGAAATTGACAGCTTCCATTAATTTTTCCGTCAAATTGTAAAATTTCAATGACGAAATTCCTCAAAAATTCAGTGAAACTACCGCTTGACGAAAATTGTAATAAAAAAAATTATTCTTTCAATCATTCTCTTCCCAAAACCCAATAATGAAAATTGTTCACATTTTGGAACAATCCTCCCCGCGTCATCAACTTCCGCAAAAAATTTCCTCTAGGACGTCTTTTATAGAGTAAAACGAGAGCTGCAAGAAAGGTTCTCACGAAAATCCTGCTGTTTCCGTCCGATTCAAAGATATTGAACCGAGAAATAAGTTGACCTACATCGATTTGCCACTTCACTACTGATTCTCTACTGATCTCCTACGACGATTCTCTATCCTCTCCATCACTCTATATCTCCTGCTACGGTTGCTGGATAGAAGCAAATTACAGGCGCCACGCTATTAAGGCGCGCGAGGAGTCCAGCTGAGACAACTTAAGTAGTTAACGATCGCAATCTATGCGATATTCCTTGAAAGCACGTATAAGTTCCCAATTTTTCGGGATTTCACAAGAATCAGGCATTCGGTTGATCGTGTGTACAGTAGAGTATCCAATTTGTTCGAAGAATATTCAATAGTGCAATACATCCCGGGTACACTACAAGTATTTACTTCTGATCAGCGAGAATCGCGAAAACTCGTACCGCTTCATATGGAAGTTGCTTCACAAGGCGAAGGCTTCATGACGGAAGAGTATTTCTCGGAATCGGCTTCAACTTCAGAGCCAGCAGACGGATAAGAATGTTTGCACTCAGGCTGAAGCGAAATCGTTGTTGAGGGATGCGACTTAAATTGACTATTGGAAGTTAGTGAATCGCCATCCTAGAGAATTTCACTATTAAGACGATTAACGAATTAATTAATTGTTAACGAATGGCATTAATAGTTGAGAAGTCTTGTTAACATCAACTAAATTGATCCACATTTCTACACGGAAGAATATAAAATTCATTTTTACTGTGGGAACAGTAATTCTTAATAGGAGAAATGAAATGCAGGAGCATTCCCGCCACAATCGAAAATTTAATATTTATAACATAGTAATTTTGAGGCTGACAAAATAAAAATATGATCCGTGCATGAGACATGCTACACGGAGAGAAATATTCAATAAAAATTACCAGAAAAAAGACGTAAAAATTACGTTTCGAAACGTAATCTGGGAGCGAAGTAAAATTCAATAAAAAGTGTCAATCGTCACGTAAATTCTACGATCTGTTCCGTAAAAATTACTCATCCGTCCGACGCCTCATGGCTAGCCATGAGTCACCGTGAGGGGGAGATTTTAACAACACGTTCCGTAATTTTTCCGGAACTTTTCGTAAAAATTATTAAACACCCAAGAATTTTCATGTTCTGAGCCATAATAAGTCTTGAAGTTTCTGTTAGATTTTACAACTTCCAGAAAAATTACGTGACTTTTTCGTATTTTTTCGGTGACAGACCCGAAAATTTACTGAACGTTTCAGATTTATTCGCTCATATTCCTATAGAAATTCACTGAAAACGATTCTCACTTGCTGATTACGTGAAATGTTCCGTAATTTTTCTTGAATATTTCTCTACGTGTAACAACAACTAATCTGTTCTATCAGTGTAAGAATAACTCAACATAGTAATTTCTGCTATTTCCTTGAGTGAAATGTAGGAGGCGCGAAAGTATAAACTAAAGTATCAAATCGTACGAAAAAATTACAATTTAACATATTAAAAATTCATACGATTTGACTAATTTCTAATTAAGTTCGTTCAATACTAAAAATCGGTAAATAAGTTGAGCGTTTTTAACCCTTTTGAAAACTACTTTTTCATCCGCGCATTTTACACTGTTTTGTCCGTTGAAAATTACTACGTTAAATCGTAAAAAAAATTCTTCCGGTATGTTCTATTACAATTTAACATATTAAAAATCCATACGATTTGACTAATTTCTAATTAAGTTCGTTCAATACTAAAAATCGGTAAATAAGTTGAGCGTTTTTAACCCTTTTGAAAACTACTTTTTCATCCGCGCATTTTACACTGTTTTGTCCGTTGAAAATTACTACGTTAAATCGTAAAAAAAATTCTTCCGGTATGTTCTATTACAATTTAACATATTAAAAATCCATACGATTTGACTAATTTCTAATTAAGTTCGTTCAATACTAAAAATCGGTAAATAAGTTGAGCGTTTTTAACCCTTTTGAAAACTACTTTTTCATCCGCGCATTTTACACTGTTTTGTCCGTTGAAAATTACTACGTTAAATCGTAAAAAAAATTCTTCCGGTATGTTCTATTACAATTTAACATATTAAAAATCCATACGATTTGACTAATTTCTAATTAAGTTCGTTCAATACTAAAAATCGGTAAATAAGTTGAGCGTTTTTAACCCTTTTGAAAACTACTTTTTCATCCGCGCATTTTACACTGTTTTGTCCGTTGAAAATTCCTACGTTAAATCGTAAAGAAAATTCTTCCGGTATGTTCTCACAGTAATTTTTAATTTTATATTCCCTCCGTGTGTCAGTGTTGAACCATTCGTAACGTCATCTTTGATCTGAAGTAAACCCCTCCGACACATCCATCTCGGTAAGCCGAGAGCCCCTTACGTCAATTCTGGATATGACCAACACCTCGATGTTTACATTGCGCACATCCTGCTCACCACAATGCTACTATTCGGAAATGAGTAGGCCGAAAAGGTGCTGTTCACGCGGGTGCTTCTCATTCCACGCACAAATCCGCGCCGAGCAACCCTGTAACGGGAGAGGCGTCTTTACCGCTGCATTAACGGTCGACGTTTTTCACGCAAGTGAAAACAAGTTTTAGCAAGGCAAAAGACAAACCGTGATGAGGAAGACTGATGATGAAGGGGGAGGGGGGCACTATACAATCGCACTGTTACATGACAACGTTTTCATTAGAAACGATTACGCGTAGAGGCTCTATATGTACCCCGAGCGCTTCAGGACGCCGGTCTTGGCTCGACAAACCATCGGTTTTTATCGCTATACTTAATGTACATTAGCGGTCATAGGAGTTGATGGTTTTCACTGTTTTATAGCGAACTTTATTATTACTCGTTTGACATTTAGTCGATTCATAGGAAATTATTGGAATAGGTTTCGTACAACGGAGAGAAAAGGTGGATGAAAATTAGCTGGGAAATTGCGGAAAATTTTACTGCAGGAAAGCCAATCGTGGAGCGAAATGTAATTCAATGAATAAAAACATCTGTGGATGCAAAAATTGTCCTCCTGTATTGTAAAATTCCCTACACCGCTAGTGTATTTTTTTCTGTCCCGCATATGAAGGTCATGGGGACGAATGGAAGTGAAATTTTAGCGAACGTGTTGGGTTAAAAATTGTTCTCCCACGGAGAGGAATGTTCAGTAAAAATTACGGAACTCACAACTCACTCACCGATTACGGAGTCGACTCAGAAAATTTAAGTGACGGTATCGTAATTTTTTACAGGAGATTCGGATAAAAAGTACGGAACGCTCCGGGAAAATTCCGTGACAGTTCCGTAAAATTTCTTACAACCACATTTCCCTCCGGAATTACGGAAAAGATACGTAATTTTTATTGAATATTTCTCTCCGTGCCGTTACAGAAAAATTATGCGCAATTTTGAGCAGTCATTCACGTTCACTGGGCTAATGTTTGATGGGGTACAGGGAGAATTTTAGGGATTTGGTACATGCGCTGTTGGAAATTTTTTGAAATTTTGGGGAACATGTTACAGTAAATCTCATGAGATTTAGGGATTTAGGGAATAGCGGGAGTAGAATTCGCGGGAATTCATGAGTTTTCAGTGGGAGTGAGATGAAAATTTCACAACTTGATTGAGTTTTCAGCGGAACATGAATATTCAGAACCAAAATGACATGATTTTCCAATTTTTCCCTGAATCTTTCTGATTGTTCTGAATTTTCAGAGAATAATTGAACTGAGAAATCAAGTATGTTATTGATTTGCAGATCATTTGAGCAGAAAATCAGTGGAATATTCGATTTTTCAATGACAAGATTTCCTGAAGTCTCAGTGGAGCTTTAACAGGATAAAAAATTACAGAATTTAACGCGGAAAATTCAGACGAAGATTTTTAACAGTGCATTATGCTGACGTTCAGTAAATTTTTCCGAGCCAATGGAAAAAAAATATTCTTGATACAAGATGATATATAGAAATTCTACTAAAATGATGATTTAAAAAATTACTTGAGAAAATTCATCCCCCTGAACTTTTCACAATAAAAATCCAAACAAAATGAATTATAGAAAAAGCAAAGTCTTTTTTTCGACGCGAAAAACAGAAATTCAAATAAAATTTCAATGAAAAATTCCTAGAAAATGTGTTGGATTCTCCTATTAAGCTTTTTCGTAATTGTCTACACGATTAACAGAAGTCTGGGGTAATTTCCGACGAATCCTTCTCACCGTTCCTAATGAGAGGTGCTGACAAACGTCGGGCAATTGATAACTCTATTGATAACGCCCATACACGCATAATTTAATTTGATTGCTCCATCCCACTGACTATACATCACACGAGCAACGGTACCTAGAGTAAGCAATAATAATCGCTTGCAAGATGTTGTCTACGCCAGCATAATTTGCATTGAATAAAGTTTCGCACAGTGAGAGGAAACCTTACTTATGTTACACAATTTGTTTGAGATAAGAATGAAATTTTCCAATCCCGATGAAGTTTATTCGATGTAAATAAACAATTTCTCTGAATGCATTTTCGATCAAAATTTATCAAATGTTTATCTTCAATGAAATTGCAATTGTTAGGTTCTAATATTATTAAAAATTGTTAAAATTCAGGAAATCGTTGTTTAAAATTCACGGTCTACGGAGAATTCAAGGGAATATGATGTTCAATTTTCACAATGAGTTCGAGAATAGAAAGACGAATACAAAATTCTATGAACAATTTGATCTCAAATTCAAAATTAAATTGAGTTCACAATATTGAAAATTCAAATGAGCAATACCTGAAATTTTCAAAAAATTCTGGCGATGTAGGTAAATAAACCCGTTCATCACATAACATAACATCAGTCTATCCCTAAAAAATTTATTTGATGTGAATATACAATTTCTCTCAACGCATTTTCGATCAAAATTTTTCAAATGTTTGTCTTCAATAAAATTGCAATTTTCAGGTTCGAATATTATTAAAAATTGTTAAAATTCAGGAAATCGTTGTTTAAAATTCACAGTCTACGGAGAATTCAAGGGAATACGATGTTCAATTTTCACAATGAGTTCGAGAATAGAAAGACGAACAAAAAATTCCATGAACAATTTGATCTCAAATCTAAAATTACATTAAATTCGCAATATTGAAAATTCAAATGAGCAATAACCGAAATTTTCAAAAAATTCTGGCGATGTATGAACATAACATCAGCCTATGCCTAAAAAATTTTTATGATGTGAATATACAATTTCTCTCAATGCATTTTCGATCAAAATTTTTCAAATGTTTGTCTTCAATAAAATTGCAATTTTCAGGTTCGAATATTATTAAAAATTGTTAAAATTCAGGAAATCGTTGTTTAAAATTCACAGTCTACGGAGAATTCAAGGGAATACGATGTTCAATTTTCACAATGAGTTCGAGAATAGAAAGACGAACAAAAAATTCCATGAACAATTTGATCTCAAATCTAAAATTACATTAAATTCGCAATATTGAAAATTCAAATAAGCAATAACCGAAATTTTCAAAAAATTCTGGCGATGTATGAACATAACATCAGCTTATGCCTAAAAAATTTTTTTGATGTGAATAAACAATTTCTCTCAATGCATTTTCGATCGAAATTTTTCAAATGTTTGTCTTCAATAAAATTGCAATTTTCAGGTTCGAATATTATTAAAAATTGTTAAAATTCAGGAAATCGTTGTTTAAAATTCACAGTCTACGGAGAATTCAAGGGAATACGATGTTCAATTTTCACAATGAGTTCGAGAATAGAAAGACGAACAAAAAATTCCATGAACAATTTGATCTCAAATCTAAAATTACATTAAATTCGCAATATTGAAAATTCAAATAAGCAATAACTGAAATTTTCAAAAAATTCGGGTGATGTAGGTAAATAAACCCGTTTATCGCATAACATAACATCAGTTTATCCCTAAAAAGCTTATTTGACGTAAATTAAAAATCTCTCCGAACAGGATTCCTACCAGAACTCCTCGAAATGTTAAATTTCCAACATTTTCATCTGCCACCTAATTTGTGGCACGCAAGAGAGAACTCACCATATAGATGATGATGCGTAGCAGCTTCCACACCCCTGGCATTCTAGTGGTCTCAGCCTCTCACGCTGAAACGCGTTAACCTGTCAACAGAGGAGAATAACAAAAATGTATTCCATAGGTTCATCCATCGACATTTCCCTCCCGGACCGCTGCCCAACTGACCCTGAAAGTCTCCAGACCAGCGTCTGTTACCCGCACAGCTCGAATATTTGTAGTGCACTGGACATATATGCCGGATACACATCAAAATTCATCGGTGCGCGATAATGCACTCGCCAGCGGTGAAATTAATTGAGCGTTAAGTACGTACTCTGTCGCGCTCCACGTGCCAAAGGGGTATGTAGAATAAGAGAATTCATTTGCACTCGATTGTAATCATTTCTTCTCAACGCGAGGGCATTTCAATATTCATCTTTTCACTTCCGAATGGACGCTTTGTAATCGCTCGAATTGAAGTTTACAATTTTTTGTGTTAGGGTACCTAAATGTGGTCTGAACAGTCCGAATATGCGATTTTTAGACGTATATTTTAATTCAAGTATATTTTTTATACAACTGGGGGATGGGTATTTCACTTCGAAGATGACTCTTTTGTCTTTTAAAAAAATTTAATTAATTGTGTTATTTAACGAAAATTCCTCAAACCTAATGACAATAAAAGAAAATATGAGGAGGCTGAACTAATAAAAGCCCAGCAAAGATAAAAAAACAAAAACAGCAAAAAAATGAAAAACGAAATAAAAAAAAATTAATAAATTGCCTTATTCAATGAAAATGCCCCAAATCGAATATAGATGAAAAAAATAGTAGGCGGCTCAACGAAGGAAAGCAAAGCAGAGATGAAGAAACAATGAAAAAATAAAAAATGAAATTAAAAAACGGATGTTTCAAATGTTTCATTCAGCAGTGCTGTTAAAATGGATAAAAAAATTTAATAAATTGTATTACTTAACGGAAATGTTTCAAACCTAATGACGATAAAAGAAAATATTAGGAGATTGAACTAATAAAAGCCCAGCAAAGATAAAAAAACAAAAACAGCAAAAAAATGAAAAATGAAATTTAAAAAAATTCAATAAATTGCCTTATTCAATGAAAATGCCTCAAATCGAATATAAATGAAAAAAATATTAGTCGGCTCAACGGAGGAAAGCAAAGCAGAGATGAAGAAACAATGAAAAAACAAAAAATGAAATTTAAAAACGGATGTTTCAAGTATTTCATTCAACAGTGCTGTTAAAATGGATAAAAAAATTTAATAAATTGTATTACTTAACGGAAATGCCTCAAACCTAATGACAATAAAAGAAAATATTAGGAGATTGAACTAATAAAAGCCCAGCAAAGATAAAAAAACCAAAACAGCAAAAAGATGAAAAACGAAATTTAAAAAAATTTAATAAATTGCCTTATTCAATGAAAATGCCTCAAATTGAATATAAATGAAAAAAATATTAGTCGGCTCAACGAAGGAAAGCAAAGCGGACCCACAGAAGTAAAGGAAAAGAAAAAAAAAGAACCAGAACTCGTGGAAACTGCGTGGTCAATTAAAAACAATCATTGCTGCGTTAAGTTTTAATCTCCATGAGATTCTCACCGGAGGAATTCACGGCGAAGAGAAAGAATAAAAAAACAAAGGTGGAAACGCGTAACTTCCGAGTTGCAACAATTGCGCATGCAGCTGGGAATGCATTCATGCCTTGGCCTTTTCCTTCTCTTATGTTATTTCCTGTCCTCAACTCGCAATCAGCTCTTACTCATAATGCTCGAGTTGAGTCTCGTGGTGCTCTGTACGACCGCGGCAGTGAATCGAGGTAGAAAGGCTTGGCCTTTAACGGCTGTCCACGACTTGTAATTAGGTACCTCAGCCATTCGTAGACCGTGACTCGTTAGTTGTGGAGACGGCACTTGCCCGTAAGTCTTTCATTCATGATACGCAGGCGCACGCTCCGCGCTCTTTCATGTGCCTTTTTTCATTATCATATCGTACGGTGGATAAAGAGATTTTCCAGAATCGATGGGAAAGGGAAAAATTATTGCACGCAGATTCTCGGGGAATTTCTAGTTGATTACTAATTTACTGCTAGGGGGTTCTGGGAAAGAGGCGGCGGAGGGGTGGGATAATCTGGGGAGTTTTCGAGGAATGGGAATATTAGGGGAAATGTACTGAGAGAAAAAAGCAACATTTTGCTGAACAAGTTTTGTTAAAAATTAACAAGATTGAAATTTTTTCACTTGAACGTACGGAAGTCTTAAACATGAATGACTCTGGTTTAAGGATGTTCTACACCCTTTCTGCCAAAATTCACGTTTTTTTAATTTTTCTGGCAAACTTATGATGGAATTGACGTGAAAAAATATAACGTTTTTGCGTTTTGTCATTAT
Source organism: Diachasma alloeum (assembly GCF_001412515.2). NCBI lineage: Eukaryota > Metazoa > Arthropoda > Insecta > Hymenoptera > Braconidae > Diachasma > Diachasma alloeum. The sequence continues at coordinate 718,543 of NW_021680365.1, forward strand.
TTAATGACTGACGAAATTTTAAGGTGGTGCGAACATTTTCCTGCGTTTTCTCTAAACTTTTAAAAAGAATCACAAAACTGTAGAAAAAACGCATGAAAATTATCGCACCACTACGCAACTTCGTGAGCCATTAAAGAATGACAAACCACAAAATCGTTATATTTTTTCACGTCACTCCCATCGATAATTTGCCAGAAAAATGAAAACAACGTCAATTTTGGCGAAAAGGGTGTCGAACATCCTTAAAGTAGTATATCCAAACCCCAGTAAAATATATATACACTACTCAAATTTTGAAAATGAACACCTGAAATAACTTCTAAACTGAAGTTCGTATGAATGAAAACATTCTGGTTAAGTTCGGGCTCAATTGGCAGTCTAGTAATATTGATCATAATTAATTTAGAAGTGCCAAAATAAGACAGAGTCACGGAAAAAAAACATACCTGAATTGACTATAAAATTCTCTAAAATGAATTAACTATAAAATTCTTTTAAAATTCTGTTCAATAATTCTATTGTTAATTCCAGTGGTAAACTGGTCAATTGAAAATGTAAGAATATATTTCCTGGAATTCTCCTGATTTGTATTAATGTTCAACAGGAATAATTGAACTGAAATATCAGTAGAACTACCAGTTGACAAAAAATCCCACACGGAGAGAAATATTCAATAAAAATTACGTATCTTTTCCGTAATCCCGAAGCGAAATGTGGTTGGAGGAAATTTTACGGAACGGTCACAGAATTGTTCCAGAGCGTCCCGTAATTTTTATCCGAATCTCCTGTGAAAAATTACGATACCGTCACTTAAATTTTCTGAGTCGATTCCGCAATCGGTGAGTGAATTGTGAGTTCCGTAATTTTTACTGAACACTTCTCTCCGTGCAAGAATTTCTCCGGAAATTACAGCCAAAAATTTTGAACATTGCATCGTGCAGACAGAATAATCTGTCAAGATATGGGTAATCGACTCGTTCCGATGGTTTTCCTCCTCATCCACTTCCTGGAGGATCACTTTCCCTCGTCCTACCCTGCCAGAGCCCAGATGCGGGTTATCCGAGCAAAAGCTTGATACATATACTCTAATTGCTACGTTATTACCACGGACTTGTTACACATCGACCAGACAGGTTCGCGTCCTGTGTACAACGCAAATGAAGAAAACTCTCACCTGAACACATCCTTTTCCGCTGCTCTCGATACAGTTTATCGAGGATCGAAGCCAAGTGGGGAGTCCAGAAATTCATTAATGGAGTGTAATGAGGGAAAAGCCGATTGGAGAATTATGTGTCGTGAGAAAACCGTGCGAATTTTGCATCAAAAGGGTTCAAAATTTATTAAATCCATCTCAACAATTTTTTTTAATTAACAAAATCAGATATATTTTGTAGGGGAAATGCAATAAGCAAATCATTAATGCGTTAATTTAACCAAAAAGGAAGACTATCAAATTTATATAAGTTCGTTTTCTTCATCGTCTGAATAAACAAAATCTTTATTTAAGAAAAAGGAACAGTTGTTTATATTTTAAAATACAATTTATTTGATCCTAACGTAACGCTCATTCCTCGAATTTCATTGGTCGAACATTCGGATCCGCCCGCATCTGTTCGACTTTGTTCGGCTTTCGGTTTTCGTGTCACGATTTGTCTATAACACGCGCACTGAAAAATATGAAATATAAATGTTTCATTCCGGCGCACTCTCTCCATATTTGGCACAACAAAATCCTTTTTTGATAATTTTCAAAAAACTATTTTCTTGGCGCACGTAAAACTTGTTGGGGAACTTTGTCGTTTTTCTCTCAGTGTTTTTTTCGGTTAGTTTTCTTCATGTCAATTATCTATCGGTGCTTGAAATTAATTGGAGAATAATTACAGTGATATATTAAGTTTGCATTAGTCAATATCTCATTCATAAGTTCGTAATGTTCGTTTGCCAAAAAAAACCTGTCAAAGAGAATGAACGAGTAACGGAATTGTTATCCAGCTTTGCGGGTTCGATTCCCGCCTGGACATCATCTCCATTCATATAATTCTCTCCATAATTTTTTATCGTCATTTCTGGCCATTTCTGGTCGGGCCCTCCCACCTATTTCTCTAGTCTGTAATCATCACTCGCTGGTGGTCCCTCAAACTATTAAATTCCCCGGAATTCCCGTCAGTTCAATGAACTGTTATTCAAACAGAGTAGTATTAAGTGATCCGGTGTCATCACGTACGAGAATACGAATCCTCGAGCAACTAATCTCAGGAAGGCACCCAAGGAGGGACGGAGAAGCATCGAGAAACCCGAAAGGAGGTTGAATACATCAAATCGGCAGTGCCGCACGCACATATGTCACCGTATGCCTCGTAAATATTCCACAAAACTGAATGTTTACCCGAGAACGCGCGGATAGAGATGTTTATCATCTTCATAATTCCGTTAATACCCACTAAATGACTGCTAAAATGGGGAAGTAACCGAAAATTAAAACGTAGGAACACGCGAGTGAGTGCGTACGGGAGGAAGAAATAGAGGAAGAGAGTTGAGATTGAAGGAGGGAGAACGGAATAAACGAGACGAGGCGACCCCAGACGAGGAGAGTGACCGTTATCGTGGTACTTATGAACAATTCAGACGTCTCACGACCGTCCTACATTCTTCAATTTCCACGGAATGCGACGGTAAAAATACAGTGAAAAATAAAAAATTGCGTGAGCCAAGTCTAAGGAAATACAGTGTTTGGAAAATTTTTTTTTGTGGAATATTTGGGGAGAGGGGCGGTTGTTAACGGACATCGGAATAATAATAAATTTTGATTGAAGTTCGATTTTGGATAAGTCAATCGTTAAATATTACTCGCCGATTTTTTAATTATTTTATTAATCTTCGATTAAATATTCTAATTCCGAATTATTTTATCGATCAATGATTGATCAAATTCATAAATTTTATGAAGTCATCATAAATTTTAAATGAGGTTGAATGTTGAATAAGTCAATTGTTAATATTACTCGCCGATTTTTCGATTATTCAATTAATCTTCGATTAAATATTCTAATTCCGAATTATTTTATCGATCAATGATTGATAAAATTCATAAATTTTATGAAGTGATCATAAATTTTAATTGAAGTTGAGTGTTGAATAAGTCAATTGTTTATACTACTCGCCGATTTTTTAATTATTTTAATAATCTTCGATTAAATCTTCGAATTCTGAATTATTTTATCGATCAATGATTGATGAAATTCATAAATTTTATGAAGTGATCATAAATTTTAATTAAAGTTGAGTATTGAATAAGTCAATTGTTTATATTACTCGCCGATTTTTTAATTATTTTATTAATCTTCGATTAAATATTCGAATTACGAATTATTTTATCAATCAACCAAACTCGATTCGGTGTTGAAGGTTCACTTTGAATTCGATTGTCCCTTAAATCGAATTCAAAGTGAACTGTCAACACTTGTATCTCAATTCTCAACAGATCTTCCGATATCTCCAAAACTATTCCACTGAGCTGAATTTCTTCAACACCAAAATATCTCTATGATAATATCCACCGAATAAAATGAGAACGTTCAATAGGAATTTCCATTTTTCATTCAAAAAGGCATTGCCGCGCATCCGTTCGAAAGCTCATTGTCAATGGAATTGGAGGAAATAAAAAAAGACTCCTAACGCATAAAATAACGGTCACATGCTTTCGGTCGGATAGGCTCGGTCCTCTTTATTTGACATGGATATAGCTTCTAAATTCCAGGAAACCGTGGAAATTGCCAAGTTTATTAGAAAATCCTGGGAAAATGTCTGTTTTCCTCATTGGCATCATTCAATTTTCTAAAGAATCGATCACATTTCCCTCATTTTTCAACTGTTACGGGTCTTGATCTAGTCACATGTTTATTAAGTTCCCCAGCGATTGAAAAAAATTCTAACTATTCAAGATTTCAGTTTTGGCAAAAATCTTGCCATCCCCATATTTTTTCTATCCGTTCGGAAGCAAATTGCGAATTTTTAGCAAAACTATTTTTGATTTAGACCTGTGCACATGGAGAGAAATGTTCAGTAAATATCACGGAACTCACAGTTCGCTCACCGATTACGGGATCGACTCAGAAAATTTGCGTGACAGTATCGTAATTTTTCACAGGAGATTCAGGTAAAAATTACGGAACGCTCTGTAAAAATTCTGCGATTTTAGGTAAAAATGACGTGACAGTTCCGTAAAATTTCCTACAACCACATTTCGCTCCGGAATTATTTTTATTTTTTAAAATTTTTTATTGAATATTTTTCTCCATGCAATGGGGCCCTTTCCTTATGTATCATTAATTTTTACACTGCATTCACAAGTTTCCAAAATTTCATAAAATCAAAATTTGAATCAAGAAAAGAAATAAGCTTCTCCCGAGCGAATGCAGTGACAGACAACCGCGCGTGTCCGTTCTGTTCTCACATAAATCCACGAATAAAGGATGAAATGCGTATTTGTTCGGCATGAATAATTTTTTCTCTCGTAATTCGCGAAATTAGAAAATGCAATAACTAAAAATGTAGGTTGAAGTCTTTACTTCCGATGATATACACAATGTTTCAACGGCGAAAGCACCGCGTGATCATATTGTACTGACCCAAATGATGAGGCATTAAATTAAATCTATTGCATCCATGTATTTGCACTCACCCTTTATCCCTACCATAACTCTTTTCCAACTTTACGTCTTTCTCACCGTCATTCGTGTGCGCGCAGATCTTCTTGACTGACCACATTCTCTCCCTACCCTGTTAGTATAATACCGGCAACCCAAAAGTAAAAGAGACGAATTTTTCATCCTCTGCCTGTCGCAGTATCACGGTCAACGGTCGTAACCAATAACACGAAACTATAAGAAATGAGGGGTAACTGTTCATGGCGAGATAGTGGCGTTAAGCCGGGGTTTTCTCGTTGTTTCATGAATGGAAATCATTGGCATTTCAATGAGCGCTAATTATCGCTAGCAAGTGCATGTTTTAGGAATATTACACGGAGAGAAAAATTCAATAAAAATTACCAGAAAAAAAAACCTAAAAATTACGTTTCGAAACGTAATCCGCGAGCGAAGTAAAATTCAATAAAAAGTGTGAGTCGGAACTGAAATTTTACGAATCGCCACGTAAATTCTACGATTTGTTCCCTAAAAATTCACCATCCGTCTGATGACTCACCGCTGTGGGGACAACAAGTCGTTCCGTAATTTTTCCAAAATTCAAACATTCATGAAAAGTGGGAATTTCAGTTCAATATCCCATGAAAATTCGTCGGAATCAGGAAAATTCGGATGAATTCGAGTTTTAAACGAATTTTTTTGGCAAAATAAATTTCCATTTCAGTGTGTCTCGACTTTTCGACCCTAAATCTTCAAGCAATTTTATATTACTTATAAACAATGAGATAGATGGTCTTAATGTTGACTTCTTACCAAATAGAATTGAGTGAGGAGAATGGACCATCTTAAATTCTCAAAAATTCGAGAATGACAGAATAAATTTTTCCGATTTTCTTTCAATTTCTAGATATTGTTCGAAGTTTAAATATGAGAACTGATTCATTTGAAAATATTTTCTAAAATTTCCGGTACAATAATCTCATAAAAATTTCAAAGAACTTCAAGAAATTTCAAGGAATTTCAAGGAATTTTGTAATTGAAAATAAAAAATTTAATGTAAAAATAAAGAAATGAGTAAATTTCAGTATTATTCCATGAAAATTGACATAAAACAAAAAAATTCAGTGTAATTTGCTACCAAATATCAAAATTCGGATTAAAACTTCACATAAATTACGGAATTCTCGTCCCCCCGTCGCCCAGTCAAGCGGAATTTCCCTAAAATTCCCCTGAAATCTGAAACACCCTGACATCTCCCGAACTTGACCCCCCGTCACTCCCCAAAAAATACCAATTCAACCCCCTGAACCTCAAATTTTCCCCCAACATAGTATGAATGAATCGGATACGAAGGTGATTGACTCACCTGATGAGATTGGAGTGTGTGGAATCGCCACGTGTTATCTGGAGCTCAGCGGCTCCGCGTGCCGCATCCCGGCCACTGACGTTAGCTGTCCCTCTCCCTCTCCGATCCGGATTTTGTGTTCCTTACTCTCACGAAATGCGTCAAAAACCCAATTCCCACGTTGCTTTACTATTTCCCTCAGATCAATCAACCTTATTCTACTTCAGTTTACGTTAACTCACTTCACATTCAATATTCTCCCGTACGATTATCCGAATTGTCCCCTATTTCACGAATTCACACGCACACTTGACCACATTTAACCCACGGATTTACCGGTGAATAATGAAATTATTCGAGGAAATTAATCGAGAGTGGATCGATGGCAATGAGAATCCTCTAGCCAATAATCTGTCTACTTTGGTTTCTCGCGATGCCTCTAACACGTCCTCCTCCACTTCCTACCTCGTACACACTCGTGTGCCACGGGGAAGCGACAGGTGTGCGATTGAGTGGGGGGATGAAGAGAGCTCCAGTGAAGTTGGGAAAAAGTAGTAGAAAGGAGGGGGGGGGG
>NW_021680365.1:725114-732937 GCF_001412515.2 Diachasma alloeum
GGGGGGGGGGGCGGGGTACGAGAAGTAGGGGGATTGTGAGAGTTGAGACGTACAGGCTGAGGGTATAGAGCGAATGAACAGGTAGAATCTGCACTAAGAGGGCAACGACACGACTATGTACGCGGAGCCAGACGATCCGTCTCACTTGACATATATTCGTTGAATCCGCGAATTTACGCATTTATGATGGGGAATTGGGGGTCGGGGATTTACATTCGGTGATGTATGCGGCGATGGGGAGGGGGGAGGGAGGTTGAGGTGCGGAAAAATTGTGGATGGTTCCGAGAATGCGCTAGGTCGTGCCGCGAGACCGGGGACGACGAGGATGGAGGCGATGAAAATGAAGAGCATGGGAAAGCCGGGGAAGAGTGGAATAGAGAATGGAGATGGTTAACGCAATGGGGTGATTGGTAGTAGCAAATGATGGGAGTTTGGGATACTGTGATAGAGGAGCTTTTTAGTTTATGGACGGGTTGGTAGTACACGGAGAGAAATATTCAAGAAAAATTACCGAACATTTCACGTAATCCGCAAGCGAGAATCGTTTTCAGTGAATTTCTATAGGAATATAAGAGAATAAATCTGAAACGTTCAGTAAATTTTCGGGTCTTTCACCGAAAAAATCGGAAAAAGTCACGTAATTTTTCTGGAAGTTGTAAAATCTAACAGAAACTTCAAGACTTATTATGCCTCAGAACATGAAAATTCTTGGATGTTTAAGAATTTTTACGAAAAGTTCCGGAAAAATTACGGAACGTGTTGTTAAAATCTCCCCCTCACGGTGACTCATGGCTAGCCGTGAGGCGTCTGACGGATGAGTAATTTTTACGGAACAGATCGTAGAATTTACGTGACGATTGACACTTTTTATTGAATTTTACTTCGCTCCCAGATTACGTTTCGAAACGTAATTTTTCCGTCTTTTTTCTGGAAATTTTTATTGAATATTTCTCTCCGTGTAGGATCGTTGGAGCATGTACCGCCCACCTGAGGGAAATGAGACTTTTTTCCAGCCTCGCAGTCTGCGAGGTGTCGTAAACGGTTAGAATGGGCTCTTCGAGGTGTTCACTCGAAGATGTGAAGGGGGCAGATTTTTTATTAACATTAAACATATTTAATTATGTTATTCAATTGCCATCGGCCGGTGAGCGATGGAATCGAACTTTGAGGGTAATACCGCCCGGCATGCGTCCAATACCGCCCACCTTGTTTCGATGACTTTTTTGAGCAATGCAGACCAACTGTTATAATTTTTCCTATTCTCATCCTTCGTTTCCATTCTTTGGCTACATTTTGAGAAAGATTTCACGTGAATAATAATAAATTATCCTGAATTTAGCCGATGTTCCAGTGGCCACCGACTACCCCAAATAATCGAGCTGTCACTCGACCGCCCTCTAGTTGCAGAGTCTAGCAGCCCTAGAGAAACCCTGGGCGGCATTACCCACAAACTCTGGGCGGAATTACCCACAAACGCGGAGGCTGATAAAATAGCCAATAATAACTGATGAAGATAATTTTCTGCTATCGAAAAGGTCGCAATGGATGTGGAAATGTATAACAAACATATATTTCGCACTCCATTCAATTATGGACCAACTGAAAATTTGAAAAATCTTAAATTCTGGGGTCGAAGTATTTTAAGAATTCAGTAGGAAATAATTTGGATTTTTTTAACGATGTTTCCACGGGAGAAAATTGAAAATTTCTCGTGAAATTACTTGTTGTTATCAAATATTTGCGTAATAAAAAAGAAAAAAACATTTTTCTCAGCCAATCCTGAGCGTGCTACTCTAATATTCAGGAGGGTGAGATAGTAATTTTTATTTAGCATACAACGATTCATGTAGACAAATTCGAAAACTGACAGTCCCGGAGGAATTTCATCATCCGACTAGGATAAATTGATGCATATGTTATCCTCTCATATACGACGAGTCAGCTACTAGGGTCGGAGCTGCAAAGAACTTCCTATTAGACATTCGGGCGACTCATCCTGACTTTACGGTTAGATCGCGCCGGTACCTGGCTAGTCTTCAACCTACGACTTTTCGTACGTGAGTGGAGGGGACTCGGCCGGTGGGCCACTCGAAAACTAGGAAGAATCCCCGATGAAAATTACTATGCAAGTCACCATTGTGGGACGTCATGTGTCGAGGGAATACATGAGTTCTATTGAACTGTTCTCAATATGAGGAGAATTGAATTTTACAGGGGACGATTGAAATATTTCAGACAACAATGTATTGTTGGGGAAACTTACTACTTCATCTGTTGGAAGTTCATTGATCTTCTCTCAATTTTTTTCATTGCGGTTCCTATTTTCCTTTTATTTCATTTAATAATTTGACGATAAATTAAATTACTAAATGTAAATTTAATAATTTAAATAGAGTAATTTATTAAATTAAAGATTAAAGATTAATTGATTCAATTAATTTGTTTTTATTAACTTTTACTAAATGTAAATTTAATAATTTAATGAATTAATGAATAAATAATTAAATGAGTCGATGAATTCCACTTGATCTACCAAATAAGCACTCTATTAAATATAAATTAACATTTTTTTTATTTAAAGAGGAGAGCTAATTTATTAACACGGAATTATTCTTTATTCGGATAAAATGAATCATTCATTTCATATAATTGAACTACTTTTTAAATGTAAATGTGGAAGTTTATTAATTTCCAGTAAAAATAATGTTGAAATGAATGCGAAAAGTTCAAAGAAAGGGTCTTAGAGGATTCAAATGCGTAATTTTTCTGCACGGAGACAAGTTGGAGAAAAATAACCAAACAAGTCTAGCAATCGTGGAGCAAACTCGATTTTCAGTACTTTCTCAACCTGTGGCGGGGAAAAAACGATGCGAATAGTGAATTTTTCTCCGTTCCCACATGGAAAAATTTATATTTTAAAAAATATATTTAAAAATATCTTAAATTGGCGGAATTTATATTTAAAAAGATACATAAAATACATGGTTCATATATTTTTTTATAAATTTGACAAATATATGGAATTGGCCCATATATATTTTTTAAATATATTTCTTATGGGGGTTGACTCGAGAAAATTTACTCAACATGAGGGCAATTTGCGCCGAAACTCAAATTTTCCCTGCATTTCATCAAAAAACGATTAATTTATCCTTCCGGATGAAAAACGGTTATGAAATTTCAAGTTTCAAGTAGAACGGCATGAATTTTCAATTTTTCTGAATCTTCGCACAATAATTGAATTGAAACCTCAATTTATTGATTTCCAGATCACTTTTTTTTTTACTTCTTTATAGTCATGTAGCCCAGATATTGGGTTATTTACACTGTCGTATAGTTTTGATACATTTTGTTACATTGTCTTGTTGTAAGTTACTTACTCTACACCTGTAGTTTACAATCTTTTAGGAAGCAACAGATCTCTTTAATATATTTATAGTCAGATGCATCGGAAAATTGTCTAGTGTCGAAGGGTCTAGGACGCCCTGATTTGTTCAGTCTATCAAGAAGTTTGGATCGCAAATATTTTATTGATTTCCAAATCCTTTGAACCGAAAATCAATGGAATATTTGATTTTTCAACGACAACATTTCCTGAAACTTCACACGATAAAAATTTCCGAAATTTGTCACGGAAAATTCCGACGAAAATTTTTACCAGTGGAGTTCCTACCGATTTCTCTGAACCCGTAATCCATGGACATTCAGATCAACATCATATGATCACAGTGGTATACGTAACTTCCCGGAATACGAATTCAAAGATATCTAACAAGGAATCGAGATAACAGTAAGAAAAGAAGAGATGGCAATGTCGTGACGAACACGATGAATCGCATAAGAAGTTGAAATCGAGAGAGTACAACTCCAAGTGGAATAGTGAAGAAAAGGGTGATGAGTAAACTCGAAGGTGGGGAGTGTACAGACGGATTCATAGCGACACATAGGGCAGAGTTTAATCAGGTTCGACTAGTTAGTCTTGCAGGTGCGACGTTGTGACGTGAAGACGAAGAGAGATAGACCAGGGGGAGTTGTGTGTGTGTCTCCAGGAAATCTCCAGTGGCACAAGAAATAGCATAGCTAGGGCCAGTGTACTCACCATCGCACAATACTCCACACAGCCCCCTCCCCCTGTCTGTCCTCCTCAAACATTTTCTCGTGTGTGCGTGTGTGGGGTTTTTTTTTATTTTTCTTCAATCGTTTATTTACTCCTTCTTAAATCCCTCTTGTTACTCTGTCTTACGTTCTAGTGCGTGTCGTGATGCCCGCTGGATTTCTTTTTAGTTCGTCCGTGCCTGTGTCCTTAAGACTTCTACTCCCAACGACATTCTATTACTGAGGCGTTCTCACAGTCGTTAAACGTTTTTAATTTCCAGGTTCTTGCTTACAGCAGGTTCAGCTGGGTGGCGTGTGAAATATCGAGGGATTTTCGTACTAATACTTTCATGGGGCTCTGGATACGGATGGGTACTCTGTGCGATTGAACTTTTAGGCTTGGGGCGATGCACGGAGAAAAAATCAATTAAAATTACGAGAAAAAAACGTGAAAATTACGTGTCGAAACGTAATCCGCGAGCGAAGTAAAATTCAATAAAAAGTGTGAGTCGGAACTGAAATTGTACGAATCGCCACGTGAATTCTACGATTTGTTCCGTAAAAATGAACTACCCGTCTGATGACTCACCGCTGTGGGGACAACAAGTCGTTCCGTAATTTTTCCCCAACGATTGAGGAATTTTACGGAACGAAACGTAGAATAACTCACCAGCTTCATAAAAATTGTTGAAATGTTGAATAAAATGTTGCATAAAAATGTTGAACGTTCAAGAATTTTTGATTTTGGCGGCACAATAAGTCGGCAAGTTTCTGTAAGATTTTACTTCTTCGGGGATGAACCTGAGAATTCACTGAACGTTTCAGATTTCTTCACTTCCATTCTTATAAAAATTGCCGGAAAGCGATTCCCCATTGCGGATTACGTGAATTGTTCCGTAATTTTTACTGAATATTTCTCTCCGTGTGAGGGGATTCAGCGTACGTAAAAAAAAAATTTTTTTAACTGAAAAAAATTGAACTTCAAAATTTTTAGCTGAATTTCCAGTACACTTCTCGGAAATTTTTATCAAATTAAAGTTCCACTGGAATTTCAAGGAATTTCGTCATTGGTAATTCTGAATTTCAGGGGAAAATCAATGAGAACTCTAAATTTTAGGTCAATTATTCCCTGAAAATTAATAGGAAACCAGAGAATTTATTAATTTATTTGGAAATTCGGGGTAATTTGGCACTGAATATTCATACTTTCATTGATAGTTCGAATAAATTGAGAAATTCTCGTCTTCGTGCGTCTCAACATTTCGGAATTTGATTGACTTTTGAGTGAAATTTGAAATTTCGTCAGTGGCACTGACGAAAATTACTAGCCAACTGTCCATTGAATTTCATTTTTTTTCTGACAGTGTACACTGAGAACAAAAATAATTTTTGCTAAATATCGATTCAGGAGAGACCGGGGCAAAATGAGATCCCTCTGTTTTTTTTCGTTTTTCAATGAGACAAATAAGTCCAGTGTTTTTTTCGATGTAACGTTGTTTAACAGAGCACATAAGTAGGAATATAAGTTTTCGAATGAGAAAAAGTAACTTCTATCTAGGAAAATCTCTAATCGTCGTTATGAGTAATATTCTAGTATTTACGGGAATGAGAAAATTTCTTGTCCCATGCAGATAATTCATCTTACAGTTATGAATTTTTGCAAGTTCTGAATTCGATTTTTTTTGTACACTTGAGGCAGTAAATTTTTAGGCGGTAAATTTCCGATACACTTTCAGATAATTTTTATCACATTTTAGTTCCGCTAAAATTTCAAGAAATTTCGTCATTGAAAATCCAGAATCTCATGGGAAAATCAATGTGAAGTGCAAATATAAGTTTAATTATTCCCTGAAATTTAATAGAAATCGGGAAATTTTCGGTGAATATAATCTTGAATTTACAATTAATGGGAAATTCAGCGTTATTTAACACCAAATATTCATTTTTTCCTATAAAATTCTAATAAGTTGAGAAATTCTTGCCCTTAATGCTGCGTACAAATTTGGCATTTTCTGTTAAATCTGAAATTTTGCAATTTTTCCCCCCTAAATCGCATTCAATATTTATCTTCTGAAAGTCACTAGTCGGCTATCTATGAAATTTTAAGGACAAGGGGCCGATTGATCATAAACCGAGTGAAATAATTAAGAGTCTCTCCCGTTTTACCTCACGAGGATCAAACCCCGTCATTGTCACGGTTATTTTGGCATTTATTAATTAATTATTATCAATAATACTAGACTAATTATTTATTTATATAAAAAAAAATATCCATTTAACATAAACAGATCCAAATGAAAACTAATTTCAACTTTGAAAAAAAACTTGACCCCAAACTATCAAAAATAATCCCATTTATCAATTAAAGAAATACCCCCCACTAAATGCATTGTTAACTAACTCAATTATTTATTTAAATAATAAATCATTCGATCGTGAAGGATTCTACAAGCGCTGTCGTTGATAACACAGGAACCAGTAGAGTCACACGCTCTTTGTGCCGGCAATTCACCTGCGGTCAGTCATAATTGTTAATTCACGTCATAATTAATCAACAACAAGTAAACAAATCACGAAATAGTAAACTCCATCATCTCCAGAGAGTTTCCGATAAAATCTCTCCCTTCACCCCTAAAAACCTGATTTCCCTCCTTTATCAGCCATCGAATGCCATTAATTAATCTCTCAGTTCACAACAAATGAAGCTTTGCATAAACAAAATTTTCCGCACTTCGAAATTCTCCCAACGACGAACAATCGATGCGAAGGGTTTGTTCACGTAATAATTTAATTATGTCAGCTGACGTCCGGAGGCCATTTGTTGTGTTTTGGTTGAGCTTTCAGTGTGCAGGTGCACCTTGACGGGAAGATTTCTGGGAAAGCGAGCATGTGTCACCCATTCGGTTTTCGAAATTCGATCAACTCTCCGGGGTTGCACACATAACGAGGATTATCGCATGGAGGGAATGCAATTGAAAGTGTGTAGTGATAATATTCGGAGAATTATTGGATTTGTGAGACTGAAGAACGTTCAGACGTCCATTAATAGGCCTTCGCCTGTCAATACACCATAAACGATCAATTAACTTTCCACGGGGAGGAGAAAGTTGGAGAAAAATTACCGAACAAGTCAAGTAATTGCGGAGCGAAACCGATATTTAGTACTTTTTCATTCCTTTCGGGGAAAATGCGAGACGAATAGAGAATTTTTTTTCGTTGGCCCCGGAAAATTTACTGAACGTGCGAGTAATTTGTGCCGAAACTGTCGAATTTACCCTGCGGTCTATTAAAAATTCAGGGGTGGCCATCAATTTTTTTTAACCACAACTGTAACAGGATATTTACAGTTATTTACATTAAAAAATTGGTGTATGAGAAAATTAACGTAACATATCTAGTTTTTACAATAAACCATGGACTCTCAGTGACTCAGGAGTTTAATCATTATAATGTGGTTATTTCGATGATTTTATATTTACCCTAGTCTGGTCGCCAGACGGGAAAATGCGAGATCCGATCAATTAGCCCCTCATGTATAGATATTCCAAATTCTTTTTTTTTTCCTCATTGAAGTAGTTTTGAAGAAAATTGCGAGCTAATAAAAAACATTTGCTAGTTAGTCCTTTTTTTAAAATAAATTTTTGAAAAATCACCCCTGAAAAAAAGGCGTTATCCCCCCTATTTCATTATTTCCAAAAAATTTTATCACCAATCGGTAGCAAATTGTT
>NW_021680365.1:739971-802066 GCF_001412515.2 Diachasma alloeum
TTCGTTTGAGCCCAAAAAAACATTCATATCTTGTCTGACATCTTTGCTACAAACTCGGGTTTACAACTCAGGCCTTCAATTGAAAGCCCGAGAAATCTGAAATAAATGCACTTTGAAATCTGAATTGTCAATGACGAAATTCGTTGAAATTTCAGCGGTAATTAAATTTGATAAAAATTTCCAAAAATTGTACCGGAAATTTCGAACAAAATCTTTTATTATCTCAGTAGTGCAGCGGTGAACGGAGATAAGTCGATTTATCTCCCAGTTGAGTTTTTGAGGACTATTTCCGAATCTAAGGGAGATAGCGAAATTTTTGTAGTCACATTTGTTGTAGCACTCAATCAGCTCCACAAAAAAGGTTATAACAAAAATTTTGCTATCTTCCTTAGATTCCGAGATAATGATTCAAAACTGGTCAATAATCCAAATTGACTCATCTCCCTTTACCACTTCGCTACTGATATTATCATTGAATGACATTTCGCTCGCCGATTACCGTTCGTATAGTAAAATTTGCCGCGATTTTCTAGGTAATTTTTATTCAACATTTCTCTCCATGTAATGTCACTCGGTAATTAAGCAGTTGTGCCTCTGAAAAGTTGAACATGCGCAAGCCTGATCTCAAGTTCATTCGGATCACTCGATGGACAATTCTCGTGCCGCTTGTTATTTACGTGTGCTTTGTTTATATCAAGTACAATAATACGATGAGACTGAAGAGTTCGAGTGGAGTTGGGGGCCACGGGATACAGGATCTCGTGGCCGAGGTGGATTCAGCCGTTAAATTGAAGAGTGATGAGAGGGAGAATGAGGCTGGCAAGAGCGATAACGGGAATTCCCAGCTGATTCGGGATATCGAGGAGAGGGAGAATAGGGAGAATCCGAGACTACTGCTGGAGGATGTGTTCAGGCGAGCGGACACCGACGAGAATCAGGAATTGAGTATTCAGGAATTGTCTAAGTGGATTCATGCGAAAATTATTGATCACATCAATCGGGCTATGCGGGACAATGTGGGACTGTTTACGGCCATTGACAACGATCCCAGGAATGGTAAGTGGTGGACAATTCCGGAGAAAAATACCGTCGATGTCCCAGTAACTGCCACTGTCCCGGTTTCTGCCACCGGCTATTTGTTAATGGATGGCATTTAGTACAGTGCAATCTTCGTAGAAGATACCGCAGAGATTATAGAGAAATAAAATTCCGAAAATTGCATATCCCTCGTTTTAGTTGCACCCAGAGAAATTATTTATTTGAGTGAAATAAAGTTTATTTAAATAGTACCAAATCCTTTTTTAAAATAAATGCCAAATTTTCCTCGAACTTTTGCTGATATAAAATAAATGCTTTTTTTACTATTAATAATCTTTGTTAGATGCAAATAAATTCGATATTTATACTAAATAAACAGTTCTCTTGTATTAAGAAAATTTATTTATGTGAATCAAATAAATTTTCAATCAGTATTTATTTGATACTAATAATTTATTATCGCTTTGAGGTGGTGATTAATTCGAAAAATATTGAATGAATGAAATATTGCATGATTGAATACAAGACATCACGTACGACATTTAGAGGGCGGGGGGAAGAAAGTTCTGTTCCATGGTTCCACTCTTAGGGAGACGATGGTGAAAGAAGGTCGTATATACTGGAATGAAGAGTATAATAAAAAAATGGATCAAAATGATTCTAGAGAGCTTAAATTGTCCAGATTTGACGTTTCGTGGATTAGGTTCGTACGACCTTTTTCCACATAGCCCGCGAATATTGTTGAATTTCACAATTCACACTTTTGAAATTCTTTTGAAACATTAATAATTATAATTATATGAAATTCTTTGCAATAAATAAATTGTTTGTTTAATATAAATAAATCCTTTTTCTTAAAACAAGTAAACAAGTGTATTCGTTTGTAACCAAAATATTCTTGAAATGAGTAAAAAATTTCAACAATTTTCAATAATTAAAATTTAAACGGGATATTAACTAATTGACAACTTCATAATTTAACAGTAATTATAATTAATGGATATGACGATCACTGTAAAAATTATCCCAGTGAACGTGAATAATTGCTCAATATTGCGTACATTATTGGAAATTTTCGTCTGAATTTTCCGTGCCAAATTCCGGAAATTTTTATTGTGTTCAAGTTCCACTGAAATTTCAGGAAATCTAATTATATGAAATTACTTGAAATAAATAAATTGTTTGTTTAATATCAATAAATCCTTTTTTTTTAAGCAAGTAAACAAGTGTATTCGTTTGTAACAAAAATATTCTTGGAATAAGTAAAAAATTTCAATAATTTTCAATAATTAAAACTTAAAAGTGATATTAACTAATTGACAACTTTATAATACAACAGTAATTAATGGATAATTCCTGGTATAATTAATGGATATGGCTATCCCTGCGAAAATGATTCCACTGAAGGTGGATAATTGCTCAATATTGCGTACACTGTTGCAAATTTTCGTCTGAATTTTCCGTGCCAAATTCCGGAAATTTTTATTGTGTTCAAGTTCCACTGAAATTTCAGGAAATCTAATTATATGAAATTACTTGAAATAAATAAATTGTTTGTTTAGTATAATTTAATCCTCTCTCTTAAAACAACTAAACAGGTCCATTCATTTGTAACGAAAATATTTTTGAAACAAGTAAAAAATTTCAGACATTGTGATAAAAAATTGATAATTGCCAATTGTGTTCCTGGAGCTACATAAAAAATCGTGAAAAAAATGTCGATGTTACCCCGTTGCCCGTTCACCACTCCACCAAACAATTCGCGAGGAAAATCTGCAGCGCGAAAATTGTCATATTGAATCGAATAACGTCTTTTATCACAGGAGAAGTCTCGTGGGAGGAATATCACGCCTACTTCCTCCGATCCCACGGTTTTTCCGAAAAATATATTAGCTCTCACGACAAGAAGCATTCTCAGCTCCCGAGAGCGTTGAAAGAAAGTATTATGAGAGATAGAGCGAGGTGGATTGAGGCGGCGAGAAATGATCCTGAAAAGTTGGCACTCGACGAATTTCTCGCTTTCACTCATCCCGAGAGCAGTCATCGAGCATTGTTGCAGATGGTCGAGGATTTATTCGAAAAGTTCGGTGAGTCGATTGAATCCCTCCCACCTCTGTGCTATTACCAGTATAATTGTCTACAGTAGTGTGGATTCTGGTTAAATAGATCGAGATGGTGACGAGCAATTGACTGAAAACGAATTTGCTGATTTACCGTCGGACGGAATGGGTTTGGACTTTCATGAGGAGCAGAATGCCCAACCAGTGGGGGGAAGTGAGGACCGGAGACAGGAGTTTCGACATCTCATTGATAAAAATAAGGATGGGAAGGCGGACAGAGCAGAACTTCTGGTAATATTTCATTACAGGATTATTTGATTTGGGTTTTAGTTGGTTAATGACACTTGAACGTGAGTTTTAGGGGAATATTTTTTAATTCGAAGGAAATATTCGTAGAATAGAGAGAATGAAAAAGTTAATCCGGAGGGGAATTTCATCTTTTGCATCGATTTATATTCAAAATTCTGTAATTTTTAATATAAATTAAACCGTGACCCTTATTTGGACCTTTATTGATCCTTGTGACCCTTATGACCCGTAATCTGACTCTTGTGACACTTGTTGACACCCTAAATCTGACCCTCGTAACCCTTATTTTGACCCTTGTGACCCTTAATTTTGAAGTCTTAATTTTTAGTACCAAATTTTTATCACCAGAAATTGATTTCAATTTTTATAATCGAGAGAGTTATTCTAATGAATATTTTCGTTCGAAAAAAATTAATAGATGTTAATTTTTCTGAATAAACTATTCACTTCATAGTCTTTTCTGTTGTTATTATTATTAGTAGGATTTTTTCAGATCTTTTATTTTTCATTTTTCATTACAAAGTTCACGAAAAAAACTTGCAATGAGAGGTAGCGAAATTTTTAGAGATTGGAGAAAGGGTTTCCAAACATTTTGCCAATTCCTTGAAAAATAAAATCGTCTTTTCAAAAAATCCGTAGAAGAAGTTGATATAAAATAAAAATAAAAATGAATATAAAATAACTTCGGCATAATGAAGTAATTAATTAGCTTCTCGCGCAAAACTATTCTCCTGGGTTCCTGGATTCATGCCTCCGGTACTGAAGCGTTCATTACATTAGTTCAGATCCTGCACATCACACTTCATGAATATGCTTATATTCAAGAGCATGGAAACTATTTTATATAAAAACCGAATAGAATTTCATCTTTCTATTGAGACATTTTCTATCAGAATGCCTCAACAGGAATTCGCTAAGTCGTTTCCATTCTATTTTTTTCTCTTTTATTTCAAAGAATCAATCAAAAAACTTAGAACTTAGAACATTTGAGGAGAGAAATTGTTATAGAAAATATCGCAATCGAATAGATTGTATAGAACAATAGAATTCTATTGATTTTTTCTGTAGAATATTTACCATCGACCCCGCAGATAAACTACGGAATTTCTCAATAGAATCGTTCAAAAACTAGTAGAACTGTATAAGAATTGTATTGAACAGAAACTTTAATAGAATTGTCCATACAACTCATCTTGAAGTTGTTTCGTCGCGATTGGATAAGTTTAATAGAAAAACCTAGCGAATTCGTTAAACAATTCTATTGCATTTCTATTGAATGGAAAATATTCTATAGAAAAAATCAAAAAAATTCGATTTTTTATGCAACTTATTTTCCCGAAATATTTTCCATAGAATTTCCTCGGCTGAAATTTTCCAAGTTGTTTTGTTTGATTTTCTTGATGAAAAGAGAAGATAAATACAATTAGATAATCTTGTAAAACTTGAGCCGAGGAAATTTTGTAGAAAATATCGAACAGAATAAATTATATCGAAAAATCGAATTCTATTGACTTTTTCTATTGAATAGAAGTCTAATAGGATTTTTTCTAACAAATTCGCTAGATTTTTCTACTAAATTTTTTCATGCCTGGTAATTTTATTCCATAACTAAACTACTGAATTAAATAACTTCTCCATAATTATTCAAATTTTTCTGGGCCATTTCTCCATAATTAATTAATTAATTGGCTTCTCATGTAAAACTATTCTCCTGAGATTTCGAAGTGCCATTTTCCTCCGTTAATGGAGCGTGCATTACATTAATTCAGACCCTGTACATTAAACTTCATGAATATTCACATATTGATGAGCATATTATCCCCGTAATCTCTCGAGAGCCACCAGTGTCGGCCTGCATTCATCTATTCATCACATTCTCTTTTTACCCATTTGCAGATGTACATTGATCCGAGGAATCCAAGACATGCGATTCAGGAGGCGCAACATTTAATCGAAGTCTCTGATATCAACCATGACAGAACGTTGAGTTTGTCGGAGGTGCTCAGTAAAATGGATTTATTCCTCGACAGCAAAATGGTTGACACTGAGAAGAGTTTCCACGACGAATTTCGATGAGACATGATCAAATAAAATCAATGTCTGGGGGTGAGAAACTTTTTCTGAGGATTTTCCTTCGAGAATGGCAATGGGAACTGAACATATTGGGGTGAAGGGATGAAACGAGTTGAGTAAACTCAACTTGAGGATGAGTTTTCGAGAAAAATTACCGAATTCAAGAGAGTAGGAAAATTCTTTTGCAAAACGAATTGAGAACTGCAAAAGAAGGAGTTTCTACATTACCTCTACCTTGAATTTAAAAATGTTGGGAAAGGTTACATGTGTGAAAATAAATTTAATAAAATGTCTAACTTTCTGTAAGAAATTCTATAGAATTTCTGTTGAAACTCTATAAAAAATCTATTTGAGTTCGTCTAAAAGATTTTATCTCTTACTCATTGTTAATATATTTTTACTATTTTATTTCACTATTTATTATTATTATTATTGTTTTTATTAATTTATGTAAATTTTTTATTTAATAGAATTTCTTAAAGAAAGCGCTAGATTTTTCTATGAGAAATAAAGGTGTAAAAATAACAACAATGGTCACAATGATATTATCATGAGAATATTCATGGATCTAGACTTCAAAAATCGAAAATTCTAAGATTCTATTGAAAATTATATTGTTTTTCTGTTCATTTCGATTGAAAACAATGTATTAACCCCCTAAGGTGAATTTCAGTATCCCCACTCTACGGTCGTCAAAGCGGAAGGCCAGCGTCCCCACTCGAGCGCGCAACTACGCTTTACTACGCTTTTCACCTTAGAGGGTTAACGAGGCCGACACACAGACCCGGCCACCGACTCGGCCATTTTCAATCATCAAGTTTGTGAATTTAATAGCGTGAGAAAAATTTGAAAAAATCATGAATACTCACCTTTAGTCAAATTAAATTTTGCATAGAATTATAATTTTTTTAACATGCGTTGTCTATAAATAACTAATTCCAATTGTTTAAACTTGAAATTATTATTAAACAGAGATTTAATAATAATAATTATTATTTCATGTTTAAATAATTAAACTCTTGTTGAATTATTTAAACATGAAATCAATTTCTAGTAAAATTCTGAAATATGAATTAATTTGTTACGATTCCGAACTAATGATTTTTAAGATGAAAAATTGATTGTTTATAAATTATTTACAGAAAACGCTCGTAACTTTCAAAAATTGCATTTCACTGGAGAAAAAATAACCAAAGTTATGGATATACTTAAATCGTTTTACCGCTTCGCTACTGAATTGACGATTGAAAGAGGAACTTGTGCAGGAACTAAAAAATTAATGGAAATTCACTACTTTTGCAATAATGGAAATATTTTTTTGGTTCGAATGACATTAGCGAATCTCGTTTGACCCACTTCACCCCATAATTCCGAGCTTTTTGATAATAATGTCTGTGATAATTTCTACTTAATTTAAACTACACAATTGAGTTGCAATCGGCGAAAACCACATACTAAATAGTAATACGATCATTTAATATTAGAACCTGTACTTAATATCGACATCTGCCTACTATAATTAATGTTCCTACTCACTAAGTTGTAGATCATCGAAATGGGATTGATTGATAACACAATAAATGTTTACATACTTTATTTACAGTTCGAGGAAATCATTGACCCCTATAAAATTGAGAAACTTGAGGTTTATGAAAAGTTCAGTTGATCCTTATTATTTCATCAGATGTGATTTTTCTAGATTTGTTCGTGGATTCTATAGGGAGAAGGTGGTTCTTTATTTCACACTCGACGACACTGATGACCGTTTACGCATGAGATAATTCTGCAGAAATGCTCTCTTGCTTCTCCTCCGGGAATTCTCCGAGAGGAATGTGACTATTTCTATAAGACCCGTGTATAAGACTGGGGTGATGTCTTAAAAAATGAAGTATCAAACGAATTATAAGAAAAATAGATTTTTTTATCAGAAAGCGTTCTATCAACTTCGGATAAAGTGACCGCGTACACTAAGAGAAAAAGATAAAGATAATATAACAAAATCATTTCTTGAGCGAAAAACATCGCATACGTATTTGATCAATTTATGGTATTTTTCAGGCAAGAAATCGGTGCTCTTCGGGCTAATGAGGAAGTTACTGAATGAAAAGGTGATGCCTTTTTTCGAAATGAGATAATATTCCTTAAAAGACAAGAATAGTTTGACAGAAGGAAAAGAAGATATTGCTTTCCTTCAAACTCAAAGCGATTGAGCGTAAGCGACGGTTATATATTTTTTTTATCTGGAGGTTTTCCTCTGGATAAACTCTTTATTCATTCAATATGAAAGTCTCTGATTCATGATTCACTGAATCGAAGCTTTTAATATTTTTAGTCATTTTCTCATCTTCTGACACGAAAAACCCGATTTCTTGTGGCAAGAAATTCTCACTTTATCATGAAATGTTCATGTTCAAGTCGTGAACACTTCACCGAAATCTGACATTGTCTGATATATTACCCGGAATTTTTATCCCAAGAAATTTATCCTCAAGAGATGGGATATTTGGCGCAAGAAATTAGTTTTGTAATATTATGACAATATTTCTCTCAGGGTATGAAAAAAATTAATAGAAAAAGAAATAGAAATTGATTTTTTAAAATTAGAATTCCATTAGAATGCTATTTGATTTTTTTTTTTGAAAATTCTATTTGTATTGTGCCTCAATTTCTATTGAAAATTATGCCACTTTGTCTTGCATTTTTCAATAAAGATTTTTTTATCACCCGAAGTCAATTCCGATTTTTACAAGATAGAGAAATTATTGATAATAGTAGTAGCCGATAGACTAACCAAAAAAATCGATTGGATCTATCCACTTCCCATTTATAAGATACAAGCAGCAGAAAATAATTACTTCCGATTGCGGAAAATTATCATTTGTTTATTCTCAATCAACCGATATTATTATTCGATAAAAAAGTGGAAAATTTTGCTAACTTTCTTAAATCTTCGATGTTTCGGCATGAAAAATCGATGCCTTCGATTAATCGGCAAACATCGCTCGTCCCACCTGTAGCCATGTGCCGTAGAATTCCTCACGAAGAAAATCTGTAGAATTTCTCATAGAACTCGCCTACAGAATTATCCACACGCATTTTTATATTCTAATATAGTATCGAACGACAATCGTAATTTTAATTTTCACCTGAAAAAATACACTCAATACCGATACGCAATATCTAGGCATTTAATCACATGAATTTCTCAATAAACTTTCTCCCCTGTTTCATTATTCACTCATTCACTCCATGAAATATTTTGACACTCACCACATGAAAATACCACTCGTATCATACAATTACAATAAATAAGCGTACAAATTTCCATCTTGTTGTGGAAAAAAATCACAATGAAAGCTCGAGCTACTCGTTTGAAAACATGAGGGAAAATGTATCCCTCGGGGTTTTTATTCTCCGGCATTGTGTGTACTTCACTTCACCCGGTGGTGCCTCATTACCTCGTCAGCAGGGACGAGTCTATGAGGCATTACTCCACGATCAAATTCCCTCTTCTCGTTACAAATGAATCACACTGTGACAAAAGGCTCCATGGCGTCCTTTCTCGTGGAATTCTTGTTTTTTTGATGATGGAGGAAGTTCTGTTCTCTGGAACGAAAATGTTCTTCAATCAATGAATTAATCTTTTATTTTTCTACCATTAAATTTAATTACATTTTTTATTCATCCTTTATTCTAATTCTACGACATGAATTTTCTGTTCTTCGCTCATTACACTGTTGGAAAATTACTCTTGAAATTTCAAATAAAGAAACTAGAAGTTTTTAACAACACTGAATTTACATGAAATTTATCTCTGCTTTGTTACTAAAAAATCAGGTAACTGATTCTTTGAATATTCAATGAAATTATAATTTCCCGATCCATACGACAACGAAAATGATTGAAAATAATAAAAATTCAGGCCATTATTTTACGGAAATCTCAATTTATTGAAAATTCAATTGAATTCAATATTCAATTTTCATAATGATCTTTAAAATTCAAGCTGTCCTTGAAATGTCAATGATAGTTTACCATGAAAAACTGAATTTTCAAGATGAATGGCAACTTTCATGAATGATGTGATCTTAAAATAAATTAAACCCCACAAATTAAACAAATTAAACTCTGGGCGGAATGACCCACAAACGCGAAGGCTGATAAAATAGCCAATAACTGATGAAGATATTTTTCTGCGGTCGAAAAGGTCGCAATGGATGTGAAAAAGTATAACGAACATATATTTCGCACTCCATTCAATTATAGACCAACCGAAAATGTGAAAAACTTAAATTCTGGAGTCAAAATATTTTATGAATTCGGTAGGAAATAATTTGGATTTTTTTAAACAATATTTCCACGGGAGAAAATTGAAAATTTCTGTTGAAATTACTTGTTGTTATCAAACATTTGCACAATAAAAAAAAAATGTTTTCTCAGCGAATCTTGAGAAACAGGCACCAATTACCCTAATACCTAGGAAAATCGAATTCGATTTATTTGGTTCAAACAAGACTTATTTGAGAACAATTTTTTTCTCTCAGTCAAGGGTCAAATGAGTTTCGCCTGGAAACTCCGACGTTCAACTACAAGTGTTGAAAACGATTTCAACGAAGTGAAAATGTCCGGAGTGCTTGAATAAAATCCACTTGCCATGTTCAATTGTACAGTTTAATCGCTGAACTGCGCTGGTCCATTATGCCATTCTGTTCACGGAAATCGTTTTCTGATGGTTCTACCCAACTCTCAAGTACTCCCTCCCATCGACTGATTCCAATGAGGCATTAGAAAAATTACTACACTATATTCGATGGAGCCTACTATTGCACTACAGAGTCGCGATTCTCATGAAAGGCCATTGCAAAAATCTCGGAGGAGTCCAGTATTCCTCATCTTCACGACGATCCTCTCGATTTCTAACAATGAGTTATGGTTCTATCTTCGTCTGTGCGATGGTGTGTTGATGCTCGAAATATTCTATCAGTCCTTTCTGGGTTCTTCATATTTCAAACGTGTTCGATTTCACGAGACATATTCCGTGAATTATGATTCTTTTATTCGGTTATTGTTGTTCAGTTTTGTTGAGGTAATTGGTCAGTAGGCTGCTCTCTCCTTGGCGATATAATTCCGCCAGAACCACCAAGGTCAAACTGTTGTTCTAAAACAGTGAGAATGAACTCAGTAGTCAAGCGGTAAACCGGGTTAAGTCGATTTTGACTTTTGATCAGTTTTTGATGAATATCTCAGAACCCAAGAGAGATAGCAAAATTTTTCTTATGACCTTTTTTGTAGAACCAATTAAGGGCTATAAAAAGGTCATGACAAAAATTTTTCTATCTCTTTTAGATTCCGAGATATTCGTCAAAAACTAGCCAATAGTCAAAATCGACTTAACCCGGTTTACCGCTTCGCTGAACTGTACAATTATTTTAATCACTTGTGTGTAAAGTTAAATTTTACACACCCTCCGCGTTGCAGTTTATATCGTCATAATATCACAAAACTAAGTTCTTGCGCCAAATATCTCATCTCTTGAGGATAAATTCCTTGGGATAAGAATTCCGGATAATGTGTCAGACAATGTCAGATTTCGGTGAAATGTTCATGACTTGAACATGAACGTTTCATGATAAAGTGAGAATTTCTTGCCATAAGAAATCGGTTTTTTCGTGGCAGAAGATGAGAAAATGGCTAAAAATAATAAAAGCTTCGATTCAGTGAATCATGAATTGGAGACTTTCATACTGAATGAATAGAGAGTTTATGCAGAGGAAAACCTCCAGATATAAAAAATATATAACCGTCGCTTACGCTCAATCGCTTCGAGTTCGAAGGAAAGCAATATCTTCTTTTCCTTCTGTCAAACTATTCTTGTCTTTTAAGGAATATTATCTCATTTCGAAAAAAGACATCACCTTTTCATTCAGTAAATTCCTCCTTAGCCCGAAGAGCACCGATTTCTTGTCTGAAACCTGCCATAAATTCATCAAATATGTATGCGATGTTTTTCGCTCAAGAAATGATTTTTGTGATATTATGTCGATTTTTCATCTAGTGTGATGTGAAGAAATGAATTTGTATCTTTTCTTCACGAGGTATTCAAGTGTTCGCTTGTGCTTTTTACGATAGTAACGATGAAACATGATTTCACGGGTTAAATAACATTCGCGCGATAAAAAACATCATCCGCAGATACTTCAATTGCGCGCATTTCAGTTTTCTTAAGCATCCATTAAAAAATGTAAAATGCATCCTTCCGGACTATTGCACTCACTCAGCGGGTTGATCAGGGGGTGGAGTATTCGTCCCGCGACAGCACAGGCGTAACCATCCGCTAGGTCTCAATTCCCTGGGTTCCATTTCAACCACTGGAGAAGGAATAAAATTTTTACATTGACGATGCCGTTCTCTTCATATTGCAGCGATTTTTATTGGTTTTGAAATTGCTCGATTGCACAGACAATGGCTTCATTGCATCGAGAAATTTACGAGAAAAACCGGAATGTCAGAGGACGATTTGTTCTTTCTATTAATTCCAAGTGAAATTTTCCAGCTGCTTCGGTGAAACCATTAATAAACGTTAATCCGAGGGGTCCGAGGGGTCATTCATTTGTGAAATCATTGTGTCATCCAGGACTTAAATCGTAGGAAATCAGTTGAAATCAAGTGATATCCCGGGGTTTCATAGAGTTCAGATGATTTCAATTGAACTCACTTGCAATCGGTGAAATCTCATGAAATCGTGAAATCGGCAACTCGAGCCTTTCGAATACATAAACGAGAAAGAAACTTTTTCGACTTATTTGTGGTGTATTCTTCTACGTATGCCCATTTACGTGGATTATTTTTCACACAGAAAAAAAAACAAATCGGTAACAAAAAGGCGTATTTTCTTGTACGACCTCCTGAAATCCTCAGAAAGTATCGAAACATCGTGTTACCAACAGAGACACTATCTGCGGGAGAAGACAAAAAAATAAAACAAAAATACAACATCAACAATCGATATTTTCTGAGGATCTCCCATACGACGTTGAATGCTTGACTGCGGTAGAAATAGATATTCAATCGAATGAATGAAAAAAATTTATATTTGATTCTCATGGCTTCACCTTGATGGTTTCATCCCTACAATTACCCCCTTATAACTCTCATGCTTGAGCCTTCTTGCATTAATATGATACATTTCTTTCCCTCCGGGTTCTGTCCCCATACCCTCCTACTCCATTCCCCCCTTCGCCTCGAAATAGATGAAATCAAAAATTTGAAATCACTTGAAATCGTCTGAAATCGCGAAATCACAAAAAAATCCCAGGCAATCACATAAAATTAATTTAATTTTGCTCTCAAGCAAGAAGAATCATTCTCCAATTGGGAAGAGCCTCCTCTATTCATCGCTGTTTCAAATATAAATGGTCCCAATACCTGATGCTATCCGTTGCGGCTGACAGGCACTGAATGTCGACTGTCGACGCGAGTGTCGTTCAGCCGCTCTCAACGACACGTATAGAGACATAGTTTTATTCAGAGCGAGTCTCACCTGAAATGAGAGAATGAAAATCGTAGGACATTAAGACGATCGTTAACTATACGGTCAGAAATTCTTTAGGAAAATTCGAGTGCTTTTCAAGTAAAATTTCTGAGCGTTCCTTTGGAAATTAAATATCAATGCGAGAAAAATTCATGGGCTGCCCAATAAAATTTTTAGTACTAGCACTAGAATTTTTCTGAATTCACTTTAATTACATTTATTATTTTTTCTCAGTAGTTTTATTGAATTGCTATTGGAATTGTATGAGAATTCTGCTTGTTTTTCGTATTGATTTTCAATAACAAAACGTCAATAGATGTTGATTTTTCCTAGACATAAGTTTTCTAAATTTTTTCATTTGATTTTTCGCCAAGAAACAGTAAAAATTCAACGGAAAAAAACTTTGAAAACTTATCCCCAAGAATTTCGATAAAAGCTCTCAAGAGGGCAATCGACATATAAAAATCAATGTCTATTGACTTCTCTATATAAAATATCTACAAAAAATAGCACGACAAAGTTGCCTGATTTTTGCAGGAAAAATCAACGCAAAAAAACATAATTCTCATGGAATTCCAATAAAAATTCAACAAAACTCTGAAGAACGCGCCAAGTTTATCCATTAAATTTTGTCGTACGTATTGAATAAATTGATGGCATTCATTGCATTTCAATTGAACGAATTCCTCCATAATTATCCTTAACGAGATACGAAATTAGGGCATAACGATGACCGCGTTCCAATATAAATTCGATGCTCCCCTAGTTCTTCAACTTTATCTTCGGGCCCGCGAATATCCCATTATCCCACGCATGCCATAATTATGAAAAGAAAGAGAATGAACGCCATTGTTTGCATACTTGGGGATTATTCTTGTTGATTTTTCGCCAATTATAGTGCATGTACCACAAAAACATACCTCGCCATTGAGAAAACAGTACAGCGTGGCGATGAAAACCCCCTGGAATGATGTCAAGAAATGAGTGGTGTACGACCAGAGGGCAAACCACATGGTCTCTTCGAGTGGAACTCCCGCCATCGATATCAAATTAGTGATACCCAGGAGTGGGAGCAGTACCACGGCAGCTCTCACCGCTTTTCTGTGGACATAATCGAATTTTCTTTTATTTTTCACTGGACATGAGGCGGGCTGATGTATCTAGAGATGTCAATGTGTCACAATGCGCCTTCCAAATTTGTCTCAGATTGTTTAAACCAAAAACCGATTCAAAATGAAAAATAAAGTTTAGACCTTCAGAATTTTAATAAAGTTGATGCAAAATTCTCAATTCACTAGACTCAAATGAATGTTCAACTACAAATGTTGATTAGTTAATTACCGGACTTGTTCGGTTTCACTGCTGTGGCTCTGTCGCAGTTTCACAACCAGCACTCGTACAATATTCATCAGGAATAAGAAATTGAGCTGTTGAACAACGATTAAAATAGTCAATTTGAGATGATTTTTTTTGATAAAATACTATTGGAAGTAGTGGCGAACCCCACACAGAGAAAAAACGACCGAACATCACGAAACTAATACCTTGAGTGAAATATATTATCTCTCGAGGGCAAATCGCTTGAGAATTCCGTGAAGTGCTCATTCATTAATTTCAAACACGAACTTCGCAATAAAGTGAGAATTAATCGTCTCAACACGACGTTTTGTCGTGTCAGAAGTTGAAGAATTGATCACAAATACAAAAAATTTCGACAAAGTTTACAATTTGATTAGAAAAATCAATGGAAATTGTGAATTTCAGTTAAATTATTCAATGAATATCAATAAAGAACAAATTTAGGGAAATGTGTTCTTGAATTTTCCGTTAACTGGAAACTCAGTGTAATTTAGCACTAAATATTCACGTTGTGATCGATTATCACGAAACTAGTTTCTTGAGCGAAATATATCATCTCTCAAGAGCAAATCGTTTGGGAATTCCGTAAAATGTTGATGACTTAAAGATGAACTCTTCGTAATAAAATGAGTATATCTCGGCTCAACACATCATTTTCTCGTGGCAGAAGTTAAGAAAGCGATTAAAAATACTGAAAATTCCAACAAAATTGACAATATAATAAAAAAAATCAATGGAAATTGTAAATTTTAGTTCAATTATCCAATGAATATCTATTAAAAAAAAGAAAATTAAGGGAAATATTTCCTTGAATTTTGAATTTATGGGAAATTCAGTGTAATCTGGCATTGAAATGTGGAATTCCATTGAATTTTCAGTGAATCCAAAATTTCATTATTTATTCCCCGTAAATTGAAGTAAATATCATACTCTTGGAAATTACTACTAAACTTTCTGTAAACGTATATTTATTTATTTATTTATTTATTTATTTATTTATTCATTCATTCATTCATTCATTCATTCATTTATTTATTTATTTATTGATGTACACAGACCCAACAGCCCACAGGCCAATTATAGGGTCAAGAAAACGTATTGGATATTTACAGAATATTACATATTGATAGAATACCAGTACATCGCATTTCCTTAACCCAAAAAATGATTTCAGTGACATAAGATCGTTCTTTCCCCGAGTGCCCAAATTTACCAATATGACTGCCATTCTGGGTCCCTCCAATATCCAAAAGTACACAGAGAGATTGTATCCCCACCAGCATCTTAAACCCCAGGAACATCATTATTACAAATAAGCAGTGAATCCTCTTAAAGACGATGTGTCGCATCTACTTACTTCAACGGATGATAATAGAATGCAGTCACAATAGCCCATGCGAAGGTCATAACAGCTGGGAATCCCCACCCGACTAATCGATACATACGATAGTACGAAGTCTCGTGGAATACAGTCACTGGAAGATATCCGAAGAGATGTCCATTGTGTGTGCAGTAGTTTGAGGAGAAAATCGAGAGGCAAACCATTCAATGTATTCGGAACAGAATGGTATATCCCTCTCCACAAGTAAATCGCAAAATAATCAGATCGATCCGATAATGATTCATCATTGATTCATTCAGGGGTCTCTATAATTAGGGTGTTCCATGTGAAAAGTCAAAATAATGAAAAAAAATTGAAAAATTCAGGGAAGAAGTATCTGAGTACGCTACATCACTCGGAATTTTTCCAGAATTTTCGCAGATCTTGCGTTCGAGAAAAAAATGATGAATTTTCAATGATTTTGTATCATCGTCAGCTGTAAAGGCCGAGATTATCGCACTCTAAATTCGATGATTTTTCTGACGCCTCTAAAAATAATGAAAAATGCGTGCAAAACTAGTATGCGAGAATTTAATAGAAAAATCTATCGGATTCGTTAGAAAATTCTATTGAATTTCTATTGAACTGTTCTATTCGTTTTTGGCCGATTCTATTAAAATGTTCAATAGAAAATATTCAGTAGAAAAACTCAATAGAATTCAATTTTTCTGTATAACTTATTCTATTGAGATATTTTCTATAGAATTTCCTCGGCTCAAATTTTCCAAGTTTTTTCGTTTGATTTTCTTGATGAGAAGAAAAGAAAAATAGAATGAAAAAAATTTGAGTCAAGCAAATTCTACAGAAAATATATGAAAAGAATAAGTGATATAGAAAAATCGAATTCTGTTAAATTTTTCTATTGAATGTTTCATAAGTGCAATTCCGATAATTCTAAAGAAAGTTATGATTGAAAAATAATGCAATACGCGTAACTGTTTCTAAAAAAATCAATTCAGTGGCGAAGTGATGAAATGATATAAGTCAATTTTGACTATTGGCCAGTTTTCAATGAATATCTCGGAATCTAAGGGGGATAGGAAAATTTTTGCTATAACCTTTTTTGTAGAGCCAATTGAGAGCTACAATAAAAGTAATTACGAAAAGTTCGCTATTTTTCTTAGATTCGGAAATATTCTCAACTGGGAGATAAGTCGACTTAAACCGTTTTACCACTTCGCTACTGAATTAATTCACGAAAAAAAATTGGACCTTAAAACGTCAATATTATAATATAAAAGTTTATTTGAAAATTTGGATTTTTCGTGTTCTGCGATTGAATCAGGGCTCGATAATAGTAGGACTCCCCTTCCGTTTCACCCCCCCCCCCCCCTCCACCCCGGAGATCAATACACGAAACACCGTAAGTACTCTCATGAATTTTAAGAGGGGTAGAAGAACTTTAAATATAACAACTAAATACTTTCGCTCGAAATTTCCGCAAAACTCCTCGGAATCTTCTGTCAAGTGGCACTTCCACTAAAATTTCAAGGAATTTCCTCATTGAAAATTCACGCTTCACTGAAAAAATCAATGCACACTGTAAATTTCACAATTAAAATTTCCAATTTGATGAAAAAATCCGTGGAAACTGCACGAGATTTCGTAGCAAACTTATAGAGCTCCTTGCAGAGCACTTGCCCACGATTTTTCCCCCGTCTATTCATCTTCCATAAAATCAATCTCGACCATTATTTCGTCGAAAGACAAGCAGAATTCATCATCCATACGTGAAACTAGAGCATGAGTATTATTTTAAAATTCTTTTGATACTTCGTCGCTTCGTAAAACTCATAAAGTCGGTGAGATATTTGGGGGAAGATTAAACGCGACGCAAAGGCGGCGAAATAAAGAGGAAATACTCACCGGTTACCATGTTATGGAGAAAAAATCCCTCTATGAACATCCACATGAACATAGCAGTCCTAGCGTATTCAAGGAGCACATAGCTCGCTTCACATAGAACAGGCTGGAAAGAGCATTACGAAATTTAATGGTACGAGTGTACAGCACCCTGTGCTTGACATTTTTTTTCTACTGCCTTTCCACAAAAACTCACCGTATTATTTATACCCTGTTGAGAACCAAACACATCAGTCTTTACGAATGCCTGATCGATGTAGAGGGTTAGGCGTATTACTACTTGAATAACCATCGCTACGAATAGATTTTTATGAATGCGTGTTCGGGTGTTTCTGAGTGATCTGAAAGTGGATTAATTGAATTTCAATTAATCATGGAATTGATCGGGGGAGTTTGATTGGCAGGCGAGTTGTGAAGTAATGGAAGAGGGTCAGGTACGAGAAAGATTGTTGACATTTTTTGAGAGATGTTGGAAGGTGGAAATGGTTTGAAAAATTTCATCGAATTTCTGGTGAAAATTATACTTTGCTGTCGTTTAACAGTTGTATTTTACAGTAAAAAGGCCATAGATTCTGATTTTTCTCGGAAAATCCAGCAGCATACGAATTTTTAACGGACAGAATAGTACGACATGCACGGACGAAAAAATAATTTTCAAGCCTTAAAAACGCGGTATTTTTTACTGAATTCGAATTTCACTCCACAATGACCTGTCGTATAACAATTTTGCCACGATTTTCTACTAGTTTTTATTCAACTTTTCTCTCCGTGTATACTGCGTTTTCCCAGTTTTTGATGACCCCAGAAAATCTCTTTTACCAGTATTTAATCCGACTACTCACCGAAATCGGCAGAATATCGCTAACGATATAAGAAGTGCTGTCAGCGAGATGCTTAATCCAACGAATTCAAGCGTTCGCGTCTTCTCGGCAATATCTAATTTCACCTGAAAGCAATTCATAAATTGAATTTCCCCGACGTGTCTGACAGTCTCAACGAGTTTAACTACTGAAGCAGAAGTCATGTCAGGTAAATGCAATTGAGAAAATTAAAAAAATGGGAGCCCAGTTGACAACTAAGCAATGGACCATGGGCGAAGGGCCCTGGTCTGTTGTGGAATGTTCGCCGAGAGTTATAACTGTGGGAAACAATCGCAGCGCTTTAGGTAACGGAGTCGTTGAGAGAACCCCCGAACTGGGTCGCTTGTTGATGGGAGACCCGATCTCAGTGTTTTCAGCTCCAATGTCTGCACATATTGTCGACCTGACCACTGAAAGGAGAGAATGAGGAAAATCTTCGGAGCAGAGCTGAAATTTCTAGTGCAGTTTCGAGTGGTTGGTCCGTCTGTCCTGTGCATTTCATGTTTTTCGTTATTTCAAGACCACTCGATTGATGTAATTTCCGAGGGGCCATTCATTTGGAAATCCGATGACAGTGATTGCTGATTTCACGCGATTTCACGGCGATTTCCATGATTTCATGCAATCGTTGATTTCATGTAATTGCCTGGGATTTTTTGGCGATTCCGCGATTTCAGACGATTTCAAGTGATTTCCAATTTTCGATTTCATCTATTTCGCGGAGGGGGAATGGACTAGGAGGGAATGGGGAGAGAACTCGGAGGAAAACAAATGCATCATATTAATGTAAGAAAGCTCAAGCATGAGAGTTACAATGGGGGTAAATGTAGGGATGAAACCATCAAGGTGAAGCCATGAGAATCAAATATATATTTTTTTCATTCATTCGATTGAATATCTATTTCTACCGCAGTCAAACATCCAACGTCGTATGGGAGATTCTCAGAAAATATCGATTGTTGATGTCGTATTTTTGTTTTGTTTTTTTGTCTTCTCCCGCAGATAGTGTCTCTGTTGGTAACACGATGTTTCGATACTTTCTGAGGATTTCAGGAGGTCGTACAAGAAAATACGCCTTTTTTTCACCGATTTGTTTTTTTTTCTGTGTGAAAAATAATCCACATGAATGGGCATACGTAGAAGAATACACCACAAATAAGTCAAAAAAGTTTCATTCTCTTTCATGAGATTTCACCGATTGCAAGTGATTTCAACTGATTTCGCACGATTTTAGTCCTGAGTAACACAATGATTTCACAAATGAATGGCCCCTCGGATTACCGTCTTCGACCCAGTTGCCTCGATAAATATTATCCTTCCTTAAAATTCGACATGTGAGAAAAGCAGATACGTAGTTCGATTATCCTTCTATTTTTCAGCAGATTCATTTTATTTGCTAAATGAAAAACTTAACAGAAGTAAAGCTTTGAATAAAAAAATCTCCCGAAGCCCGAGATTCTGCCAAGCTCAGGGGCATCAGTTGCAGTTTTTGCCACCCACATGAACCCATTTGATGCCACTTTCCTCACATCCCACGTGGAATCAATAAATAGAAGATAAAAAGGCGAGATTATTCGCAGTTTAATGATAAAATCAACAAGAATAATGTGAAACAATAATATCTATCAACACGAACGGCGAGAATATATTCAAGCAGTGAACGAATACATGAAATTGGATGAATAAATAGAGCAGTTCTGTTTGATTTTTCCTCTTGTTTGTTTGATGGAAATTGGAGAAAAATGTAGCATGTCGTCTTCAAGTCGGGCGATGTACTCCCATATTTAAATAGTAAAAGCGCTGAACCCCGCAGTAGTTCGGTTATATGAATGACCCGACCTCCAGTAGCAGGAATTATTCCGTCATCGAATACGGACACTGAGAAAAAAAAATATTTTTGCCAAATATTCAATTACTTGAGAGAAGTATTTCTTTTTTCAAAATCGTATTTCTCCAATCGAGTCACTCCCAGGCGAGCCTGATTAGGTTTCAATTATAACAATCATGGTGCTTTAAAGGATGATTATGTTCCACATGACCTTCGAGGGACTCCCCCTAATTATTATTCATTTTTCCTAAATTTCGTATTTTCTAGAGAGAAGAATTTCGATCAATTTTTTAATGTTGATAATTATTGAAGGAGGTCACTCAAGGTTATAACCAACAGGTTCATCTTCTAGAGCAATATAATTGACATAATTGAAACCTAATGAGAATTGCCTGAGAATGGCTTGAGGGGAGTAATACAGTATTGAAAAAATAAATTCTTCCCTCAAGTAAATGGATATTTGGCAAATTTTTTTTTTCTCAGTGGAGGGACCAGTCACTGCCCCTGTATTTTTCATCAAACAATTCTCTTCTAGTTCAAATTCAGCTGATTTTCTAAATGTAATTGTATTTGCTTCGTCTATTCATGACTCTAATCTTGAGAATGTCGAAAAAAAATAAAGTATCAGATCTGCACTGAGATGCAGAATGCACCTGAGATGCAGAATGCACTGAGAAAAAAATTCTAATATCTGAAACATATTTGCTTGAGACAAATAATTTTTCTTCAGCCGCTTAAGGTCGCTTCTGCATGTAAACAGCCAAAATAATGAAGAAAAATGAAAAATTCAGGAAAGAAGTTAATGGGAATGCTGCATCACTGAGAATTTTTCCAAAATTTCCCCAGATCTTGTGTTTGAGAAAAAAAATGATGAATTTTCAATGGTTTTGTATTCTCTCCAGCTCTAAGACCGAGATTATCGCACTCTAAATTCGAAGATTTATCCTGACGCCTCTAAAAATAATGAAAAATGCGTGAAAAACTAATATGCGAGATAGGAAATCTTGATTTCACTTTCATGCGACTTTCAATTTCGTTCTAGAACTTTTGACTAAAGCCCCAAATCGTCGATTTCTGCGGTTTTTTGTGCACTCATGAGTGTGAATGGATATTTCGCGTTCCTAGAGAGAAGGAAGACTGATGATTATGAATTAAAATTTTCAATTTGAAATTAACAATCTCAAAAAACTTATTCAATAAAAACTTTAAGACTCCGCGTTTCCTCACCTTGGCAGCTTCTGCATTTCCAGCATTAAGTTTCCGAATGAGTAACAGCATTTCTGGAGTGAAACACGGCGTATAATTTGTCCAGCCATTGGGAGGATCTCGCTCGCCCGAAACACCATAGCGTCCCTCCCATCTTCCGTCTTCACTGCAGCGTCTCTCCGCGAATTCTGAAAATGACGGATCATATTTATCTCTTAGCACAACGAGCGTATATTGAAATTATCTGACTGTTGATTGAGGACAATACTGATTGGTCAATGAGTGGGGCGAAGTGAGTAAAAAACGTGTGGTCTGTTCAAATTCTTCAAACTCACAAATTATTGTTTGCATCATAATTATCAATTTTTTCATATGTCCACTCAAAAACATAATACCTTATGTTAGGATTTTAAAGGTCTTAAGGGGAGATTACTATGAATTTAAAAGTCGTGGGTTATTGCAGTGAGACTTTTCATACGTTGAAGATCGATTATATAGATCTGAAAACGAATAATTAGTGCAAAAAAAATGTTTTTCCATTGTTCGTTTCCCGAGAACGCTTAAAATGCCAAAAACAGTCAAGGGCCTCCAATTTTTGAGCTACGAAGGATTTTTTTCTCAAAATTTCCGGAAAAATATGTGAAATGACAATTACGAGCTATTTTTTTTTAATTCGCCTCTTACATGGCTAAATTTGCTTTTTTTGTATTTTTTTACACAAACAGTGAATTTTTTTATATGAAAAAAACCGAAATCAGCTGTGTAGGAGTCGAATTCCAAAAAACTGGCTTGTAATTGTTGTTCCACACATTTTTTAGAAAATTTTGAAAAAAAAATCTTTTGTAGCTCAAAAATTGGAGGCTCTTGACTG
Source organism: Diachasma alloeum (assembly GCF_001412515.2). Classification (NCBI taxonomy): domain Eukaryota; kingdom Metazoa; phylum Arthropoda; class Insecta; order Hymenoptera; family Braconidae; genus Diachasma; species Diachasma alloeum. The sequence continues at coordinate 762,351 of NW_021680365.1, forward strand.
TTTTTAGCATTTTAAGCGTTTTCGGACAAACGAACAATAAAAATATATTTTTTTGCACTAATTATTCGTTTTCAGATCTATATAATCGATCTTCAACGTATGAAAAGTCTCACTCCAATAACCCACGACTTTTAAAACTCATTGTAGTCTCCCCTTAAGATAAGGTTTTCAAGAGCTTTAATTTGAAGCTTGAAATTCTTAAATTGAGTGTTCGGAAAGTCTCAATTTGAGAGTTTAAGATCTTAATTTAAGCCTTTGGAAGGTCTTAATTTGAGACTTTCCAAATCTCAAGTTCAGACTTTGAAAGCTTTTAATTTGGAACGTTAAAAGTCTCAAATTAAAGTTCAAGTTCGCGGAGAAAATTATTTGGTTCGATGAATTTCAACAACTAGTTGCTGAAATTCAATAACTGGTTGGTAATTCATTTTTTTAAGAACTTGTTGGTAATCCATTGCTAATAACTGGTTGGTAATCCATTTTTTCAACAACTTATTGGTGAATTTCGATAACTAGTTAGTGAAATTGAACAACTAATTAATTAAAATTCAGAAAAAAATTGTTCAATTTAATTCGACAACCATTTGTTACATTTTCGATAAACATTCGTCAATCTTTGTTGATGGATCAGATTTAAGAAATTGTAAATTATTGCTATATATCTTCTAGGCGAGACATTGATCGACTATCGAGATAGAAATGATTGCGGAATTATTTCCAAGTGTATTAATGCCCTCACCATCTAGTTTGGCAGTCAAAATTGATTGAATTTATTGAATTAGAGGTTTATCCTGGTTGCTGCTTATATAGTTAACTATTATAGTCAACTCCTATTTTCTAGAGGGAAGAATTTCAATTAATTTCTTAATGTTGATAATTATTGAGGGAGTTCACTCAAGGTCATGACTAACATGACCATCTTCATACAGTGAGAAAAAAATTATTTTTGCCAAATATCCATTTACTCGAGAGAAGTATTTATTTTTTCAATACCGTATTTCTTCACTTGAGTTATTCTCAGGCAATCCTCATTAGGTTTCAATAATGTCAATTATATTGCTCTAGAAGATGATCATGTTAGTTATGACCTTGAGTGAACTTCTTCAATAATTATCAACATTAAGAAATTGATCGAAATTCTTCCCTGTAGAAAATGAAAAATTTTGGAAAAATGAATAATCATTAGAAGAGTCCATCCAAGATCATGTGTAACATATTCATCCTCTAGAGCAACATGACTATTGTAATTGAAACTTAGTCAGGCTCGCCTGGAAATGACTCGATTGGAGAAATACAATTTTGAAGAAATAAACACTTCTCTCAAGTAAATGAATATTTGGCAAAAATAATTTTTTTTCTCAGTGTGAGTAATACAATTGTCAAAATTGAAACCTAATGAGGATTGCCCGGGAATGACTTGACTCGAGAAATACGATAATGGAAGATGAATATTTCTCTCATGTAAATGGATATTTGGCAAAAATATTTATTTTCCCAGTGCATTTATGAGTGAATGAGCCGCAGGAAGCTTCTCAAAAGTAAATGAGATGATAGATCAGCGCGCACGTCCTAGGTAGGAATTTACATCCATAATCGTTTTCCGAGGACGTGTACAGCACAAATAGCTTCTCGAGCGAGTTCGACACTCACGGAAAACTTCTGAAATACGTTCTAGGTAATTCTAACGGAATCTGCATGCAGTCGGGCTGCTCTGATCGCAGGAGACTTTGAATGCACCTTGACACAATGGAGGTGTTTTCAAAAGCCGCATTACGATTCCCATTCTTATCTCTGAGACTAATGTCACCGTTGCGTCATGAGAAATGTATGATCTCCTACAACTTTGAAATCATTGAATCCCTAGAGCTTTCCTTTTCCACTAAACATATGGCATCACTTTGACCCAGTTAAAGATTTCGCTTCCTCAATCTGCCTGCGTATTTACCCTGCAAGAAAAATCATTTCCCCTCAAGTAAGTCTTAGTTGCGTCGAGAAACTCGTACACTGTTAAAGAATTTCAAGTGCTTTCTTAAGGATGTTCTACACCCTTTCTGCCAAAATTCACGTTTTTTTAATTTTTCTGGCAAACTTATGATGGAATTGACGTGAAAAAATATAACGTTTTTGCGTTTTGTCATTATTTAATGACTGACGAAATTTTAAGGTGGTGCGAACATTTTCCTGCGTTTTCTCTAAACTTTTAAAAAGAATCACAAAACTGTAGAAGAAACGCATGAAAATTATCGCACCACTACGCAACTTCGTGAGCCATTAAAGAATGACAAACCACAAAATCGTTATATTTTTTCACGTGACTCCCATCGATAATTTGCCAGAAAAATGAAAACAACGTCAATTTTGGCTAAAAGGGTGTCGAACATCCTTAAATGAAAACTATTGACGAATCACGATTTGAGGGGATGCCCATTTTAGTACTTGAGAGGGATAATTGGATGTACACATTATTTTTTTTTATAACAAATAATTCGTGAAAGGATTTGGCATCGTTATCTCGCAATTAGTAATTGTGAACGTGAAAGTTTATTGACCCAAGTGAAACTTACTGAGGAAAAATTATTTTTCTCCAAGTTTGGTTACCAAAGTCTTCTCGTAGTTCCACTCTAATACCTCTCACATTTAAATTCCTCTCGATATAATTATTCTCGAGGAGAAGTGACTGAAAACTTTGCACGAAAATGGACTCGGTTGCACAGAAGGTGCACCCACTCGAAGAGTTTGGCTCAGCAATGATGAATATTCTGGTATTTCGCAGTCCACATGGCTGTGCATTTATACACTCGTTTCATGGAGTGGGCATCGTGTGCTATCGAACAATCGGAGCTCACCTCTTCCTCAAAATGGGTCGAGTAGCTCAGGTAACCGTAATACGAGGCATTCTTCAATGGACACTCAGTGTATTCACCGACTTCTTCATTGTCGCCATGGTCAAAGGTAAGGGCGAGTTTTTTTATTCGCGTTTTGTATTGTTTGAAGAGTGGGTAATGATTGTTCGTTTCGGGTGGGCATTACCGGGTCCGCGGGATTGGTGGGAATATTGGTTGGAGGATGTTCAAGTGGGACAGCTAGCGTACCTCCGATGAAATTCATTCGCGGAAAACCACAATCCGGGGATTTTTTGCTGGAACGGATGACCACATCCCATAATTGAACAACAGATAATTGCTTGATTCGACATCAATTGTGAACTGTTAACATTGTTGAATGTTGAGAGGGGCTCTGACTACGAATGTTTTCGAATCGCTTTTCATTTAATTTTGATGTAGTTGCGCTCAAATGTTTCATCGAATTTGCCGTCAAATTAGTGAATGAGGTTTTTGTCTTTGATATTTTGGTAATGAGTTATTAATTGAGAAAGTCAGGCCAATCAAACGCTTGCCATACGGTGGAGACTTGGGTCTAGCCTACTCACTGCAAGACCTGAAGGATTCTGTATTTATTGACCTCCCTGATGCCAATGAAACTCTCGGAGGCGACTGAAAAGACGAAAAAAAAAATTTTCATTTTCACTGGGTCAAGGGTCGGATCTTGGATTTTTGCCGGGGGAAAGTCGACTTTCGTCAAAATCGAATTTTTTCGCCAAGTGAATGTTGATTCTGTATTTATTGGCGCTCTAATGCCAATGAAACTTTCAGAGGCGCCAGAAATGTCGAAATAAATTTTTTGTTCTCACCCGGGGCCAAAGTGTCAAATCTTGGATTTTTCCCGGGGGAAAGTCGACTTTCGCCAAAATCGAATATTTTCGCCAAGTGAATGTTGATTCTGTATTTATTGACCCCTCTAATGCCAATGAAACCCTCAGAGGCGCCAGAAATGTCGAAATATTTTTTTTTTTCACCCGGGGCCAAAGTGTCAGATCTTCGATTTTCCCGGGGAAAGTCGACTTTCGCCAAAATCGAATATTTTCGCCAAGTAAATGTTGATTTTGTATTTATTGGCCGCTCTAATGCCAATGAAACCCTCAGAGGCGCCAGAAATGTCGAAATAAATTTTTTTTTTTCACCCGCGGCCAATGTGTCAGATCTTGGATTTTTCCCGGGGGGAAGTCGACTTTCGTCAAAATTGAATTTTTTCGCCAAGTGAATGTTGATTCTGTATTTATTGACCCCTCTAATGCCAATGACTCTTCCTTGCATTTTTCATTTTTTTCTCTTTCTTTCGACTTTTTAAGTTAAGAAAGTTAAGACTCAAGTTAAGACTTTCAGAAAGCTAAAATCAAGATTTTCAACTGTCAAATTAGGACTTTCGAAAGTCTCAAATTGTATACGATGAATGATATTCTATATTGGTGAGAGCGAACGAAAAGAGAGACTCTAAATCATATTCACCAATTGAAATTTTACTTCTATTTTTGTTCCATCTCGAAAAACGACTGTTACTATTCATCCAGCCGATGGATTTCAGTTGTGTTATATTCAACTGAAGTCGATTCACCTCAAACCGCGTGGGATGTCTCGCTTTTTACTGCAGAAAAACGTAAAAAATGTAACAGTTCGTAAAATGATTTCATTCTGGGCAATATCCCATTCGGATTCCTGGAACTCGATTGAAGTTTCGCATTCCATTTTGTCATAAGAGTAGAAAAAATGAAAAATATCTGACTCATGTGGCATCAAATCTGGGGACACAAGCGTTTTAATTTAAGACACTACTTTTTCTTCTATTTAAAGTGAACTTTTCAATTATAATTTGATTATAAATTTCAATCAAGTCCCAAGTCCCCTGAAACTTCTAGAATTTTTTATTAAGAAACAATGGAACATAGTGATTTCAGCTCAATTGTTCCATGAAAATTCAGTTGAAAATTCAATTAAAAATATTCTTAAATTTTTAATTAATTAAAATTGATAATATAAATAAAGCTCTACATATGACGCGTTAGATATAAATAAACCCGTCAGATACAGAAGTTTATTTACATTTCCAAGAGTGGTATCTCATATTCAACAAAAAAGAATGTGAATTTAAAGTAGAACCATTACAATATCACAAAAACAGTTTTTCCGCCATCGAGTGACATAGATTCATATGAAACTCGAAGCCCCTTTGGAAATCTCCGGGAGCATCATACGCAATTTCATATTTCTTTAATGATGCCGTATTATTATCATTAATAATATAAATAAACCTCTACATATGACGGGTAAGATATAAATAAAACCGTCATATATAGAAGTTCATTTATATTTCCAAGAGTGGTATCTCATATTCAAGAAAAAAAAATGTGAATTTAAAGTAGAACCATTACAATATCACAACAACAGTTCAACAGTTTCTCCGCCATCGAGTGACATAGGTTCATATGAAATTCGAAGCCCCTTTGGAAATCTCCGGGAGCATCATACGCAATTTCATATTTCTTTAATGATGCCGTATTATTCCCCCGGAGAATTGCTACGTGAATCATTAGCTCGCACGCTTGAAAATTCTGGAGGTATATCTGGTGTCTCTTCGAAGGGTAGAAAAGAAAACGAGGTGAACATACAGCGCACTTGGAGTAGGCCAAACAAAGGGAGAACACTTGGCTCTCCTCTCGTTTTGCACACAGTGTCTATTTCTTCCCTCATCTCAATTCTTTGGGAGATCCCTCCATACGACTCTCGCTCATTTCTTCGCCCCAAAATTACACGTTAAATTTTCAGATTCTGATGGGACGCTCCGCGGAGGGAGAGTACGTCCGATTGCCGTGACCTTCGTGAGGTGATGCGAGTACTGGGGGTGTTTAGGGAATTCAATATCTCGAGAGCGCGGAGTCAAGGGCAGACGCCCTGTATGAATGGGAATTCCTTGCAGTACACGGTTAGAAAAAAATTGGCATTTCGTGGACAGTCGACTGGTAATTTTGAAGAGAGCGAGGGGCCATTCATTTGGAAATCCGGTGACAGTGATTGCTGATTTCACGCGATTTCATGGAGATTTCCATGATTTCATGCAATCATTGATTTCATGTAATTGCCTGGGATTTTTTGGTGATTTTGAGAGTTCAGACGATTTTAAGTGATTTCATATTTTCGATTTCATCTATTTCCCGGCGAAGGGGGGAATGGGGCGGAACGCAGAGGGAAAGAAATATTAATATTACTATAATATTATGTGCCGCATACAAAAAAAATCGTATCGTTCACCAAAACTGCCTCAACTATTTTCTTATAGTAAATCGAACTTCAGATTTTTCTCTCAGTGATGTTGTATTTGTGTTTTGTTTTTTTTGTCTTCTCCCGCAGATAGTGTCTCTGTCGGTAACACAATGTTTCGATACTTTCTGAGGATTTCAGGAATCAATTGTCCATTAAGTCAATTGTTGTCAATTGTCCATTGAGCGAATAAGACTAATTTCATAAAGAGAATTTTCGATTAACCTAATAATCGTCAATCATCGTAACTAAATTATCGATTGGTAAAATAATTCGAAATTTGAATATTAAATTGTTGATTAATTCGATAATTAAAAAATGCAAAATACTATTGAACAGTTGACTGGGTGAAAATTATCATTAGTATTAAATCAATATGAATTTAGTTGAAAGAAAAAATTTATTTGATTCACTAGGGGGCTTCGCCCCCTGCTCGCTTCGCTCGCCAACCCCGGGGGGCTTCGCCCCCCCGCTCGCTTCGCTCCCTCCCTCCCAATCCAACCCTGGGACACCCTCCTCCCTTTTAACCCCCCCGACCTTGGGCCCCCCCTGACCCCCCCCCCCCCACCTTTAGGCGTCGCCTGAATTTTTGCGTCGCCTGAATTCTCTTAAATTTTGCCCTTATTTTTTTATTATATAGAGAGAAATAAAGATTTATTAGAATAGTAAAAAAAATTATTTAATATAAACAAAACTTCTAATAAGAATTTTTATTTCATTTGAAAAAAAAAATTATTTGGTATTATTTAAGTAAACTTATTTATTTGATTTGAATAAACTTTATTTGATTCAAAAAAATCATTTTTCTGCGCGCATCCTTTTAAAATGAATTTCGCAACACATTGCGAATGCAAACGGGCATTCGCTTGTCATTTCCGATGGATTGTGATTCATGACGTAAATCCAATCATAAAAATTGCGATTGCGTATGAGTGGAAACCCATGTCCTCACTTTATCGTTCAAATTCACATTGGGAATTTTCATACCCGGAAAATATCACACTTCTCCATGAATTGAAAATTCTGATGGGTTCTCATCAGTCCATTTGCAGGACATATTTTTCCACCGGAAATAACGTACATCTTCCCCATTCCAGCACGCCTATTTTACGGATAAATTCGCAATTTGCCTGCGAATGATTATTTTTGCTTCCGAATGGAAGCTTTGTATTTGACCGATTTTTCGATTTTATAATTTTGATTGCAAGTGGTCTAGAATGTTGCGAAACGTGAAAAAATGATGTTTTTATTTACTTGTCTAAATTTGCTTGTCTTCAATATCTCAAAATTTTTCTTGTCTGCACTGCATTCCGGTATCACTATTTTTACTAGTAAATTCGCATTTTTCTTCGGGCAAGCTATTTTTCATGGCTTCATTAATTTCGTTATGAACCTGGATGTAGTAAAAATTACCCTGTCGTTGTTGTTCAACGTGTAACGAAATAAAAAATTCATCGTGAAAGAGATTTTGCTCTTCTATTTCGAAAAATTGATCGCACTGTAAATAATGCTGTTAAAAAGAAATTGCAAATTTCACTGAAAATTCAAAGGAATTTCAAATTGTCAGACAGTTCGACCGACGAGAAAAAAATGCCTGTTCTTAAGAACATATCCATAATTTCTAGGAATTTATCCATAATTTCTAGGGCACTAAAAAACGTTTGAATAAAATGAAAATCCGTCTGAATTTCAGGCGAATAGTTGCGCGAACATCTTAATTCATGTTTGAAATTCAGACAATTTTTTATTCTATTCAGACGTTTTTTAATGTCAAATATTTCATTGATTTTCTTCTCAAATGATCTGGAAATGAATAAAATACTTGATTTTTCATCTGAATTATTCTGTAAAAATTCATAAAAATCAGGAAAATTCGGGAAAAAATTGAAAATTCATGTGATTTTGTTTCTAAATATTCATGTTCCACTAAAAATCCAATCAAGTTATAAAATTTCCATCTCTCTTCCACTGAAAACTCATGAATTTCCGTGAATTCCCCTTAAAACTTGAAATTTCATAACCATTTTTTCCCTAAATCCGATTCAACGCCACTCTCACGAGATTTACTATAATATCTACCATGAAGATTCAAAAAAATTCTGACAGTGTGGCATGCACCTGCTCACACGCAGACATGGCCCTAAACCCCTAATTTCTTAAGAATTCGTAACATTCTACACCATTTGCAATAAAACTGAGAAAATCGAGCAATCGGTCCATTCGGAAGCAAAGAACCGGTGAGTGTGCTGACGAGGCCCATCAATTCACGGGAGCCCGTGATTAATATTCCAAGGAGCGCGATGCACATTCAAATAGAAGTACTGCCAATGCTGAGTGGAGAAGCCGGCGAAAGTTATCTTTTCATCAATTTTCCCTTCCACTCGAGAAATCACCCAGAACTATTCAACGCGAAGTAAAATCCGAGCAAATAAAAATCCATTACAACGTGACTGGATCAGAATACCTACTGTGCCACAATTTTCGTCGGCGGGTGGGATTTCACATTCGGAGAAAAATCTGCGTGTTACCAGACTGAAGCAGAATTTTTTCGTGGTAACCCACGGATATTGGTATTTGGGGAGCGGTCTGCGGAGCGAAATTTTTGGGATACTGCCCGGAATCTGTGATCAATACTGAACTACATTTTCCGCGTGTTTTTCATGCGAACATTGCGGTGAAATTTCGTTATGTCTTCATGACCTAATTTACAGTGAAGGGAATACACAATGAAATGAGGTCATTTAAACTAATCCTCTTTCCCACATGGCTCCAAGGCACAGAGATTTTTTACCCCATTAATAACGTATGAATATTCCATTAGGTGAATTGAATGGATGACTGTAGTGGAGTGACGAAAGGGGATGAGATTCTATTTTCGGGTGGGTGTTTCGGGGATGCAGATCTGTGAACAGTATTGGAAATCTTTCGATGACATTGTCATGGAATTTCATCACTGGAACTTCCATGAGAGCGAAAATTTTCGGTTATAGTACCCCGAGAGCTTCAAAACGGTCAAGTATTTCCCGATAATTTCGTTGCATACGAACGAATATGTGGAGTTTCTCAGGTTTAAAATTTTTTCCTGCCAAACTTGACGCATTCGTTTGTATGCACGTGGAAAAAGATGTCCAGGATATTTCGATTTTTACGTAAAATTTTCGGTCAACTCTAGCCTGATTAAACATCAATTAAAGTCATGCAAATTCAGCGTTGCATAGACCAATTACGGAGACTTACTAGTCGTATCGACACCATTAGCCGGTGGACATCTCTGAAGGCTCGTAGTAGATGCTTTGATAGGTGCCCAACAAAGAATCGAGTCCCATACCCAATTACACCAGATCTCTATAACAGCAAAAGATATGACGAATGTATGAATATTCACATTTGCACACCCACACGGAGAGAAATATTCAAGAAAAATTACGGAACATTTCACGTAATCCGCAAGCGAGAATCGTTTTCAGTGAATTTCTATAGGAATATAAGAGAATAAATCTAAAACGTTCAGTAAATTTTCGGGTCCGTCACCGAAAAAATACGAAAAAGTCACGTAATTTTTCTGGAAGTTGTAAAATCTAACAGAAACTTCAAGACTTATTATGCCTCAGAACATGAAAATTCTTGGATGTTTAAGAATTTTTACGAAAAGTTCCGGAAAAATTACGGAACGTGTTGTTAAAATCTCAACCTCACGGTGACTCATGGCTAGCCGTGAGGCGTCTGACGGATGAGTAATTTTTACGGAACAGATCGTAGAATTTACGTGACGATTGACACTTTTTATTGAATTTTACTTCGCTCCCAGATTACGTTTCGACACGTAATTTTTACGTCTTTTTTCTGGTAAGTTTTATTGAATATTTCTCTCCGTGCAGAGAAGTTACTAATTCGACTCGAATAAACCTCTTCATTCCAAACTTTTTTATCCATTTCAACTGTATTTGCTTCGGAAATTAATAAGCTCATGTATTTATTTCAATGAAATTTTTTCTATTAAATGAAATGAATATTCATTTATTTCGCAGAAATTCAAATAAATAAATTACTCATGTGATCTAAATAAAGGATTATTATGCGTTCATAATTTCCGTCTTTTCACCGTTTAGAAAATAGTTTCAATTCAAACTAATAATGTCTTAATTTTGATCGAGGAAAACAGTTGCGAAGTGGTAAAAGGAGATCAGTCAATTTTGACTATTGACCAGTTTTCATTCAATATCTAGGAATCTAAGGGAGATAGCGAAATTTTTGTTATAACCTTTTTTATGGGGCCGATTGAGTGCTACAACAAATGTCATTACGAAAATTTCGCTATCTCCCTTAGATTCCGAGATATTGATTGAAAACTGGTCAATAGTCAAAATTGTCTTATTTCCTTTTACCACACGGAGAGAAATTTTTTAGAAAAATTCTAGTCCTAGCACGGGAAAAGAGGCGCAAAGTGACCACCAGAAAAAAATTCCAGTGCCGACACTAGAAATTTTATTGGGGAAAACGTGAATTTTTCCCCGTATTTCTGTGAAAATTTCAGAGAAATTCTCAGAAATTTTACCAGAAATACCAAGAAATTTTACCTTAACAGCACTAGAATTTTTCACAGCCGGTGGATTGTAATTTTTTCCAGTACTCGTACTAGAATTTTTCTAGAAAATTGCTCTCCGTGCACTTCGCTACTGAAACGATTCTCAAAACAAAATTTTTTTTCACATTGTGATTTTTGCAACGAATAGCTTCATGCGCATTTACCTCCGTCGGGTATCACAAAGTTCTGATACTGTAACTTGCAATGGACCTCTGAAGTATTGTTAGAACCCCCAAGATCGACCATCATCAATCCTTCACTCCTCCTTGCTTCGCTGTGTGGTCCCTTATTCGAATTAGTGCACTTTCAGCACTCCGCCATTTTCCCTGGTTCTTATTTCTCGAGTTACCGGCCACTTCCCAAAAGTTTCTCGTCCACTCGGGGGGAACTTTTCGTAGAAAATCTTAAGAGCTGTTGCGTGATGCCATCGAAGAATATAACTTGCTTCACAACAACTCGAGTCGCTAATCTCCTGAAGTTGTCCTAGCGCGTGGTCCTGTCTCTCTTCAGCTCTACTTGCGGAGGGCTCTAAGTGAAAAGCCTCGGCGTCAGCCCCTGGGATTTGGCATTTTTCATTTCCTTATCCAATAATGAACCTTCCATCTGAAACAAAAAGAATGAAATCATTGTTTAGATTGCATTGCAGCCCCGAGTCCATCCGAAATGACGCAGTTAGGGAAGACCGGGGCGAAATGGGGTCCCTCAATTTTTTTGTTTTTCAATGAGACAAATGAGTCCACTGTTTTTTCGATGTAACGTCGTTTAACAGATCACGTAAGGAGGAAAATAAATTTTCGAATGAAAAAAAGGAACTTCTATCTAAGACGAGCTCTAATCATCGTTATGAGTAATATTCCAGTTTTTACAGGAATGAGAGAATTTCCTGTCCCATGCAGACATTTCATCTTACAGTTATAAATTTTTGTAAGTTCATCATAACTCGATTTTTTGTGTACACTTGAAAGTTTTTTGGCTGTAAATTTCCGATACACTTTTAGAGAATTTTTATCCCATTCTAGTTCCACTAAAATTTCAAGGAATTTCGTCGCTGGAAATTCAGAATCTCATGGGAAAATCAATGAGATCTGCAAATATAAATTTAATTATTCAGGTTAGCTTGAGGGAAATACCCGATTAATTTTGAATCTCGAGAGGTATTTGTCGAATAAAAATATTCAACTGCGGAAAGAGACATGCGTTCACGCGTGGGCCCATCTGTGATATAGACTCTAGGCTCAAAGGGTTAACACTCGTTTACGCACATTCTGAGTGATTATTTATGTTTATTTAAGCCTCATACCGCACGATCAGGTTTTCAGACGGGAGATGAATGGTGTAAGGAATCCCTGCATTACGGGATGTTAACTTTGAGTGGCAGGATTGGAGAGTGTGGCTCCGGGGCCTGAAAACGAGATGCGTATAACGTACATGGGTTGTGAAGGGTCTGTACTGTCAGGGGAAATGTATGACGAGGAGAGCTTCTTCCCCAGAATATTTTATAAATTATCTTCTACCGAGTGGCTTAGTATTTTCTGTCATACTAGGAAGACTCACATTCTCATTATTTCTGAGGGCGGTCTGCCTGCTGTTGACAATCAACAAAGTTAAACTCATCCAAATGCTTTATTTGGATTGAATAAATAAGTTCAAGTAGCTCCAACACGCAGAGAGATTCTCAAGAAAAATTCCAGTGCCGGCAGTTCCAGTTCCCGTTCTTACATGAAATTTTCACAGAAGTCCCCAGAAATTTCATCAGAAATCCCTAGAAAATTTACCTTAACAACTCCAAAATTTCTCATGCCCTACAAATAGTTTCTTGAATGTGAACAAATGTTTTTTTTATTCCAATGAAGACTTTATTAACTAGAAATGAATTATTTGTTACGCATAATTAATGCATTTTCATTGAAAAAATTATATAACTTTATTGACTCTCAACAGAAAGTTCTTGAGTTGTAAAATTACATGAAAGATTATTTTCTGTCATAAATATTGCTATGAACTAGTGATTGTCACAGAGTAGATGTAATCATTATTCTCGTAATGATTGACAACACAACATATTATAGAAATAATAATAATAAAAAGTGATCGTAGTGAATACACACACGAAAAAATTTAATAGAAAACCCTATCGAATTCGTTAGAAAATTCTATTGAATTTCTATTAAACTTTTTATTAGTTTTTGGCTGATTTTATTGATACGTTCAATAGAAAAAATTCAATAGAAAAAGTTGACAGAATTCGATTTTTCTATATAACTTATTCTTTTCATATATTTTCTATAGAATTTGCTCGACTGAAATTTTCCAAGTTTTTTTCATTCTATTTTTCTTTTCTTCTCATCAAGAAAATCAAACGAAAAAAATTAGAAAATTTGAGCCGAGGAAATTCTGTAGAAAATACCTCAATAGAATAAGTTATATAGAAAAATTGAATTCTATTGCCTTTTTCTACTGAATATTTTCTATTGAATATTTCAATAGAATCGGCCAAAAATTAATAGAACAGTACAATAGAAATTCAATTGAATTTTCCAACGAATTCGATAGGTTTTTCTATTAAATTTTCTCGTCCGTGATACTGAAGACCGACAGAATACTACATTCCATTGTGTTCAACTAGTAGCAGCCTGGAATATATGAATGTCAAATTCCAATTTGTACGAAAAAATCTGGATATCTCGGTGATGCTAACTCCCTTGTACGGGCTCCCGCCGTCCGGAATTTTCCGGAGCTATCGAACGCAATATTTCCTATAGATTTCAAAAGTACACTTGTCACTCGGATGCATCGACTGCAGTCCCGAATGGAATTAGAATGTCCCGGGAGCAAATTTCCATCCCGCCAAATCGAAATGGCGAGGTGTGATGTTCTAAAAAACAATGAAATATATCCACTGGTGTACCTTGAGGGAGTCAAAGCACGACGAAAACCTTGCTTTGCAATTTCAGATATTTCTCCCATGGCATATCCCCAGAATAAACTTTACGAGTGGAAACGCTTTAATAACACTGAATTGGGGCGGATCCACTCAACTCTCAAACCTCTAGACTCAGTCTCTGGGTCAGAGAAGTTCAAATTGATTGCTTCCGGTTGGAGAAAATTTTTTCCTCTTCGAGATAAGTAATAAAGTGGAATGAAATATAACGAGATAGAGTGAGGAATTCCGTGAGTGGGCTGAAATGAATGTGTACAGAGTAGTTCTGAGTCGTTGCAATATTATATCCGAGGGAAATTGGCACGTCAAGTTTGCGATTGAAAGTTTTCATGGGTTAAGTAGTCTAGGTGAGATTAGTTTCCAGGGGTTTATGTGTGGTGATGAGAGTTATTGGCAAACACATAATATCGAGATGAATAATTCCTAATTGAGTAGAAATTCTGAGGTGGGCGGCTTTGAATGGGATTTAGATGGAAAAAAAACATGGAATTTCGAAGTTAACTCAATATTCCATGGAAATTACCCCCAATCGCGCTAAATTTTCAATTAATTGTTAATTTACGAATTTATTTACCTGAATTTTCGTGGTTTTTATCCATTTTCAGGGAAGTAATTCAACTGAAATAGACAGTTCCATTCGTTTTTTCATTGAATTGTGAATTTGCAACTGTCAAATTGATTTCTTCGAGATAAGTAATAAAGTGGAATGAAATATAACGAGATAGAGTGAGGAATTCCGTGAGTGGACTGAAATGAATGTGTACAGAGTAGTTCTGAGTCGTTGCAATATTATATCCGAGGGAAATTGGCACGTCAAGTTTGCGATTGAACGTTTTCATGGGTTAAGTAGTCTAGGTGTAATTAGGTTCCAGGGGTTTATGTGTCGTGATGAGAGTTATTGGCAAACACATAATATTGAGATGAATAATTCCTAATTGAGTAGTAATTCTGAGGTGGGCGGCATTGAATGGGATTTAGATGGAAAAAAAACATGGAATTTCGAAGTTAACTCAATATTCCATGGAAATTACCCCCAATTGCGCTAAATTTTCAATTAATTGTTAATTCACGAATTTATTTACCCGAATTTTCGTGGTTTTTATCAATTTTCAGGGATGTAATTCAACTGAAATAGCGTTTCCCCACCCCCTAAAGCCCCAGCGCTAAGCCGTTCCATTGGAAAAATTAAAGAAACATTTATTTATATTTGAAAAACTATTTATTTAAATTTAGTCAATTGAAACTGATAAAAATCAAATTTTGCGGTTTGACAAAAGCTTTATTCCTATTTCAAAGAACCCATTAAATTAATTCAGACAAAGTTCTTTTAAATCAAATAATGTATTTCTCTAGGTTTAACTCATTTAGGCTCAAGTTTCTCTGAATATGCGACTCTGTAAAGACATTCCAAATCAGCGCAGATTCTACATATTTACAGAATTTTTGATTACCTAAATATCACATCCCTATTAAAATCAATTTTCTATTGCGCAATATCCCGTTCCCACAGCATCAAATGGCTATTTATTACATCGAAAAATGAAAAAAATGTCGTGTTGCATACACTAATGCCCCAATGACGTCTGCCCACAGCGTTTCCCTATCCCCTGGGGCGCCCGCCACTCCGCGTTCTCCTTGGAATGCCCCCCGCCCAAGAATCATGAATCATAAAGGATACAATTTCCTGCTCCTCAAAAATACAAGTTGCATCGGCTTCTGAATGACTGGATATTTTCACAATTCCAGTTACTACGAGTGCCAGTGTCATCTCAAAGAGCCACTCGTATCGCAGATGAAAACTGGACGAAATGGAATGTTCAATATACGAGTGCAGTCCCGAGGATATTGAAAAGTTACAGGGACGATATTAACGTCCCTACACTGAGAGAAAAATATGATTCTTCTAACTATATTCTATCACCATCGCACTATAGTCAAAAAGTCCTCAACAATTTCTCATGAGTCACGGTAACTATGGCCGGAGAAGTGATTACTACAATGGAATGTACACGGACAGAAATATTCAATAAAAATTACCAGAAAAAAGACGTAAAAATTACGTTTCGAAACGTAATCTGGGAGCGAAGGAAAATTCAATAAAAAGTGTCAATCGTCACGTAAATTCTACGATCTGTTCCGTAAAAATTACTCATCCGTCCGACGCCTCACGGCTAGCCATGAGTCACCGTGAGGGGGAGATTTTAACAACACGTTCCGTAATTTTTCCGGAACTTTTCGTAAAAATTCTTAAACATCCAAGAATTTTCATGTTCTGAGCCATAATAAGTCTTGAAGTTTCTGGTAGATTTTACAACTTCCAGAAAAACTACGTGACTTTTTCGTATTTTTTCGGTGACAGACCCGAAAATTTACTGAACGTTTCAGATTTATTCTCTTATATTCCTATAGAAATTCACTGAAAACGATTCTCGCTTGCGGATTACGTGAAATGTTCCGTAATTTTTCTTGAATATTTCTCTCCGCGTAGTCATTTCCACTATTTTATAGTTCTATTCACGATAGATTTGTCGTGGTTACTTTTGAACTTTGGTGAGTTTAACTGCTTTTTGATTTGCAAAAATTACGCTTGTGAAGTTACTATAATGTTAANGGATTACGTGAAATGTTCCGTAATTTTTCTTGAATATTTCTCTCCGCGTAGTCATTTCCACTATTTTATAGTTCTATTCACGATAGATTTGTCGTGGTTACTTTTGAACTTTGGTGAGTTTAACTGCTTTTTGATTTGCAAAAATTACGCTTGTGAAGTTACTATAATGTTAAGTGCCGCATACAAAAAAAAAATCGTATCGTTCACCAAAACTGCCTCAACTATTTTCTTATTGTAAATCGAACTTGAGATTTTTCTCTCAGTGTACGATGGGGGAAGAAGCTCGTGGAAATATAATGGTGTGTTTCTCTCGCGAGCACAAAGGGGCATCGAGGAACAACGTGGCCGGGTTGTGCATTCTGAGAACCATTCAATAATCCTTGGACGCGGTTGATCAATGGACACTCAACGAGTCGATCACAGATTGGGGCTGGGGCTCGGGAGAGTGAGTTTTAATGAGCAATTAACGCAAAATAATTTTCCCCGAGAGTCTTTGCAACTGTTTTAATCCTTGTAAGTCAGTCTGAGCGGAGATTAAAGGTGCTTTCATTTCATAGTCTGAAGTTGGGATGTTTGAGCGCACGAAGAAACACACTAAACTCGGTGAGAATGTTCATGTTCGATCAGCGGTAGAAGCAGAGTGAAATTTCAGGGACTGTTGAGTTTTGTTTTTGGCGGGGGCCAACATTGAGATCGAATTTCACTGTTTATTTCTTCTATCTGAGGTCGATTCAAAGGTAGATTAGTCAGGGAATTTCAAATTTCGTGGTTATATCTCCCATCAGAATTTCCGAGGCGCCATTCATTTGGAAATCCGATGACACATGGAGATTTCCATGATTTCACGAGGTAACGGCACACAGAGAGAGACCGATTCAATAGATATTATCATAAGGAATATTGTGACGCCCAAAAGTTCATTTGGTGCAGTAGTTTTCGAGATATTGAGAAAAGAAAATTTTTTCGGATTCGCTGTATCTCAAAAACTACTGGAGCGATTGAGCTGAACTTTCGCCCAGATGTGCTCCCGAACAATACCAATTATGAGCCAAAATTTCAGATTTTTATCCATCACTTTAGTCCTTTTTTGTGAAAATTTATAAAAAAATCCCAGAATTTTGCACGCACATACGGACGTACACACAGACATTCCCTAAAAACATAATATCTCGACGTTTTATGACATGCTAAGACATTTTCGTGCAAAATTAGCGAATTGAAAAATCGACCGATTACAAAACTTCCATTCGGAAGCAATAATGGAAAACTCTATTTGACAATTTGAATTTTTCGTGTTCAGCGATTGAATCAGGGCTCGATAACAATGGCACTCCCCTTCCGCCTCACCCTCCGGAAGATTTACCCACGAAATACCTTAAATTTTATGTTTCATGTCCCACAGAATATTTTCATATATGAAATACTTCGGATCCCATTAAAATTTCAGCCTCGCGCATTTTCCGAGAATTTCCATCATGTATAATATTTAATCACGAGAATTGAGCTATTAATATCCATCACATTGAGGAAATCACGTTTTTAATTTGCAATACCTTTTTTTAATAGTTTTTCCATATTTACTCATTCCGATTCCCTCGACTCATCAAAAGCAACTCAACCCGTTCGCAAGTGAGGAAGCAGAATACATGGCACTAGGGGAAAACACGCTCTCACAATCTCAGTGAAATGGGACAATCGATAGCTCGAGGTCGCGGTCACTGGGTGCAAGGACAATTTTTTTTTCACTCCCGCGTTTTGTCGGTCAAAAAACTCTAACCACATCTCGGGCAAATTGACTGGTGGTGAATCCTTTCAACTTCACCAATTAAATCATCCAGTCGAAAGTGTCCTGACAGCACGCGGCTTATATCAATTCAATACAACTTTCGGTGTATGACAATTTTTGGGGGTTTTATTAAAATTCTACTGGTTGCCGCCGCAGGCGACGGGCGCAATCAGTGGAGACGATTTTAATGGATTTCATTCCTCCACTCTTGGTACCAATCTATCGAGTTAATTGCATTTGCAGTGATGGTTCGGGATTCATTGGGCCAGAAACATATTGTTATGTTGAGTCAGCAGGTGGGAATGCAGTGAATGCAATTCACTTACTGTTTGGAAATTGAATGAAAAAAAAATTCTGTTCGAGGATTTTTTAAAATCAGTAGCGAAGTGGTAAAATGGTACAAGTCAACTTTGACTATTGGCCAATTTTTAATGAATATCTCGGAATCTAAGGAAGATGGCAAAATTTTTCTTACCACCTTTTTTGTAGAGCCCATTAAGAGCTACAACAAATGTAATTACGAAAATTTCGCTATCTCTCTTCGATTTGGAAATATTGTTGAAAAACCCAACTGGGAGATAAGTCGACTTAAACCGTTTTACCACTTCGCTACCGAAATAATGAATTCAATCATGAAAATTGACTCCTGAATTTGGAGACGATTATAGAGTGTTGATTTTTCGGAAATTTTTACTGGAATTGGAGCTAGTGATGCCGCGAGACATTTCACGAGACATCAGGAGACAATACTTTCGAGGGATTGTCTCGGTCTCAGTGAACACGGAAATTTTTGGTCTCGTCTCAGTCTTGAAGTGCGCAGCATCGACTCCTCTTGTGATGACTCCGAGTCAATTTATCTCATCTCGGGTTCCAGTTTTTCGCGACTCCCTCATCGCCAAGTTAAAACTGTAGTTTGGATCTCATTGAATACGGCAGAGATAAAGGTGAAGACTTTTCGCGGAGGGAGAGTGACAGTAGCCACTTCTTTCCAAAGTTTACGCAGGAATAAAAATCGATAACAGTGAATTGCACTTCACCCAATTGTGAGATGAAACACTTGAACCAGTAACGAAGTATTTGAAATAGCTTTTTTTCCACATTAGGTCATGATTCATTTCAAATCAATTTTTGTCTAGAGTATTAGTAACAGAATATAATGAGTTGAATTAATTTCTTTTCACAATGAGTTGTCTCGGCATATTTTGAAATTAACGGAGACAGCAAAATCAGTTAGTCAGAGACCTCTTTTGTACGGAGAATCATAGCTATAAAAAAAGTTCTTGTAGGAATTTTAATCTAGTCGTTATTTTCAGAAATAAGGTTGGGCGTAAATGATTCTCCTTTTGCTGTGCACGAAATTTAACAAAAACCGTGAATATCCTTGGAATAAAACTGACTGATCTTGAATTGAAATAATTTTTCTATTCCAGGAGCATTTTGGCACTTAACTATGGACTATTGAATAGATCAATCAACAACCACAGATGCATACCATTCTAATTTTTAATCAATTAATAATTAATTCAAACTCATGAACACCGATTTTTTTCATGGAATGCAATTAGTTTGTCTCTCTCTTTTTCGGGGGATTGGAATGTTGATTCAATTATTCATATCTACTTTAATTATACAGCAAGATGTAAAGCCATCGCATTTCTATCGCTTTATTCAAACCTATTACGAATGTATGTAATTACGGAGGAGTGAATGGAAATACGAAAAAATCATCGGAATTTACGGCAACTTTGAGCGTAATTTACGTTTAGGTTTTTCTACGTATAACTGCCCGAGGATTTTCATTGAGAAGAAAACACATGAAAACCGTTACTACCTCGCCCAAGTACATACACGTGCCGACAATCACTTCAAATATCCCGTGATTTAGTGTCAACTCGATGACCTTCATTTCCTGCCCTGCTTTTGTTCTCTCACGTACCGAGACACTCTACACAGATAGATTAGCCGGAGCAGACTGCAACGGCGAGAGTTGACAGGCGAGCTGTGAAAAAAGCCCGAGTGTACTGCCTGGCACGGAACCTAAAAAGCGCAGAGTGGTCTATACATATGATAAACACGAGGCTTTGTCGAGTCTTTGTTGCGTGCATTAGAAAGAGGAAAAGGGAGTCTCAAGAGTTTCACGNAGAGTGACAGTAGCCACTTCTTTCCAAAGTTTACGCAGGAATAAAAATCGATAACAGTGAATTGCACTTCACCCAATTGTGAGATGAAACACTTGAACCAGTAACGAAGTATTTGAAATAGCTTTTTTTCCACATTAGGTCATGATTCATTTCAAATCAATTTTTGTCTAGAGTATTAGTAACAGAATATAATGAGTTGAATTAATTTCTTTTCACAATGAGTTGTCTCGGCATATTTTGAAATTAACGGAGACAGCAAAATCAGTTAGTCAGAGACCTCTTTTGTACGGAGAATCATAGCTATAAAAAAAGTTCTTGTAGGAATTTTAATCTAGTCGTTATTTTCAGAAATAAGGTTGGGCGTAAATGATTCTCCTTTTGCTGTGCACGAAATTTAACAAAAACCGTGAATATCCTTGGAATAAAACTGACTGATCTTGAATTGAAATAATTTTTCTATTCCAGGAGCATTTTGGCACTTAACTATGGACTATTGAATAGATCAATCAACAACCACAGATGCATACCATTCTAATTTTTAATCAATTAATAATTAATTCAAACTCATGAACACCGATTTTTTTCATGGAATGCAATTAGTTTGTCTCTCTCTTTTTCGGGGGATTGGAATGTTGATTCAATTATTCATATCTACTTTAATTATACAGCAAGATGTAAAGCCATCGCATTTCTATCGCTTTATTCAAACCTATTACGAATGTATGTAATTACGGAGGAGTGAATGGAAATACGAAAAAATCATCGGAATTTACGGCAACTTTGAGCGTAATTTACGTTTAGGTTTTTCTACGTATAACTGCCCGAGGATTTTCATTGAGAAGAAAACACATGAAAACCGTTACTACCTCGCCCAAGTACATACACGTGCCGACAATCACTTCAAATATCCCGTGATTTAGTGTCAACTCGATGACCTTCATTTCCTGCCCTGCTTTTGTTCTCTCACGTACCGAGACACTCTACACAGATAGATTAGCCGGAGCAGACTGCAACGGCGAGAGTTGACAGGCGAGCTGTGAAAAAAGCCCGAGTGTACTGCCTGGCACGGAACCTAAAAAGCGCAGAGTGGTCTATACATATGATAAACACGAGGCTTTGTCGAGTCTTTGTTGCGTGCATTAGAAAGAGGAAAAGGGAGTCTCAAGAGTTTCACGGAAAAATGTGGAAGTGCATAAGTCACTGGATTTTGCACCTTGCCAGCCGCTGGAGACGAGATGAAGAAATATTACAAGGGTGTCGCGTGTGCTCGGAAATTTGCATTTGAATTTTTTTGGGGAAATCATGTCATGAGAGAAAAAACTGTGGGGCGTCACGACACTAATTTCTTGAGCCAATCATACCACAATTACATTAAAAAATCGTGCCGCGCATACCGACCGCTGAAAACTATTTATTTTTGCGACTTTCTTGAAATTTTTTTTCCGAATTTTCCGGTACGTTTTTTGGAAATTTTTAGCGGATTTAATTAGCACTGAAATTTCAAGGAATTTCGTCACTGAAAATTCAGAATTTCGTGGAAAAATAAAAGAGAACTGTAAATTTCAGTTCCATTTTCCCCTGAAAATTAATAGAAAACCAGAAAAATTCGGTAAATTTATTCTTGAATTTTCAAAAAAAAAATCATGAAATTTCAGATTGAAAATTCAATGTAATTTGGCACTGAATATTCATATAAGATCGGAAATTCAAATAAATTATGGAATTCTCATCTTTATGCTGCTTAAAATAGTAGAATTTTACTGAATTTTCAGTAAAACTTGAAATTTCATGATTTTTTTCCTTTAAATCGCATTCGGTGTCACTGTCCCGAAAATTAATAGTCAACAGTCCATGAAATGTCTTTTTTTTTAACAGTGTATTTTTGTCACAACCGTTCAGTAACTAATGGGTTGATAAATAGGTACGTTTTTCAATTTTTATGAATAATTTTGCTGCAATAGATTGAAATACAACCGGTTTGTAATAATTTTCATGAGAAAATTTTTCGTTTCTATATGCAACGTAAATGAATGCCCTGATGAAGAAGACTTTGTGTGTTCGAGACGTTGGCAATTAGTGAAAGAATGTTTTTCTCTCGATTCTTTCCTTTGTTCACTTCTAATTAAAATTGCTGTTATAGCCGTTGATGGCTGAGGAGATGGGAGTTTTTTGAAGTTAAAAACTAAAAAATGCATCTTCACAATGAGAGAAAACTTGGATACAAATTACACAGAAAATCATGGCTAATTTTACTGTACGAAATTTCGTACAGTAAATTACGAATTTCTTTTTATTGTATTTTTTTTCTCGCACGACGAACGAAAGTGAAAGTGAAAGTGTTTCAATTTAGTTGAATGTTATCATCATCATTATTCTTATTATCCCTTTCTTCTATACAACCGATTGTCTTTCTTACAGTTCTGTCTCTCCCGTCAGCCCTTCGATAAAATGTCAATAGAAAAATTTTATTGACACATACTTGAATGAATTTGAAACATCACATTTGAAGAAACAATCAAAAAGCTCACTTTCAGGTAAATTCACGAAAAATTCGAAATTTTCAACAATTATCATAAAAATCAAATCAACCAATTTAGCTATCGTAATCATCTTTCAACTTCGACTTAACGGCATTAAAACAAACATTTTGAGCTTTGATTGAACTTATTTGAAGCATGATATTCGAAGGTATCCCCGGAATTCTGATTTTCAAAAAATACAAAATTTTTCCAAATTTTCAAATAAATCAAAATAACGATTATTGCTATCGCCTTCATCTTCGAACTCGGTAAAAAGGACACTCAAACAATTTTTTTAAGCCGTCATTCAATCAATTCAGAACATTTTTTTTAGTTATCGTGGGACAACCGATTTTGGAAAAAATTCGAAAATTAAAAAAACTAATCGATGAATTAAATTTTGATTAATGGCGATTGATAGGGCTCAAGAAGACTTACATTTGAAAAAAAAGATTCAATTCCATCCATTCATTGGCGAATATTTAAAGAAAAACTTTGTCACATACAGACACGTACGGAAAATTGCAATTTCACTCCACGCTTACGTACCTTCCGGCGTACAGTAAAATTTTCCACGATTTTCAAAATAATTTTTACTCAACTGTTCCGTCCGTGGATGTGTATTTACCCTGCCTTGAATGTCTGGAAGCTATACTTCAGTTCATTCTTCGCCAGTTTCTCCATTTATGGCCCCAATTTTTTTCATCCGAGAATATTTTCCCCATTTTTGTTTTCACCTCTCCCTCATTTTTCGTGAAAAGTAATGGCGAAGGGTATGAATGTGTGGAGGATTATTACTCTTCTCTACTTTCTTTCAAGTACATAAATGCATTGTTCGAACGAATCCCTTTGGCGCGTCCATTGCAGGTTCCGGCGGCGAAAGAGCCAAAGTTATTCATTCGTGACTGCTCTGGTGCGCGGTAGAACAAATACGCAAGTGGTTTTCGCTCAAGCGCGTTGTTTTTTGATTGCGAGTAAATATTCAGCTGTGGCCCGTTGAACCACTCGGCTTGCGCATCAGCTGATAAATCAGCCGGAAGAATCTACATTGTGCACTCTGTGGGGACCTCAGGTAATCACTCATCAAAGTATTTGTTTTGTGTAGAGCTTTCATTGTTCATTTTTATGGAAAAAATACACGTGCACGAAATTTCCGAGAAAAACTTAGCAAATTCAATAGAAAATATCCTACGGTCTGACGGCCTGATACAAAAAAATTATCTTCGAATTGAAATACCCATTCCCAATTCAATGCAATTCAGATATTTTCCATAGAAAATTTCTCGGGTCAAATTTTCTAAGTTTTTTATTTAAATGTCTAAATAGGAATATTTTATTTAAAGTAGATCAAATTGTTTCGAATAAAAAAAGGTTTATTCGAAAGCTCGTACCAAAACCTTCATTCAAACTTAAACTTGACTTTTATTTTCGTTTTTATTCACATCAAATAAATTGTTGTAGAATATAAACAAATATTTCCTCGATCCAAATAAAGACTCTATTATTCATAAATGGAATCATCGTCCAGAAGCCGGAAGGAATTAGTGCATTAACGCGCATTAATTATTCAATTGCATCAAATAAGTTATTCACTTAATCCGGATAAAGCATTCGTTTGAAATTAATGAATTATGACGTTCCAACGTCAATATTGTTGAAATGAACACAAAAATTTCAAATAGAAAAGTTTACTCGATTAGAACGCATCCACATGAGTACATAAATATTGAAGAGAGCGTTAACGAAAGAGAAATGATCAAAGTGTTTGGATATCCTCGAGGACTCAATCCTGAGGAGATGAAAAAGTCAGAAAGAATAAATTTCCCTTGATCAGAAGGGCCGCCCCAATAACACAGATCAGAATGCCCGGAGCATGAAAATTTATTCTAACTTTATTCAGTCGAATGCCCCTTCGGCTCAGTTGACAGCTCGATTCATATTTCCTCCGCAAACATGTATTTCCCCCGAGGGAGAACGATTCGATGAATGCGTGTGGGTAACAGTGCGCCATGTGACTCCGTCAGCGAGAACTTTGGTTCATGTAATTCAGTCATTCAAGGGAATCGATAATATCTCAGTCGAGTTGAAATTAGTAATCACCAAAGATCATCAGGCTCAGTCTACTGAACGCTCACTCGTGTAGATCTGGGGCTTTGGATTTGGGCCACTATTTCAAGGAGATGTGGCGCAAGTGCACTTCGAGACAGAGCTGCATATTAATGCATTTTAAAAGACGGAAGTCGGGGTGGGATGTACTGATTTAATTCGAGGATTCGAGCACTTGATTATCATTCTACGGCACACGGCGGTGGGAGTACTCTTGAGAATAATCGCTTGATTGATGTTCACTTCATTGAGGATTTCTCAGTCGAGAGGGGGCAGTCAATGAAATTTATTGTGAAATTGGAGAATTTTTTATGAAAGTTTTTATCCGAAATTTTATCGTTTCAGTGAATTATTTTTACTTGCGATTTTACACACATCAAAGCAATAGTTTTTTTTTAATAAAAAAATATTCCCTCGGTTGAATAAAAGAGTTTATTAATGAGGAATTGAATTATTGTTTCAACGACGGAGTGAACGAATGTATTAACGTGTTATATTCTTTATTTGGATAAAATTTTGCTTGATGTTCACTTTATTCAGGATTTTTCACTTGAGAGGAAGAAGTGAATTAAATTTATTGTGAAATTGGAGAATTTTTTATGAAAGTTTTTATCAGAAATTTTATCGTTTCAGTGAATGCTTTTTACTTGCGTTTTTACACACATCAAAGCAATAGTTTTTTTTTAATAGAAAAATATTTCCTCGGTTGAATAAAAGAGTTTATTAATGAGGAATTGAATTATTGGTTCAACGCCGGAATGAGCGAATTTATTAACATGTTATATTCTTTATTTGGATAAAATTTTGATTGATGTTCACTTTGTTCAGGATTTTTCACTTGACAGGAAGAAGTGAATTAAATTTATTGTGAAATTGGAGAATTTTTTATGAAAGTTTTTATCAGAAATTTTACCGTTTCAGTGAATGATTTTCACTTGCGTTTTTACACACATAAAAGCAATAGTTTTTTATTAGGAATTAGCTCTGTCGAAAGCTATATGTTCCACCTGAGAATATTTGATAGAGTGGAACATATTTACGTGAGGAAAATTAACCAACTTAATAGAAGGAAATTTAATATCTTTCACAAAAAATCAATTTTTGTCGTGGTCATCAGAACTGTTGGCAGGAAAAAAATATAATCTATTGTACGACAATCATTTGATCTGAGAGAACTCCATAGGTTTACACCATTCGGATCCTGTAATTCAAAACAAAATAAAATCCAGCGCAAAAAACTTTGAAAATTTGCGCCCAATAATTTTAATAGAAAAATTTCAAGAAAAAAATTCGAATAGAAATTCAATATCTATTGACTTTTTCTTATCGAATATCTAATAGAATCAGCGCAAAAAACAAAAAGAATTTGTCAATGGAATTCCAATAGAAATCCTACAGAATTCTTATAGAATTCCAATAGAATTTTCTACCGAATTCGCTAGCATTTCTACCGAATTTTTTCATGCGTGAGGATCTATGAGTTTAGGTGATATTCACATTTTGTTTAATGTTACGCGAAGATTCCTATTGATCCAATTAAAATTCATAGATCCGAGCGCGAAATGAGAAACAAATAACGAATCATGAGTAATAATACTCGGGAAGGTTTGATTCACTGGAAAATGCTAGCGTTTCACTTCTCATCACCAGAATACATATTTGTATTTTCCGAACAGTGAAATGTTGAAATGAGCAAATGTTTGTATTAATTAAGAGACGAATGGGATGGTTTGAATAAATGAAATTCCATCGGGGAGACATAAAGATTCTTCGATTAAATTTTGTCCTCGAAAAATACCTTCAGACATTCTCTGAAGCCTCAAAAATACATCAACTCCGGTCGGACCTGTACCAAGAAGTGAATTGGGCTGGAACATCCAAATTTTCTTTTTTTTTCACAAGAAAAATCACCGTCTAGTCAATTAATTCTAATTAATAATAAATTGAAGATTGAAGATCTTTGACTGAATTTTCTGCAAACTTGGCTATTAAAAATTTTTGTTTTCAGAAAAAAAATAAGGTGAATATATTCTTGGATTTTTATTTAATTGGAAATTCTGCATTACTTGCTGCTAAATATTCATGTCTCGTGTGAAAATTCAAATAATTCGGCAAATTCTCATATTCCTGCTACAGAAAAATTTTGGATTGCACAGAATTTTACGTAAAATTTGAATTGCCATGATTTTTTGTGGTGGAAACTTTCTTTTTGTCCACAAGTAAATTGATTCAACATGACGAGAGATCTCCTCAGGGGAACATTTTTCCACAGAACTAATGTTTTCTCAGTGTAAACACACTCTTAAGTACAAAATTTTCAGTCACAGATCGCTATCACATGCTCGCTGTCACCTGCTTGTTCCCCCTAAATCGAATTCAATGTCACTTTCCCGAAAGTCGCTAGTTAACTGTCCATGAAACTTCATTTTCAACATCTCAAAAATGATTTTTTTGAGAAGTTTCTTTCTTGAAACAAGTATTATCTACTTGAACCAATTTCAAATAAATAAGATCTTACGGTGAATATCAATTATTTCTTCTTGAGACACATTCACTTGAATGAAATAAAACAGTTCTTGGCGTCGTCACACGTATTCACCACGAAAATGGAAAAGTTCTATTTTTTTAAACCTAATATAATCTCCAGTCCAGAAATTTTCTAATTTCATGAATTGATCAAAAATTCGAACCTGAGAGATGATTACATTGAGGAATAAATTGAATGTTGTTTTCTCGAATGAAGCCGATGTTTAAATTGAGCTTTCCGTACATCACATTGAACGAAATTTGTGATATCAAAGTTTGTGTTGAATTGCCGTAATCTGTGATTCTGTTATTGTAAACTAATGCGATTTTTTTAGTCAATAAATATAAACTTCTTTCAACTCAACGACATCTTACTACAATCTCAAAGCTTTTTCCGCGTAACAATATTCATCCTGATTCGACATACGAAATGCTCACTTCAATTATAATTTACTTGGAACAACGTATGATCGTGTTGATTAAGATAACAACGTATTTAGTCATGAGAATAATTTTGATTTTTGAGTAAACCAACGAATTTCTGGAGTTGGCAAACTTTTGGCTAGAAAGAAATCAAATACTCTCATTATTGCGACAAAAAAAAGGAACTTCAATTCTAGAGACGTTCAATTTCTCCCAATCAAATGTATCTCAAGAAGAGATAACTGGTATTCACTATGAACTCATGTTCATTTGAAAATTAACAACCAAATGATAGTTGGTTCAAATAAAATTCTCTTGATAAAATTATTTTTTTCCGTCAGTGTACCAGTGTATAAAAATTCTCACTGAAAAGCCAACAGTGCCCGACTCCCCAAATCGAACGTACGCGTGGACAGGCCAGAACACCGAGCAGATGAGAGGCTTCATACCATTGACGAGCAATTGTTGGCTTCAAATATAAAGCACAATACGAAACAAAAACACGAGCTCGTGTTGCAACTGCAATTTTTCCATTAGAGAATACTTTCATGTCAAAACATTTTCACAGAAAACCAACGAAAGCTGCGGGTCTCGTCTACTTTGTCACGATTTCATACAAACAATCGCAAAAATAAAAAAAAATGGATAGAAACAGAATAGGATTTTACTCTGGAGTGGAAAAACAGGGCAATTCAACTCAACTTGAGGGTGAATTTTTCAGAGATAAATATCTCTAAATCTAGGGGAGACAGCGGAATTGTCCTCAGGATGTCTTTTTAAATTTCGCTTGGTTGTACAAAAATTTCTGTCATCTCTCTTGGTGTAAAAAATGTTTATCTCTGGAAACTCATCTTCATAATAATAGACTTATCTCCCAGGAGAATAGCATATTCAAATTTAATGAAGTTAATTCAAGTGTGTTGAATAATTTCATTCTAATAGCTTGTAATAAAGCTTTTCATAAAAATTAAACATAATTTCCATTTGCATTTTTATTGATTGATTTATTTAGTTATTTTCATGACAATTTTTTTATGCAAACGAAAATCCTCTTGCTCCAAATGCAGATTCTATTAATTAGAGATCGGTAATAACGTGATTTATTTCATCATAATGAGTTCATTTTTTGATGAAAATAAAATAAATCATTCATTCTGTGTAATTAAAATATTTTCATTGAAATAAACATGAAAGTTTATCCATTTAATGATTTATTCAATCAGATAAACTTTGTTTGAATCAAATAAATGATTCTACTCAGCTCTTCGTGAACTTTTTATTCAAAACTAATTGTGATTTTTATTTGCATTTTCATTCACATCAAATTAATAGGTTTTGGTTTTTTAACGTGAACGAATGTTTTCCCCATCCAACTAAAGACTTCATGAGTTATAAATTAAATAATTGTTTAGACAACGAATCTAGAGCGTTCATTTAAAATCATCAAAAAATTTTCATTCAAATTAACAAAAAAGTCTTTGAATTTGAGAAACTTTATTTTAATCAAATGGATAATTCTACCCAACTCTTAATAAATCATTCATTCATATTTGAACGCGTTTTTATTAGCATTTTCATTCACATCAAATTAATCAAGTTAATTATGTTTTCTGACATAAACAAGTTTTCCCAATTCAATGAAAGCCTTCATGAGCTAGAAATTTAATAATTGTTTAGACAACAAGTCTAGAGCGTTCATTTAAAATGATCAAAAAATTTGCATCGAAATCAACATAAAAGTCTTTGCATTTGATAAACTTTATTTGAATCAGGTAAATAATTCTCCTCAGCTCCTAATAAATATTTCGTTCACATCTAAACGTGATTTTTATTAGCATTTTCATTCACATCAACTTAATAGGTTTATTAACTCAAATAAATATTTTCCCGATCCAACTAAACCCTTCATTGGTTAGAAATTAAATCATTATTGAGGCTACGAATTCAAAGCATTCATTTCAAAAAATCAAAACATTGTCATTGTTTTAAACATTGTCATCGAAATAAACATAAAAGTTGCTCGATCTCCAAAAAATTTTGTTCAAATCACTGAAAAAATTTCGAGCCAGCAATTCTATTCGATTCGGATGTGTCATCATCAGTCACAAAAAGTCGAATAAATTCGGGACTCACCATAATGAACATGACTTCGTGCGCGTGTCGATCGCCGCCGTAATCATCTCCAACAAGTCATCAATTGAAAAATACTGTCTCTCCTCACTTCTGTGTTCCCAACAAACAACAACCTCACCGACTCTTAAAAAAAACATGTGCCGCGCTCATGCGGAGGTGCACATGGGAGCTAGAACTAGAGCTTGCGACCGCTTTGAAAGCCGCGCCGCAACTGTTCGCGACTGGTATCGCGCTACCAGTTGGACTGGTATGCAACCGCTGAGAGACGAGGCCACCGCACTCCTACATTTCTCCCTTGCGCATTCAATATATTCCCTCCCCCGTCTGACCGATCTTTTCCGCCAATTAGAACTCAGCATTCTGTCCCTCGTGCTCTTGCGAATTTCTCACTCTTCTTAAAACTCTCCTTTTTCCGGCACGCTAAAATGCTCATCAATTCCTCAAGTGTTCTTTGGATTCTGGCCGAGGGAAAATCGGTGATTGAGAAAATTTAGAAGGGACGAATCGCCAGAAATGACTCTTAAAAATATTCAGTGACAGAATTTTCAAAAATTGCCAAGAACGTGACACAATTCCAATTCCAAAAATTTTATTTAAAAAAAATGTATTCATCACTTTATTAATTGGAATTTTTTATTTTAATTCTATGATGATTATTATTAGTGCTGCTGTTGTTGCTATTATCATCGTTATTATTGAAAAGAAACAATGAGATAAATGAGGAAAATAGTTATGGATAATATCTGTGTTAAGAATTAATAATTTTTTAAAAATATGAACAAATGTTTTCCCGATTAAGCTAAAGACTTCATTAGTTGGGGCTACAATCATTGTTTAGACTTCAAACAAATTTTATGTATAAACATTCTTGAATTGTTAATAAATTTATGAGTTTATCAAAGCCACCAAAAATGTGTTTGAAATGAATAGAGAAATTTTTAATAATGGGAAATGAAATAGCGAACTTATTCCTCAATTACGCAACGTTTATTTCCGTCTTAAGGGGAGATTAATCCCGGAAGAGATACTTGAGGCTATTTAGAAAGGCCGAATAGCCAGAAATGTCTCTTGAGAATATTCAGTGTGAGAAATTATCAAAAATTGTTAAACACGTTAAAATGGGGCACAATTCCAATTCCAAAAATTTTATTATAAAAAAAAATTTATTCATCAGTTTATCGATTGGAATTTTCAGTTTTACTTCTATGATTATTATTCTTACTGCTGTTGTTGCTATTATCATCATTATTAATAAGAAATAATTAGATAAATGAAGAAAATAGTTATGGATAATATCTGTGTTAATAACTAATAATTTTTAAAAAATATGAAGAAATGTTTTCCCGATTGAACTAAAGACTTCATTAGTTGGGGCTACAATCATTGTTTAGACTTCAAACAAATTTTATGTATAAAAATTCTTAAATTGTTAATACATTTAGATACATAATTGTTAATACATTTGTTAATACATTGAGTTTATAATGAATGGAGAAATTTTTACTGAACGAAAATGGAATAGCCAAATTATCCCTCAAATACGTAAAATGTATAATCTGTCTTAAGGTCTTAATCCTGGAAGAGATACTTAGTAAATAATTCGAGAGGAAATATTTTTTGCACGATTTTGTGCATCTGATTGTGACAATTCGCAGAATGGGGATGGACAGGGAGCGTTCGACAATGGAGCTATTTTGGAAGGAGAGCCATCAGTATTCGCGTCATTGATGGAGTGAGCAACTGACGTATCTGTCCGTACACCCACCGGACCGAATTTTCATTTTTTAGGGTAATTTTTATCGCGCTTTTTGCGCCGTATAGTGAATTTTTGGGGGATGAGTATTTCTATTCGAAGATGATTCTTTAGTACACTGAGAGAAAAATCTGAAGTTCGATTTACAATGAGAAAATAGTTGAGGCAGTTTTGGTGAACGATACGATTTTTTTTTGTATGCGGCACATAACATCATTTTTGCAAATCAAAATGCAGTTAAACTAACCAAAGTTCAAAAGTAACCACGACAAATCTATCGTGAGCAGAACTATAAAATAGTTGCAGTGACTACATTCCATTGTAATAATTACTTCTCCGGCCATAGTTACCGTAACCCATGAAAAATTGTTGAGGACTTTTTGACTATAATTCGATGGTCATGGAATATAGTCAGAAGAATCGGATTTTTCTCTCAGTGTATCAGGCCGGGTTTTAGCAAACCCTCTCAAGTGTAATATAAGGGTCAGGCACTAAGCGTCAAAATATAAGGGTCAAAAAGTGAAGGTTAAAAAATGAGGGACAGAATATTAGGGTCAAAACATTAGGGTCTGAATATAAAAGTAAAAAAAGTGAGTGCCTGACACCCACTTTTTTTATTCTAAAACTTTTTTATTAAAAACTTGGTTAAAAAAAAAAAAGAGCGTTTGGCACACCCCGGGCTGATTCGAAATAATCATCCTCAAATTGAAACACCCATCCCCCATTCGAGCACAAAATATACTTGAATCAAATACATTTTCTTTCCCCGAGGTAATTGTTACCCAACTTGTCTCTCCGTGCAGTTACGAAAGGATAATGGAAACAGTTGGGAGAAGATTATGAGTGAGATTGAATATTAATTTTTGCGTCAGATATCATCTTTACTGATTAATGTTTTCAATTTGAATGTAGAAAGAGAAACGGGGCAGACAGCAATGTTCATTCAATGCCCACGCATTGCGCCATTCACAGTTGTTTGCAATTCAAAATTTGATATGCGAGGGAGCCGCATTTCAATTATTCGCTGGGCGAATGGATGCAAACAATAAACAATCATTGGGATATCTTTGGATTGTGAATGTTTCCACAAGTATGATTAAATCCAATAGACGTTGATACACAGAGAGAAAAAATTCCATGAGAGAATTAATAATGGAAAAATGAGTCGAGATCGATCATTGAGAGAAATAATCTCACGATTTAATTTCTTGAGCCAAATACATAATTTCTTGGGAACAAACCCTTTGGGGCAATAATTACGAAGACCTCTGTTAGGAAATAATTGAAATATTGCGAATAGCCACGCATGAAGAAATTTCATGGTAAAATTTTCCACTTCATTTATCATCTCGCTTCATTACAAAAATTGAACAAGAAAATTTTAAAAATTGCAGCCGAGGAATTTGTATATTAAATATCTCAGTAGAATGTGTTTGCACCGATAAACCGCGGAGTTTTTCAATAGAATTGCGGTGACTGTGTCTCCACCATACCTCTGCCTAAAATATTCATCCACACAAAGCACGTAGAAATTCCAATTAATATTTCCCCGCATTTAGGGTAACCAGACCAATAGATAGACGGTTAAGGACAATTAGAGGTCCGTCAAGAGATCAAAAATTGATAAATCACCTAAATACGCCAACGATGGGTTCTATATCTGAAAAAATACATGAATTATGGGAAAATAATGTTTTGAAGTGGAAACAATGAAGGAATAAATGATAAAATGAAAACGTGGGATGCAGCCCAAACACCTTATAGATAGACGACTGACCAGAAGATAGACGGTGCACGGAGAGAATTTTTTTAGAAAAATTCCAGTGCCGGCACCAGAAATTTTATTGGGGAAAACGTGAATTTTTCCCGGTATTTCGGTGAAAATTTCACAGAAATCCCCGGAAATTTTACCAGAAATACCAAGAAATTGTACTTTAGCACTAGAATTTTTCACAGCCGGTGGATTGTAATTTTTTCCAGTACTCGTACTAGAATTTTTCTAAAAAATTTCTCTCCGTGTGGGTTATCAATAGATAGACGCTCATATTTAATGGTTATTCAAACAAATTCATCCTTCTGCATGTTTAAAAATGAAGAATGATCCTTTTCGATAATAATAATCGAACTGATACCGTGTTTATTTGTCCTGATGAATGTTTTTTCACATTGTTCCGTCAACACTGCGTGTCTGTTGTCTAACTACTCACACCGCCACTGAGGGCCAATACTGCACCTCGCGATAATCTATTTTTTACATTCAAAATGTTCATCAATAAAAAACAAGAAAATCATCGTATTATCATACATTAGTTTTATTATCAAAAAAGGAAATTTCTAATACAATTTCTAATATATTTTTTATAGAATACTAAAAAAAAGTTGAAATCGTCTATCTTTTGGTCGGTGTCTACCCACTGCTCTGGTTACGCTGCTCAAATTCCTAAAATCACTCCATCTCTCGCGCACAAAAAATTAAACCCTACTCTCAATCCGCTCACATCCCCAGAATCCGTAAAAACTAATAGAGAGTTCAGAAATCCAATAAAATTTTGTTGCCAATTCGCTAGGTTTTTCCATGAAGTTTTTTCGTACGTCACTTAGGGGTAATTTTCAGAATATGGATAACGGTAAAGTGTCGAGATTCTCTAGTGGTTGTGGACCAAAATATCAAGAAAAGTATCTCAGACAATACAACGAAGTCCAAGAACGTCGTGTGGAATAAGTTTTCTGTGTTTTTTGAAGCGA
This sequence comes from Diachasma alloeum, assembly GCF_001412515.2. NCBI lineage: Eukaryota > Metazoa > Arthropoda > Insecta > Hymenoptera > Braconidae > Diachasma > Diachasma alloeum. Next base: position 796,769 of record NW_021680365.1, read on the forward strand.
GGCAGCATTTATTACATGCTCCAAGACCCTTCCCATTCCGTTTCCTCGAATCGCACTATATTTATTCATAATAATTGTACTTCCACTCGGTCAAATCTAAGTATGAAGTAACAATGTTATATTTTAATGAATAATCTTGACATAATTTTATTTGATATTAATATTATTACTATTTATTATTATTATTTATTATTTCTTATTATTATTATTATTATTATTATTATTATTATTATTATTATTATTATTATTATTATTATTATTATTATTATTATTATTAGTATTATTAGTATTATTATTAGTATTAGTATTGTTAGTATTTTATTCAATTTTTGCATTCGTAATTTTCGTCTGTATGAAATCATAAATTCTTTGAGTAAAAAATTTGTCAAGTTTTCCTGCATTTTTATCCTGAAAAGTATCAATAATATCGTCTGAAACGTATTATGCATTGATCGAATATATATATATCCTATTTTCATACTTTAAGGAATTTCTTTTCAAAATGTTACAATATTCTCAGACTTGTACGGTAGACTAGTTTTCGCGTTACGAGCTTTCAATGTACGAATCGATGAATGAATTAATTCAAAGAGAGTCTTCAAAGGTCCCATATGAAAGAAGTAGTCCGATGGTAAAAAACGAGAGCTAAGAATTCGGGCAAAGCAGAGGGATTCAACTTTACAACGGAACGGTATAGCATAGGAGCTGTGTATCCGTGTGTTGGAGGGGAAATGACTAATGGAATTGAGGAATAAGTAGGAGATTTCGTCGTTAGGTCAACAAAGTATTTTCTCGCCTTCGGTTGGGATTATAAACTCATATTTCTCCTAATCTCCTACTCTTTTTGAGTAATAGTTTGTAATAGTACATTACATGTCCGAGCCTTGGAAAACAGGTCACTGTTCCCCACGTGCAGGCACGTGGCAAGCACCTGGGGGAGGTTGATATGTTGATATGTCCATGGCGAGGTGTGTATATTAATTTTCAATTCAAACAAATTCATCCTTCTGCATGTTGCACGCACCGCGTGCATAAAAGTCCAATTTCCGCCACATTGTGATGAAAAATATTGTTCGTAACTCGTGAAATAGTATATTTGGTAACGAGGGCAAAAAAGTGTTTTTTGGCGAGTGGGAGGTTTATACGAGCCGAAGGCGAGGGATATAATCCCACGAGCTAAAAAACATTTTTTCACGAGTTACGAGCAATATTTTTCATCACAATGTGGCGGAAATTGGACTTTTATGCACGCGGTGCGTGCCGAAAAGTTCACTTTTCGTCACAGCGTAACGAATTTCGTGATATAAACCTTCCACTCGCCAAAAAACACTTTTTTGCACTCGTTACGAAATATACTATTTCGGGTCGAGGGACCTGAAAAACGCCAATTTCGTGGCGCGCAGCGTGCGGAAAGTGTAGCGTGCGTAAAGTGTTTGTTTTCCGCATGACGTGCGTAAAGTTCAGAAGTCGTGGGTAAAGTAAATAATCTTGCGAATGAAAAGTGCACTTTTCGGAGCGGTTTAGAGTGTATAAAGCATACGCAAAATCAATTCTCGTACGTAAAGCTTCGCTTTACGTCCTCGAAAGTCACTTTACGCACGCTCTCGAACTTTACGCACTCGTGTACAAAAACAACCATTTCACCCCCACTACCATTCCGAACAGTGAACGCAGTAGGTATGAAAAATAGGATCTGTAACACTTGCGGGGGAAAAAGTGGAACTTTACGGACTAGTAACAAAAAATACTATTCTGACACATGTGAATGTATAATCCGAGCCGAAAGCGAGGATAATAACATTCTTTCATTTTTTATTTTTATTTTAATTTTTTATTGATATTGTTATATCAGATTATTAATTAGAATTTAGAGAAATGTAATACACATAAATGTAATTACATTTGTTGTGTAATTTCATAAATGGCATAAAATGCATAATTTTTTTTTACCAGTTATTGAATTTTTTTGTCGCCATTTGCCCCCTCCACTGACCGTTTGCTCGCGGAGTATCCCAATAGGAGCTGAGATATTTTATTACTGAAACACACGTTTGAAGTGGGAGGCATGCAATTCACATTTTCGGTCAGTAACTTTTCATGTAATGTGGGGTATATACCACCAGTCAACTTTTTAATTCCTCAGCAGTTGATGTGGATTGCCGAGTTAAAGAGTTTTAATGAATACTTGAGTAAATTGTGAACGAGGAGTTTTAGCAATTTCATTAAAGAACTCTCCTGTGATCAGGGTTTGATACAAGTTACAATGGGCAACTGTAAAATTTAGTCTTTTATGAATTAAATAATATGAATAGAACAATGTGGAATAATAATGCGAAAATTTTCAGTAGAATCTGGGGAAAATTGGTAGAATTTTCTGTAGAAGTCCAACAGAAATCAAGTAAAATTATGAAGAGCGGAATATTGTATGGAGATATCTGGAAATTCCCACACTCGATTGTGTTATATGATTTCCTCAGGCACGTAACACTCCCGATGAAATAAGGAGCCAAGATCAACGTTTACTCAAACTCAAAACTTTCCGCTGAATGCAATACTAGATTGCAAACAATGAGTTTGGCCAAGTTTCAGGGTGTGTAACCACTGACTTGCATAACAGAATATTCGATGAAAATTTTTCCCACCAGATCTCTTAAGAAAAGTATAACAATTCTAAACGAATTTCCATGAATATGAACGTGAAACATTTACCTACGAATTCTATCAAATTTCTAATGAACTTTCTACTAGCTTTTGGTCAATTCTTTTGAAGAATTCGGCAGCTTATCTGCGCTTTTTTTTTCAATTGTTCGCTCATGACTGGATAGAATTGAATCTTTCAAATGTAGATATTGTTGAGCCCTATCAATTGCCAATTTTTTTGTATAGAATTCGATAGGTTTTTCTGTGATGTTTTTTCTTGTCTTGTTTTCCGCATATTATTTTCAAAAGGCTCCATTTTCAATAGTCAAGTTTCACTGTTGCATAAACATTCATTAAACTGGTAATAAGAGGATAAATACTGTGGCGGGTTTTGTATAGAATTCGATAGGTTTTTCTGTGATGTTTTTTCCTGCTTTGTTTTCCGCATATTATTTTCAAAAGGCTCCATTTTCAATAGTCAAGTTTCACTGTTACATAAACATTCATTAAACTGGTAATAAGAGGATAAATACTGTGGCGGGGACAATATGAATAATCCCCTATCGCTTTCCAATTTACCTTTGAGAATACTGTTAAACCCAATGCATCAATCCTCCCGGGTATCGCTTGCGTTATGTAAGGGAGGATGATGAACAATGGCACGTGGCACAGACACCAGTCACGTAACAAACCCGACCAATGGGAATACACGTGATACACCCCCGCCTGGACCAACTTTAGAAACTTTGAGATTGCAATTTTTTCTCTTTAAGTCCTGGAACTCTTTCACTGATGTCTGTTACGTAAGCCCTTGCGGGCATTCAGAGCGTTCGTAAGATGAGTGGGTTTTGTGTATAATTTAAGATCGAGAACATTTATTCACTGGATTCTATGTTTATTTTGACCCTCTGAATTCGAGTCTGGAGAATCGTACTTTTATTAATAACAATTATATTTTAATGCTTCAAATCTAAATGCGAAGCAGCAATATTATAATTCAATTAATAATATTGATATTATTTATATGATTGTTTAATTTAATACAATTCTAAAACAAATGCATAATTTGTTTGATTCGACCAGAGGATTTATTTGAAACGACTAAATCATTTATTTCATGTCATTAGAACATTTTCATTGGAATAAATATTTGAGTTTTTTAATCTCCAATAGAAATATTGTTGAAATGAATGGAAAATTATCGAGTAAAGCTTTCGCCCAAATTTAAACTAGCGTTTTTCTTATATTTAAATTTGCATCGAATAAGTCGTTTTTGCGATATAAATAAATGTTTCCTCCACCAAAATGAAGGATTTATTCACAGGTAATTATCCTTCATTTAATACTACTAGAAGATTTATGTGAAACGAATAAATTACTTCTTTCGTATAATCACATTATTCCCTCGAAATAAATACAACAAGAAATGCAATAAAAAAATACGTTGGCTTCCGCTTGAATCTGTCCTACTCATCGCTTCTTAATGCGCGTTGCTCAAATGAATGAATAATTCATTTAATGCAAATAAAAGATTTATTTACAATGAATTTTCTTCATATCATTAATAAATATTACAGTTTATTGATTTCCACTAAAAATATTTATTTATTCATTTCATTTATTCATTTTATTGATTTATTTTATTATTTATTTTTAGTTATTGCTGTATACAGAGGCAACAGCGCAGAGGCCAATTATAGGGTCAAGTGAGCACAATTGAAATAGAATTGAAATAATTCAGTAGCGAAGTGGTAAAACAGTTTAAGTCGACGTATCTCCTAGTTGAGTTTTTGAGGAATATTTTCGAATCTAAGAGAGATAGCGAAATTTTCGTAATTACATTTATTGTAGCTCTCAATCGGCTCTACAAAAAAGGTTGTAACAACAATTTCGCTATCTTCCTTAGATTCGGAAATATTCCTGAAAAACTCAAGTAGGAGAAAAGTCGACTTAAACCGCTTTACCACTTCGCTACTGAACTTAAAGTTCCTCTTACGAACTCAATCACCCCCTTATTGAAAACAGCAGATCCAAAAATCCTCAAAATACCCTACAAATTAATCATAAGTAGCAGAGGAGGGTGGGGTAAAACGGGCACTTTAGACTTTTTTAAAATTATTCATAACTCAGAAACAAATTGATCAATTGAGCTCAGTTTAGGCTCGTCACAAAGGTAAAGAATTGTTCTTTGTATTGAAAAAAAATTCTTAAATTTTATCAACATTTCAACCCCTCATTAACATTTCACAAAAAGCCAAGTGTCCGTTTTGCCCCAACCACCCCTACATTAAATATCTAAAATCGAAGATTGTAAGAAGTGTAGGTTGGGGTAAAACGGACACTTCTGACTTTTTTTTAAATGTTAATGAGGGGTTGAAATGTTGATAAAATTGAATAATTTTTCTTTCAACACAAAGAACAATTCTTTCCCTTTGCGACGAGCCTAAACTGAGCTCAATTGATCAATTTGTTTCTGAGTTATGAATAATTTTAAAAAAGTTTAAAGTGTCCGTTTTACCCCACCCACCCCTAAATACTTAGATTAAGTTACTAGAACACTACTGACAGTGTAAATAAATCCTGTAGTTTTAAGCCCTTTGAACAATAAAAAAAAACTTCTTGAACTGTCCCGCCACTTCCCTGCACTTCCCACCCCGC
>NW_021680365.1:802173-827465 GCF_001412515.2 Diachasma alloeum
CCCCCCCCAAGATGGCGACCACATGTCCCTGGGTGTCAGTGCCAGTGGATCACCGACCCCCATTCGCTCTCGTCGAACTTCAAAGCTCTCCCAAAAGAAATCCCTCAAAAAATCCCTCGAAATTTCTGCCCCAGTGAAATGTCAGTGTCACCCCTCGGCCCCCCCTCGCCGCCAGTGTCGCCCCTCACCCTCTCACCGCCCCCAGCTTACTAAACCCCCAGTATCCCTCCACCTTATAGGTTAACCCAACAATAATAAAACCCCAATCCCCGAGCAATGGACTACTCAACAGCAGTGGAGGACGCAGTCCGTCGTTTCTACTCAGCAGGTGCGAACGACGCGCACCTCTGGCTGCTGCAGTTCCAGGCCTCCCACGAGGCCTGGACGCACGTCTGGCCGCTCCTGGAGCCCTCGCGCCCCTGGGAGGTTCAGTTTTTCGCAGCAACAACGCTCCACGCAAAAATCTCCAAACAATGGAACGAAGTGCCAGTCTCCGATTACAACGACCTGAGAAATCGCATTCTGAGTTTGATGAAGAACTCAACAACATCGAAGCTGGTGTTGGCTCGATTGTGCCAGGCACTGGCGGCATTTCTGGCCAGCAGTGACGGCCTCGAGGGGAAGAACGAGAACGAGGGGATGATAGACGACCTCATCCAGATGTTTCCCTACAACTCCCAGGACACCCTGGACCTGCTCCTGAGGGTGCTGATAGCATTGCCACGAGAATTCGAGAGGAGATGTGGCCTCAAGAGGCCGAAGCTGAGGGACACCCTGATCGCCAGCTGGTGCAAGACCTCCTGGCTCCTGCAACAGGTCTTCTCCACGTACGAGAGGACTCTCTCCCAGTCCTCGGATGACTCCATCTACCTCTTGTCCATTGAGTGCGCCCTGGCTTGGCTCAAGCTTGGGCAACTGCCTGTCGACAGTCTCGTGGAGCTGTATCCGCACTTCGTGGCTGCTGCCTCCCACTATGTCCCCACGACTGAGGACGCCATCGAGGATGCCAGGGGCTGGGAGCTCGTCCAAGAGTGGCTCATCATTGCTATCTCTCATTCGGAACTGCCGAAACGGCCGCAGTTGCTTTGGGAGTGGGCCAGGGGACTCGTCACTGTTGCTGAGCAGAAGGGGGGCATTCAGTTCTCAGAGCTGCTCACTTCTCTCGGGGATACTCATAGTCGGTTCGTTTTGCTGTCGCTTACTGAGGATGACGATGATGGACACAGGTGGACTTCAGAGACCTTGATCAAGATGCTGTTGGAGTGCTCTGAACTACCCGGACGGTATCCTATTGAGGAGAGGAAGAGCTGCATTCCCTTTGGTTTTTGGTATGTATATTTTCTGGGAAATTGTTTATTTTAGTTATTTATTTTGGTGATTTCTTAGTTAAGTGAATAAAGCCAATTACAGGATCAAATCATTACAAAGTAATGATCAAGTAATATCGCTGCACGAGAATTCATAATTAAACTAGATAAAAACTCCCTCGGTTAAACTCAAACTTGATTGTTATTTGCATTTTTATTCACATCAATTGAATATTTTTCGAGTTCTAATAGAGAATTCACTATCAATGAATGAATTATTTACTCCACAAAATTGAAACATTTTCATTGAAATCAATAGAAAAATTCTAAATGTAAGTTCAAAGTCAAAAATCTTCAAATTTTTAGCAACGAAAAATGTCCATTAGATATCGATGTGCGTTATTAACAAGTCAATCGTTTTCTTCACTATTCAGTAGTACATAATACCACAAAAATTCCAAAATTATCGATTAAGCAAAATGTCAAATTTTCAGGTCTAGAAATTCGATTTTATTAGATTTCTCTGCAAAATTCCCCTCGTTTTTTTCACTTCATTTCGTCTTTCTCATCTGGATTTCCTCTTTTACCCTTGTCACACAGCTACTTCGCATGTTAGGGCTTTTATTTAAACTCAAACATGATTTTTATTTCCATTTTTATTCACCTCAATTGAATATCCTTTTTATTCTCCGAATTAATTCTTCACTTTACACAATTAAAACATTTTCATTAAACTCAACAGAAAAATTCCAACAGAAGAATTCAAAGTAAAAAATCCCCAAATTTTCAACAACGAAAAATTTCCCTTAGCTTTCCATTCGCGTTATTAACAAATTATTTTCATAAATATTCCGCAGTGATACCACAAAACCCCAAAATTATCAATTACCTAAAATGTCAGATTTCCAAATTTGGAAATAGACAATATAGTTCTCTAAAAATTCTATTTCATTTCGTTTTTCTCATTCGAAATTCCCCTTGTCCCCCCGCCATTGCCTCAGGTACTCCCTCCAGGACACGGTGACGACGCTGGACCCCCCAATAGAAGACCGAGCGCGTAACGCCCTGAAACCAATCTACGCGCGGCTAGTTCAAGCATTACTGCGCAAAGCAACTCTCCCCTCGTGCCCCGACGAGGCAGGCGACGCCGACGAGCGTGAGCTCCTGCGATGCTACCGCCAGGACGCAGCGGACACCCTCACCTACTGCTACAACATCCTCGGCCACGAGTTGCTGATCCTCCTGGGGCGAAGATTGACGCGACCTGACATCGACAATCAGAAGTGGACGGACGTGGAGTCGACCCTCCACGCATTCCAAGCCCTCTGCGACAGCGTGGGAACGCAGGAGACCGAGTACGTCCCAGCGCTGATAGACCTAGTCCTCCTGCACATACCCTACCAGAACTACCCTAGGGAGGTACTGGCGAGTGCCTGCTCGACCATCGGAGCCTACGCCGAGTGGATCGGGGAGAATCCGGACCCCTGGCTGGAGAGGTCTCTGCAGCTGGTGACCCTAGGGCTGACCCAGGGCTCCGTCGCCTCGACCCCTGCCTCCATGGCCCTGAAGGACATCTCCAGGGAGGGGGGCCCCCACCTGGCCCCTCTGGCCCCCTCCATCCTGGAGACCATCTCAAGGACACTTCCTGTAGTGCCCCCAGGCGGGGGCGAGGGCCTCAGGCTCATGTATGCAGCTGGCAAACTCCTCAATTCCCTCTCAACCACTGAGGAACAGCTGAAGTACCTCGACGCCACTCTCGGCCTCTGCGTCGTTAGACTCCAGGAGTTCCTCAGGCATCCCCTCAACACTGGGAGAATCGCTGTTGCCAATCAGCTCAAGATGATCACGATGTTCCTGTCGACTCTGGAGGGCGCCATTGGCAAGTCTGTTCTCGATGGACTCGTGCCCATTTTCAATCAGATCGTTGGCCATGCCGAGTGGGGACAGGATGATCTCATTCTCGAGGCCATGCACACCTGTGCACAGAAGTCTCTGCAGTGTCTTCTGCATCCGGAGAGTGAGGCCAGGCCTCTGCTTCCTATTCTTGTGAATTCGTACAAGGTCAGGCCACATCCTGCTGCGCTGGGATTGCTCAGGCAGATGGTGCTCCTCTGCGGGGGCGATGTGAAGAATGGGATTGGAACGATCTTTGGGGAGATCAGTGGGCACAGCTTGAGGGGGTTCAAGGCTTGCGAGGCCGCCGGGGGGAATCTCTCGGAGTTGTCGGACTTGCTGGAGTCCTATTTGGGACTGCTGGCGCAGGTCTGCAAGAAGACACCTATGCTCATGCTGCAGGTGCCGGAACAGGTGCCTGATATGCTTCGATGTGGTGGGTTTACATTTGTTTTTTGAGAAAGAGACTTTTTTGAGAATTATGGTTTCTCTTAGAATAACTTCGATTTATGTAACTCATATTTTCATCATTTTTTATGGTTTTTGAGAGGCTTTCGCAACTGTTGAAGTCTTAAGATTCGACCCAAATGTTAAGTTCATTTTGCAATGATTTTATTATTTAAAGAGCGACGAACTGAATTCAAAATTCCATTTTGAAGCGTTGGAAGATATTTTTAGAAAATGAGTTCTCCAAAAATTCAATAATATCTTCGATTTATTCATCGAAACGAAAATTTTTGATAGAAAGTTCAATCTCTTGGGAAATGTAATTTGATTAACGTTGCAACTGCAAGGATACTTGGGTATTCTCAATTTTTAATGAGACGTGTAAGTTGAATTGTTGAATTTTGCCACCTCCAAATTACTAAAATATTACTTAAAACATTTTAAAATAGAAATTAGAATTTTTGTAATACAAAAAGTTTTTTTTTTGTCAATTAATTTGTTAATTTAGTTTTTTTGCATTGAATGTTTGATAATTACGAATGACAATTGACTTTATAAATCATAATTCATGTTGATTATTCTTAATTTCAGGCATTAGTGGATTAGGATTACCAGAGAACGGAGTTATCAAAGCAGCAGGAACGTTTCTATCTCACGCTGTAAACAGCAGACATTTGAATTCATTTGTATCAATGGTTGGACAGGAGCTCGTCTGCATGATTTTACATTGTGTCGGTAAGAACATGTGGAACCACGCAAAACCCCCCTCAGCCCCACAAAAACCTATTAAATAATTCAGCAGCGAAGCGGTAAAACGATTCAAATAGTTTTTGACTATCGGTCAGTTTTCAATTAATATCTCGGAGTCTAAGGCAGATAGCAAAATTTTTGTTATGACCTTTTTTGTAGCTCTCGATTCGCTCTACAAAAAAGGTGATTACGAAAATTTCGCTATCTCCCTTAGATTCGGAGGTATTCCTCAAAAACTCAAGCTAAGGTGACTCAAACCGTTTTACCGTTTCGTTACTGAATTAATTATTCATTAATTAATTCCCCCCAATAATTTAATATCTCGTTTTCGATCTTATCTTCATTGCATTCTAAATATAAATTTGCATCTGCATTTAAAAATTTATTCTAATTTATTGAGTAATTTATTGAATTTAAAAAACGCATTATTTATTCATTCAAGGTGGAAGGATACCAAAAACGAATCTAGAGTCTCACGCACGTGTTCTGTTGACCCTGAACAGTAGTTTTGGGGAGCTCACTGGACAATGGCTGAGACTGGCTGTCGAGGATTCAACAGCACTGACGACACCAGGACAGAAGGAGGATTTCACGAGAAATGTTCTTAGGGAACGAAACAACAAACGATTATTCGAGACACTCCAGAAATTCAGCTTGCAGTGTCAAAAGCCTGTGATAGGATTGTAGATAATACCTAGAGTTAATTTTTTTAGTCTTATGAAATCGAGAGATTAGGATACGCTTGTCCGCTTTGCATGATACTACCGAGGAAATTATTCTTCTCTACTCATCAAGTTTTTAAATCTCAATTAACAATTTAAAGACGTCAAGCAACTATTTTCAATAGGAATTTTTGTAAATTGTCTCTTCCATTACTTTCTCAATTTCCTCGAGATTAGGGGAGTGAATTGTCACATTGAAAAGGTCTTATCGACATTCAGATGCAATTTAGGGATTCGATGAAGTGTTTAAATGATGTCTGTCTCGATATTTCACTCAACTGCTGTAAAATGCATCAATTAATGAGTAAAAATGATGACCAACGTTTTATGTTGGATCTGCTTCTTTAAGGTTTTCATTAATAAATCTGTCGATGCTGAAGAATTTTTGATAATTAATTTTTCCTTTTCTAATCGTTGCTGATGTATCAATAGCACGAAGGGTCTGACAATAAATTTGATTTGAGGACAATTACGTCCATGAGAAATTGAATTTAATATCTGACAGTGTGGGCTGTGTTCTGAAATGAGAGAAACGAAGAAACAATATAAATAGTATTTAGAAAAATTGTACTTTGTGATTATTTATTCATGTTCTATTCAAATGTATTTCACTGATTCTACAAAATGAAATGAGAAAGCATATTTATCTATGTTTCTTTTAATTTCTTTACAAAATTCATCAAATCAATGTAAACATTTGTTAAATCGTACTCTGAATTCTTATCAGTACTGGCAGCACATGAAGTTTGAAAATTTACATTCGTCAATATCATATGCACATGATTGTGATTTTCAGTTAAAAACACAGTTTCTTCCTTTTTGTAAGAAAATACGAAAGAATCCTGAGAAAAAAAACAATTTATCATCTTTATCACATACATTCAAGCTTTGATTTGACACAGAAACTAAGATGTATGAATAAATAAAAAAAATGTAATTTACATCTTTTCAATAATAATATCAAAACTCAATAATACTAAACGTCGTGTCAAAATACTCACGTAAAGTGGTGGAAATCAAAACATAAGTAAAAATTATTCGGTTGAATGAGGTCAATTGAGTGAAAGCTGCCAGGAAAAAATTTCCATCAGAATATTCACAATTGAAAACCCATTCTGACGTTTAGAACAAAACAAAATTCATTCGTTTCATTGATTTGTAAAAAAACCTGATGATACACGCACAGTTTCATGAGATTTCAGGGATTGATTTAGTAGTGAAGTGGCGAGATCGTTTTTTTGTATCTCGAGATTTTTAGAACTGTTTTTCTCAATGAAGAATTTTAGAAAAAGATCAATTATTAATTGAACATTTTTGAGGAGATTAATCCTTTACAAAAAAATTTTCCTCTAGAGTCACTCATTATCGAGATAATTGCAGAATAATCGGGATGAATGCTAAATTCTCCCTATTTTTTTCAGTTTCAAGCGTTTCGCCTCTGGATGAATAACAAAGTCATCTTAATAACGAGTGTTTTACGAAAATTTATGTACATTCTTTGTAGAAAAAAAATTGAGAATCACTCGTTATCGAGATAAGTGGAAATTTTTTAGAAATTGAAATTTTTTTGAACTTTTCAACATCTATTGAAATATGCAATTATCTCGATAGTAATGAGCTCCGACAAAACATTCAAGACAATTTTTGCTAAAAATTCAATTCTGCACAAAAAATATACACGATTGTCCTTTCTCAATTTCGAATGTTGCACCTCTAGTTGAATATCAAAATTATGTTGATGACGAGTCATTAAAAAAAAATGTAGAAAAATTGAGTTTGGAAATTCTCTCCAGAGTTCCTCATTATCGAGATAAATTCCAAATTTAGCAGATAAATTTCTAGAAATAGCTCTCCAACTCCCCTCCAAACAATCTCGATAACAATCAGCTCCAAAAAGAAATAAAAAAACAAAGACAACATATCCCAATTCACCACTTCATTACTGCCCCCTCCCCAGAACCCCAGAAACTCATTCATCGAACATATCCTCAAAAAACCCCAAAATCGATACATTTATTTATCACTGCCATTAGCAGCGGAGGATCCAAAATTGGCAGCAATTCTCGACCTCCTTTGCCTAGGATTCTTATAGCTCTTTTGTGCAACTGTTGGATTGTCCTTTCCCGCTTTGCTCTGTTCATTCTCCTTCGTAGCCTTCTCATCCCTGGGTATCTTTGGAGAATTCTCTTTGGGTTTGGCCTTCTGTGGCTTGAGAGGGGTTTGTTCCTTGGCATAATGCGGTGTTTCCTGGGATTTGTCCTTGGGATGACGTAAGCGTGTCTTCTTCTGAGCTTGAAGGGGCACAAAGGGTGCGCTCTGCTTGACCTCAGGCTTTCCCTCCGCCTGCGAAGTGCCCGGTGATATTAACGGTGGAATGGGATGGCCCATCCTGGGAGGAGCCATCTGGGTGAAGCCTGGGGCTTGCTGGGGCATTCTGACGTTCCAGTTGGCTGGAGGTCTCACTGGTGGCTTCTGGGCATCTGGGAATGACCTGGGGGACATCATCACTGGGGGCTGTACATTCACTGGGGGCTGGACGTTCAACCAAGCATTTGGGGGCAGTAGATCGAAGTAGGGACGAGGCTTTGGTGCGTTGTCCAGGTTCAACTCAGTGTAGACTTTCTTCGCTGCACTCTCGGCTGCCAGCTCGTGATTCGAACACAAGTCACCGTAGAATGTTCGCATGTCTGGGAGGATTATCTGGGCGTGAACTAAGTTCTTCTGGGTACTGTAGAAGTATCTGGGCATGCCAATGCCCATCAGTTGGAAGTGGTTTAACAGACGAGCGCAGTAGGAGATGTTCTCTTTTCGCGCTTGCCTTGCATGCTGAAAAGCAAAGTGGATAAAGTCAATTACATGAAAGGATCCCAGGGGTCAGAGTCATATTAAATTATGAATTCAATAGTTGAGCGATAGAAAGTTGAGGGAATAAAAGTAATTTTATGAGATTTTTTGGAAGAGTAAAGGAACGGAAAAGGGGGAATTGACGAAACACATCGACAATTCGGCAACTTCTATCCAAATATCGAATTAGTTCCACGAAAAAAAAGTCTCAACATTTTTCCCTCAAACCGCTAATTCTCAAGATAAAACCAAAATTCCCAATTAAAGGTATAACATCACGATTCACCATTTCGTCAATCATCAATTAACAAACAATTTATAACTGACAATTATAATGCATTTTTCGTGTTGATAAAAAGTATACGGTAACAGATTGCTGAGTATAATTATGACATTCTATATCCCGTCTCCACTAAAATAATAAGAATAATGAAAATGACTCATCATTAATGGGAATAATGAATTTGACGAAAAAAAATTATTAGGAAAAATTGAATGAAACACCTGATGTCCAGTTGTACTCAATTGTGAATAAAATAGTTGAGTGATAGACGGAGATGAATAAAAGATCAATTTTTTGGAAAATTAGATAGTAGAAAGTGGATGAATTGATGAGACATACATCGAACATCTGTTGCACCAGTGTCGGGGCATTCGACGTTGGGACATTAGATGTTGGAGCTGGTGGTGTTGGTGGGAATGTGAAAGGTACTCGGTTTGTTGCTGGTGGCTTTGATTGATCACGGGCCTTGTCGTCTGGTATCTTCAGGACAGCCTTCAAGAAGGCGCTTGGATCTTGTGGCTGAGGTATCAACAGACAATGGGACGATTTTATTAGACAAACGTGGTCTACGTTAATTAATCATGCGATTCAGGAGTGAAGCGGTGACAAATAATTTCAGTTGAAGATCAATTTTGCTTACAATTGTAATTGAGCCCTACCCATCGACATTAATTGAATTTAACTAATATATTAATTTTTAGAATTTTCTAATTTTTTTTTAATTAAAAAATGTTCTGCATTCATTGAATGGTGGCTGAGAAAAATTGTTTCAATGCCACTTCGTCGGAGTTTCAAGATAATATAGATAGCATCATTCTTTCATTTGATTTTTACAAGAATTTTCACGAAAAATCTAACACAATTAAAGAAGAAATATAATTCAGTTGAGCGAAATAGTATAAAACGACAAATGATGTACGATATAAAAAATATGATGTGCAAAACGATCATTCGGAAGCAAATTGCTAATTTATTACGATATATGAAGACAAAAGCAATTTAACATTTGTTTAATCGTCAAGTGAAAGATCAAAAAGAGAAAAGAGATGGAAATTTCATTAAACTTTTTTGTAGATCTACTGTACAAAACTTTAACTGTCATATAAAATACAAAATTACGAGACAATTCACCCCTTCACTGATGAATTGTCAAGTTCCACCCAGTGAAACTCCAAAAATAAAATTAATCAGCAAAGAATAATGAATGTTAACGAGTTATTTAATGACTTCCATTACCGTCGATCTCATATCCCACAGCTGTATAATCCCATGCAATAAATCAGGTGAAGAATTATGAACTTACCGCGTCTGGTATGCAAGAGGCGATTGGTGCCGTTGGTATTGGTGGCCTCATCTGTGGGAATGGTGGTATCAGAAGCTTTGTATTGCTCGTAGGTACCTATAAACAACAGCAATAAATATTTTCCTAAAAAAAATCAAGAATATCGATTTAAAAAATGGAAAATCGATTTTTCAATGATCACTCAAAAAATTGTCGTCGAAATGGCATTAGCCATGGCTCAAAAAATTGATAACAATACCCTCTTGATCCTATCAGAATATGATGGGGGTCACACAATTCGATGTTGAGTTACAGCACATTGTTTATGCGATTTGAAAGAGAAAATCGGTTTTTTTCATGATTACTGAAAGAATCATCAGTAATAGCATAAATTCAGGGCTTGAAAAGTATATTTCAATGCCTTCTTAATCAAGTTGAAAAATGGTGAGAACAGTATCATCGCTTATCGAGTTACACAATACCGTCATGAGCTTTTTATATCAAAATTTCTATCTCTATTAAACTCAGGTACTAGTCTATTATGTTGAATACTTATTCGTATTGATTCATGGTCCCGACTAACTTCCGACAGAACCTGGGTTAAACTCTGGCTAAATCCTGAATAAACCCTGATTAAATCCCGGCTATACACTGATTAAACCTTGATTGAACCTTGATTAAACCCGGACTGAAAACGAATTCGACTCTTGAGGGGGTCTGAATGTAGAATTATTTGACAGAACGAAATAATGCGCAAAATTTTGATGACATTTCAATTGATGATAGTACTATGACCTAAAAAAAAAGAAGAGAATAATGAAATAATAATTAAAAAAAAAGAACCTATTCGGAAGCAAATTGCTAATTTATCAACACCAATAACTGCACTCATTGATAAAAAACTGCAATTGTCCACTTGTTCTAATGTTAATAACTCCTTGAATTATTAATTAAATATGCCTTTCCCTTCACCCAATCGATAATTTCTATTCAAAATAAATTACCGGAATTCTCTGCAGTTCATTCCACAGCATCTGGAACTCAGTATTCCCCTCACTCTTCCTGCCCTGCTCAGTCCCCACATGTGCCTCAGCCTTCCTCCCAGCCTGTCCCTTCACCTCCTTCTTCTCACTCTTCTCCGCCTCCTTCTTCGCCCCCTGCGCCTGATTCTTCTTCATAACCCAGACCTGCCCCTGCCCCTGACTGTGATTCTGACTCTTCCCCTTTCCAAAAACAGGGAAGAAATTCCCCTGTGAATTGAACGAGGCAAAAGCACTGTTCTGAGCACTATCCACCCCGGCCTGCTTCTTCTTCACGATCTTATCAGGGACATTAACAATTCCCGCGATATCCTGCTCAGTCCTCACCCCATGACTGATGTTAATAAACTCAGCGGCATGGAGCTTGGCCCTGCGACTGTTGGCGCCACCAGTGAAAGAAATTCCCCCGATGAATGGCTTGTCAAACAAAACATCATAAACATTATCACTGTTTCCTTCCACCCCCTGGACATTGATAATAGTCCCCTTGTACCCAAGTGGAACACTCGAATTCTCCTTAACCGATATTATTCTATCGAACACTCGATGTTTAGCCCTCGTATCGGGTGGTATATTTCCATTGTTGATACCAGGCTTGAATAACAAGTGTGGCTTGACTTGCATGATAACAGTCTTGGCACTATTCTCATTCTTCTCCACGAACTCATCAATCTCTGTCTGCAACTGAGCAATAATGTCAGGATCAAGCCCCTCGTAGTGGCAATTGCGACTCTCAACAGCCCTGAAGGGCTGCTCCTTCAGCCACTTCACGACGTCCATTACATCACCACCTCCTGACGTGAACAAATCGTCTTCATTGAAGATGTCGTTTCCCACGTTCTCCACGAGCCGCTCGAAGAGCTTCGGGTACTGCTCCATGTAGTCTCTGATGAGTCCCACTGACTTGGAGCTGTAC
The DNA here is from genome assembly GCF_001412515.2 of Diachasma alloeum. Classification (NCBI taxonomy): domain Eukaryota; kingdom Metazoa; phylum Arthropoda; class Insecta; order Hymenoptera; family Braconidae; genus Diachasma; species Diachasma alloeum. The sequence goes on from NW_021680365.1 coordinate 813,658, forward strand.
ATCCACTGGCCACTCACCTTCCTCGTGTAACCGGGGAGCTCCTCGTTCCTCTTGTTGAATTTGAGGTTCAGTCTGGGGGAATTTAAACGGAAATTGAATTTTCTGGAGTTTGTACTGAAGGAATTTAACTTGTCGAAAATCAAATGAATCCAAAATAATGAGACTGAGGATTTTGACCCTTTAAGGGGCCCTTCTGAGGGCTCATAGGGGTCAAGGTCATAGTTAGTTGTTAATTAGTTATTAATTAAATAATTAACTGATGAAACGAGATGAGTCAAGGTGATTTTAAAAGATTTCTTGGAAAATGAAATTCTAAAAGGTATAAATTTCCAAAGGTATGACTTATCACTATTCAATATTTCGTTAATCATCAATTAATAACAATCACTAATTGATAATTAAAATACATTACTCAAGACGATAATTAATTTTCGAAAATCTGATTTCCAAGTATAATTATGTCATTCTGTAACCTTCCATCAAAATAATAAAAATTAATCATCAATCAAAATAAAAAATTTCAGTAGTTTAAGTCGATTTAGCCCTTAGCTGTGTTTTCGAGGAATATCTCCAAATCTAAGACAGATAACGAAATTTTTGTAGAGAGCTTTTTTGTAGAGTAAATCGAGAGCTACAAAAAAGATTGTGACAAAAATCTTGCCATCTCTCTTGGATTTCAAGATATTCATTGAAAACTCATAATAGTCAAAATCGACTTTTGTATCACTTCGCTACTGATTTGTGAAATACTTGAAATTAAAAATATAGTGAGAAGAGTTTGAAAAATCCATTGCAATCCATTACCCAACATTCTGTTGCTTCTTCTCGTTCTCCGAGAAATTCGGCTGCACAAAAATTGAACCTGTGATTCTACTCAACAGATGACTACTGATCCCCAGCCTCTGGGCAGCAATGGAGCCATGCATGTACTGCATCTTCATCTGGTGCTGCTCTCGTTTGAGAGCCGAGAACTCAGGCTCTGGAGTGAAATTCATGGCGACCTTGACCCTTCCAGTCTTGTGATTGACCCCCGGCTCCACCACTTCTCCCATGGCCCCGTAGTGAGGGTGCCCCAGCATGAAGCAGACACTCTTGGGGGTGTATATCTCGGAAATATTCTTGTGGGAGATGTTCCCGGTCTCCTCGACGGCGATATCACGAACGATTGATTGATAGGGGCAGTAAGAGGGGATGTTGCACCATTCCTTCTGGAGGGACATTCGACCCTGGGACGTCAGGATGTACCTGCGACCAGTGATTGGTCGCACGTGCACTAGAGCCTCGATGTCCCCAGTGATTATTCCAAATCTAGTTAACAGAATGATAAGATTACAGAATTATTGTTAGGATTTTATTGCAAATACCTTAATTCTCATTAAGAGCTTATTTTAATCCAGAACATGGAAAAAATAGTGAAAATTGAATTTCCTGCTCTTTTTTTTTCAAGGACATCAAAATAGAATGCAATTGATAATTTTCAAAAATGAGAAAAAGACAATTTGCTCAAATTGAAATAAATTGTCACTGAAGTATGAATTTTTTTAGATTTTCGTCATAGTTTTTCTCCATTATATTCTGAATGAATGATTAGAAAAATCTTAAAAAATTTATGATGTAGATTAATTATTACTATTTTGTCGATTTTTCACTTCAGCCAATTTTGAGAAAACAAACTCGGAAACTAAAAAACAGAAGTTTTTAAAAAAGCGCATTTAGTTATGTTTGGATACACATAAATATTATGTGTGAGAACTAAAATTTGAGTTAATCGGTTGAGAGTTGCCTCATGATGATCCTTTTAAAGATTTTATCCCTCTAAAGCCTCTTTCTGATAAACCAAAAAATCAAAACTTAATTATTTCTCATTTTCTCACATTAAAACAGAAGTACTACGAATAAGAACGATGAATAGAGGGCCCTATGCTTTTGAAATTTCAGTGCGGACTTAAAGTAGTATAAACATAACTTAAATTTTGCAGACGAAAATCTGAAATAAATTCAAAACGGAAGTTGATGTGAATAAAAACATTCTGAGTTCGTGTCCAATTGGCAGTCTAGTATTACTGATAATATTTAAATACCAAGTGGCAAAATAGCACAGCATCTTATGAGAAAAACAATTTTTCGAGATTAGAAAAAAATAAAAATGCCGAAAAAATCATAAAAAATAACAAAAATGAATAAAAATGTTATGCCTAATGCGAAAATTATCGTCAGTGTCCAACTTCTGGTTAAACTATTCTGTAAGAAAATAATTTTAGGAAGAATTGAATTATTCTTTCATTCTCCTCAAACTGAGAATTAATCCACAAAATAATCACTGACGAATAATTTCTTTTCATTCATTTCAAATTTCGTTTCCTCACGTGGAGTTTGAACATCCTACGCCAAACGAAGAATCAAAATCTCAAACCTGGTTTTGTATCCCATGGAGACGTCTCTAGCCTCTGCCCTCCACTGAATCAGCCCCTGTGCCTTGAGTTCCTCCCTCTTCACATTATCCGGACTGTACCCCTTGTCAGGATCGATCAACGAGAACTTCCTGGAGCCATCCGAGACCCCAATGACATGAGCCTCCAGCAGATGCGGCCACTTGATGAACACAATTTTCCCCAGGAGATCGCTCGCCAGTTGATTGATCCCAGGCGTCTCCCTCGGCAAAATCGTAATCATCATGTTCTCATTCCTCGACGGCTGCTCGAACACCTTGACCTTGCCCTTCTCCGGCTTCGCCTCATGCTGGAGATACTGGAGCGTCGGAAAACCTGGGAAGTACACACTCAGCTTGGCGCCCTCCATGAGCCCCTTCCTGAGCCTCTCCCTGGGGACATCGATGTCCTTGGGGTCCACCAGAGTGATCCTCGCATGACTCTCGATCGTGGGAAAGTAAGCTGGCGCCGTTATCACCCCCAGGTTGGCCTCCGTGTACGTAATAACGCTCATGGGTCCGTGACGATTTCGCTTCTGCTCCTCAGGCGTCAATTTAGCATTGTAAGGCTCCATGGCCTCGAGAAGATTTTTCTCATCGATAAAGGGAATCAGCACAACGGCCTCCCACTCCTGCTTCTTCTCATTGAGATCCGTTTTAAACTCCCCAGGGTAATAATCAATGATGGGTGACTCCTCCTCCGTCAGAAGCCCCTGGTAAGCCTCAGGCAGAAGACCTCTGCTGGCAGCTGGCAGCACAGCCAACAGCTGCTGAAAAGGGAGAAATGGCGTTGCAAGCTCGAAATTAAATTTCAAATCCTTGAAATTCTTTATGTCCGAGATGAAGGGGGCGTAGTGGTGGGGGTAGTACCAGGACCAGCTGCAGCAGCCGTTGTAGTAGTAGTGGAGATTCCACTGGATGGCTGTGACGTATGCCTCAGCCTGTTGTCTCATCACGTCAGCATCGACTTTCTCGTAGTCGAATTTTTTCAGGTAATAGTCCTGCTTGTGCTGGAGGAATTCCAGGGTGTAGGTGTCGTTGTCAGAGTCCTCGGTGTCCAGGAGATCGTCTTCCTCGTCGGAGTGGCCCAGGAGCATTTCCTCGGTGGACTGGATCAGGTTCTCCAGGTCCTTTTTGAAGGACTTCTTCGGGGGATTGTCCTCTGGGCTGGGTTTTTTGTTCATTGTTCGATCGTTTTCGGCTGCACGACGACCTGTCTTGCCCTCGAAGTACTTCAAGTCTGCCTGGTGCTCCGAAAAGTGCTTCACGTCCAGGCTCGAGAGCTTCTCCATGAATTTCTCGAATCGAGGGAGGTTCAGGGCTCCAGACTCGTTTATGTAACCCTCCAGGGTTGGGAGGGTCTCCATGTAGGCTTGGTACAGCACTGGGAGGGCTCCATTCGCTATGTGGAGGTTTGGCAGGTGGGGAATGAAGTCGTTGCCGATCAGAAATCCCATCAGGATCCAGTCGTCTATTATTTTTTCTAGGTCGAAGGGGAAGGGGAGGGAGGACTTTAGGGACTCGAACTCGTGCTCCATGTACTCGCGGAGGAGGGAGACGTGGAGGAGACAGAATTTTGTCTTTTCGGGGAGTGTGCTCGACTTCTGGGGGTTTCGACCGTACTTCACTTCCTCTCGGAGCACTGCGAAGTGCGGCTCGTGTGTGCAGAGGGAGAGCATTATCAGGTCTGCGTCCAGACCGTACAGACAGTGGCGGGTGTTGGGGTCGTGGTCTGGCTGGGACCTCATGTAGCGGATGTAGTCCATTATCTTGTGCTCACCCTCACCTGGCACCTGGGGGTGGATTTAGTTGGGTTATTTTTTTTTTCAGGTGGTGGGCAGGGGAAGCCCGTTGGCCTCTGTTGAAAATTGGGGAAACTGTTTCGGTCAGCAATATGTTCAGGCGAGCTTTTGCGAGACTTGAGAATGTTTCAAGTTTAAGGTAGTTTTAAAAAATTGTGCTTAAGGATATCCAAGTCTGTCCATTTTCATATAGAAATGCATCCGTTTTCAATCATCAAATTTGTTAATTAAATTGCGGGAGAAAATTTGAAAAAATGATGAATATTCAGCGTTAGTCAAATTACATTTTGTAAGAATTATTTTTTAATATTCGTTGTTTATAAATAAATAATTGTTTAAACTTGAAATCGACTTCTGGTAAAATTCTGAATGTAAATAAATTTGGTATGGTTCTAAACATCATTTTACGGTAGAAAAAAAAATTGATTGTTTATAAATTATTTATAGAAAATGCTCAAAATTTAAAAAAAATACAATTTTTCAAATATGTTATCAATCTTTCTCCAGAAGTAAACATTCCAGTTTTTTTCTGATTTTTAAAATGTTTTCTAAAATCCTTCGGCATCAAGATTCAAATGCAGACTTATAAAGTTTAAATAATAAAATCATTGTAAAATATCCGGGAACTTAGGGTCAAATGGGGCTCAAATGAAAGCTCTGATGTTCAACTATAAAAGTAGAACAGCATTGTACTGGAAAAAAATAGCCAAAGTATTCATAAATTAAATTGCAATGTCAGAGGGAGAAAAGGATCTTCACATTCGCGCATGTCTAGCAAAACTGCTATCCCCTAATGCCCAACTAATTAATCAATTTGTTCAGTATTTAATAAGCTCAAATAAAATTCTGATGTTCAATTACACCAAAACAAAACCAAAATACGTGAATATCCCCCATTACATTTCGTCCGACTGCAATTAATGAAGAATGGACCGATCCTCATTAATTCATCATCATGAATTCTCAGATGTACTACCCAATTACGATGAGCTCAACTAACTCCTTATAATCTGTTACAATCCACGCGAATGAATGAGCAAAACCATCAAACGAATTGAAAAACAATCACCCCAACTCACTAAATGAACAAACAGCCACAAGAGCAGACAAAAAATCCAGAAAAACCTCACAATTCCGAAGAGAAATTCATATTTACCTCAGGTCCACTCAAGATAATTTTGCACTTCTGCCACAACTTGTCAGTGGATATCTTGTAAATAACAAAATACCTCAGCTGTTCAGTCAATTTAGCCATGAACTCAGTTCCAGGAGTGATACAATTGGAGTCGAACCTGGCCTCCTCCGGTAGTACTTCACCCTTGGCACGTGCCCTAGCCTCGACAACCTCAGCCGCTTTAGCCGACTTAAACCTCCTACTCCTCTGCTGATTAATTTTGGCACGTGGTGCAACCCCATCAACAGCCATGAAGAACAACTTCTGTGGCTTTATCGTGCGGAATAGTATCTCCACGTAGAGGAATATATTCTTAAAAATAGTCTCTTCAGTTATTCGAAAATGTGCATCAGCATCATTGGGATGTGAACAGCAGTGAATAATGCCATTCATATCTAAATATAAGTTATCAAACTCTGGGATCTGTAAACAAACGAACAAGAGTCGTAATTAACATCTGGAGTGATGCTGAAGCTGCACGAGAGCATGTGAGATGATGAAAAAAAAAGTCCACTCATTTGTCAGTAATTTTTGATTCAGAGAGAGAGAGAGAGAGAGAGGTCGACGATTTTGGGGATAATCACGTGCTCAGGGGGATCGAACGGAGATTGTAAAGATTTTCTCACAAATCTCCAGAGATTTGGCTTCATTGTCCTACCTGATAGTCGTTCAACACCTCCAAGAGGCAGGGATACCTCTCACAAATAAATCGCGTGAACTTTGGTACCCCCATTGTTCTCCCTCGTTAAAACTAGGTTTTTATCAGTAATAAATAATCGCAATTTGTGTGAGTTTATCGGCATAAAAATATATATTTTATCTTAAAGATTAAAAAAAATGTTCCGGGTATAACCACAAACAGTTGAATACAGGTATATGAGCTTGTCTGTTCACTACTCGAGTTCGGTTTCGGTTCTGTTCCCCTGTGTTTGGCTGTTTGGAGTATTACGAACAATGGCGATATCTTGAGAGAGATCTCCACTGCTCCACATGGAATTGAGTGTGACTGTTGATCGATAATGGAGATTCCTCCCTTATTCTCTGTATAAAAGGGCAATATCTCGAATCGTAAATGAGGCGGTTTTCATGAATACAATCGTCTTGCGTCGAATTTTCATGAAGCCCGTCTAACAAACAAAGGAGAATTGAATACCATTCTATGAAACACGAATAAACGAATAATAATTGTCCAAATGATTTAAGTCAGAAGAAAATAGAACAATTCTATCTAATATCATTGAAGGGTTTAATAAAATTGAAAACGCAAATGAACTCGCTGTGAATTTATATAATTTTATCGACGAGTAATTAGTGGAATTTTAAAAGAAAGATTTCAATGTTTGATTTTGAGTCAACGACTGAGCCTCACACTCTGTTGAAAATTGCTGGCGACTTTTTCTGGGTCGAGAAATGGCGTGCTAATGACTCCTAGACCCCACTAGACAATGTAGTCACAACTCTGCTTTTCAATTCAAAACAGACATCAGCTTTAGAGACATTTGTCATGTTTAGAGACATTACCACGCCATTTCTCGACCCGCTCTTTCATTTGAGCCCAAAAAAAAAATCATATCCCCCCCCTGGCCGCCGGAGTGGCGCACGACACTTCTCTAAAATCAGCATTAAAGATGGCGCCCAGCCCACAAATCAACAACTCCCTCACCTTCCCCCGAACACTAATTCCCAAACAAAAAATGCAGTGAAAAATCGTGAACCCACCCACCGAGAGTGCAATATTGTGATGTCGAATGATGAAGTAGTTAAATGCGTTCATCACGCCACATCCTGGTGAAACTGACAGTTCTGGGGGTCGTGATACTGCTCCTGTACTGCCTGCAGACGTCCAACGTCTGGACGAGCCACCTGGTGAGTCGGAATGCTCCGCCGGAGGACCCCCAGACCTCCCCCCTGAGCAAAATCCCCCAAAATACATCAGTGACATCGCCACCCCCTGCCAAGTCCCCACAGCCCCCCAGGGACAGCTACTACAATGTCTGGAGCATCTTCACCAAGGTGACGACGAACTCCCCCATGAGGCGGAAGTTCAGGATCTTCACAGAGTCCTTGATGAGGCACTCGACTGTTGACCTGACGTTTCACCTCATCAGCGACGACGACAGCCAGGTGATTGCGGACGATGTCATCAAGCTGAACTCCTTGAAGCTGAACAAAACCATAAACGTGCAATATTACGATGTGCACAAGCTGGCACATCAGCTGGAGGACATTGTCGAGGTCATGTCCCCAAAGTTCAGTAGCAAACCAGGGACTTACTACTCTGATGCACTGTTTTTTCTCTCCCTGGGGCTCCACAGGATCGCCTCCCCACAGCAGAAGTTCGCTGTCATGCTGGATGTCGACACGAAACTCAGGAAGGATGTGAAACTGCTGTTCAGGGAGTTTGAGGGGTTCGGGGACACTGCCCTTTTTGGACTCTCCCCGGAGCTGACACCTGTTTACAGACACGTTCTGTATCTGTACAGGAGCAAGAACCCGGAGACTCGGTTCGGAGAGGCTTTTGGAGGTGGGGGGTATCCTGGGTACAATAGTGGAGTGGTGCTGTTTCATCTTGAGAGGCTCAGGAACTCGCTGGAATACGACCAGATTGTCAGCGAGGACATGGTGGAGCATATGACTGAGAAGTATAGCTTTAAGGTGGGGTTTTTCAAGGCTGAGTTCACTGCACGTTATTTTGATTTATCGTAGGGGAGGTGGGGTAGAATGGACACTTTAATCCATGCAATGGATTAAATGGATTCATTTAATCCATTTAATCCATAAATGAATTCATAAAAGATGAATGAATGGTGGATTCATTGGATTTTTTATTTTAATGTACAAAAACATTTAAAAAAATAACAAAATCAAATGCGATGTATCGCATTTTGTATTTTTTGAAAATCGGAATTTCGGGGACAACTTTAGATATCATGCTTCAAATGAATTCGATCATAGCTTAAAATGTTTGTTTTAATGCCGTGAAGTCAAAGTTAAAAGATGATTGCGATTCCAGGGCCATTTGGGAGATCAAGATTTTTATACTCTACTTGGCATGGAGAGACCTGAATTAATCCATACCGTCGATTGCGGATGGAACCGACAATTGTGCACGTGGTGGAGAGATCGTGGATACGCTGACGTATTCGATAACTATTCGAGATGTGACTCAGAAGCGAAGATATGGCATGGCAACTGCAACACGCCAATTCCAGAGGACTAAGAACTCTTCAACTTCTCTCCTTCCAACTGTGATTTTCAACGGCAATAAAAATGCTATTTAAGATTAGGAGTAGAGACTCGTAATTTAATATTTAGGAAAGCTCATTCTATGGTTTATTTACTCTCCAACTAACTTATTGTACATTAATTCCAGTATTCACGTAACTCTTAGTTGAGTTTCAACTTGTTGCCATTGATGGATTGAGTCGGTGCTTCAGAATCTTGTGCTATTGAAAATTTTATAAAGTGGACAGAATAGAGAAGAATAGAATTAATTTAAAAAATTATTTTCTGACGAGAAAACAAATTATTTCCAATCACTTTAAAAATTAATTCAAATTAAGGAAAAATTGACATTGGATTTCTTTAGAAAACCAATTTCTCTGTTTATGCTCTTGATTTTCAACGGCAATAAAAATATTTAAGATTATGTGTAGAGACTCATAATTTAATATTTGGAAAAGCTCATTCTATGGTTTATTTACTCTCCAACTAACTTATTGTACATTAACTCCAGTATTCATGTGATTCTTAGTTGAGTTTCGACTTGTTGCCATTGACTTGAGTCGGTGCTTCAAAATCTTGTGCTATTGACAATTTTATGAATTGAATAGAATAGAAAAGAATAGCATTCATTCAAAATTCTATTTTCTGACAAAAAAACTCAATTCTTTCAAATTAATCTAAAAAAACCAAATTCAGCAAAATTGACAATAGATTCCTCTAGAACTCCAATTTCTTCAGAATTTTTGTGCATTTGAGCCCTTGTTTATGCTTTTGACACAATGACCACGAAAAATATCAAAGAAAAATTCCTTTTTTTCTATTTTTCAACAGCAATTTATCAGGGATAAAGCAATAAACCCCTGATAATTAAAAAGAAATCATAATCATGAAAGACGTGATAAAGTTGATCCAATGTGCTGTAAAAAACGCGAAGACAATGAAGATAAATCTTTTTTCCACCTGTTAAAACATTAAATGAACAAAATAAACCATAAATAATTATCGAATAATTTTAATACACATTGAAACAAATAAATACATAGATTATACACATCCATTGGACCCTAACTCGATGTAAATACGCTCGAAAGTATTAAACTCAATGAACATTGGTGCTAACAGCATAGACTGCCTTAAAATAACATTATGTACATTCCTTGAAGAAAATATTCTCCAATAAATCCCCCTGAACTGATCGAATCAATTAACAATCGAATAATGAACCCTAATAACTCTACTTTCGCAATTAACCTCAATCGTCCATTCACTCGACTAATTTCAATAAATTTCTTAACACTTCGATTTTCGTAATTTTATTACATCTTTAGTTTTGATATCACTCGACTGACCAGCATTTTTACAAGGCACTATTTCTCTTTCCTCCATAATATTTAATTCATCCTAAAAAACTTACTCTCACTTAACTCTGATTTCCTTAAGTTAACGTTGTAATTAATATAAAATAACTATTCATTAATTAATAGTAAACCTTTGGTCCCGTTCTTCTACACAATTCCTCATCATTCTCAATGGTTAATTCATTAATTGATTAATTATCTATCCGTTTGTACCAACTTTGGTATTTATGTAACGTAAAAAAACTGTAACCAAAGGATCAAACGGAATTTCACATGAATAAAAACCAATTAACTTGGGGTAAGCATTAGCCTGCAAGTGAGCAATTACGAATACTGTATACTAGACATAAAACTAAATAATTGTTTTTATACAAAGGACTAACAAAAAACGTCTTTAACGATTTTTCGTGGGTCTTCCGAGGGGTAATTGTAAATTCACTGAAGCTCATCAATTTGAATTGAATGAAACTAAAGCCATTGAGTTGGTTATCAATTAACAGGATTAATTCATGAACAAGAATAATTAATTCAGTTTTTTATAAATTAGAATTGAACAGATAGAATTGTTCTTCATTTTTTTATAGAATAGACTGACAAAAAACGTCTTCAATGAATTTTCGTGGATTTTCCGGAGGGTAATTATAAATCCACTGAAGCTCATCAATTTCAATTGCTTCAATTCATGAACAAAAGGAATTAATTAAGTTTTATAAATCAATTGTTTTGTTTGATGGGATTCACGATTTCCTCAATTTTACAAGTGAGAATTAAACTGAATTAATCCGATCAAAAATGTGGATTTGATGATTGAACCCTAGGATTGTTAATGATTAATTTCCTTGTTGTAGCACCTCCGAATATTCTCGTAACAAAATAAGTATTTACACTTCAGAAACTGGAAACATCAATGAAATTCTGGTTTAGCAATTATGCCGAATGAAGATAAATGAGAAAAATCGGTTCGATATTCTCGGATATCGTGAGATACTGATGAATTGAGAATGAATTCATCATTTTTTCCTCCAACATCTCGATACGGAATTAGAAAACTCTGAAGCCACTGGAGCCTGCAGAACATCTTGTCATTTCTTCTCGATTATTGAAGAAAGAAAAAGTCGCGTGAGATATTTTTCACAAAAAAACCTCCGTAGCTTTCGAATCCCACTGGTTTCAACCATCAATCTCAGGTCATCTTGGAATATGCACTTGTATAATCCCTTTTTTTTTCGATTTTCTCATCAATCTCCATCATCAAGCATTAACAACATCCAGGTGAGGCAGTCTGCAATGAAATAAATCTCAGAAAATTACAGTTTTGATTTTTTTTCACCACAAAAATCTGCAAATTCCAGTTGACGGTGGAATTCAGTTGAATGCAGCAACGACGAAATTTATGGATTTAACGAATCTTCACTGCAGTTCATTGAAGAAAACTATCAAGAATTCTCTCCATAGAACTCCATTCCAGTCACACTTTCTATCCGATTTCAATGTAATTGGGATCATTTTTTATGTCGAAACATTCTCTATTGAATTAATGAATGATTTTTTTCATTTCTTTGTGGCTCTATTTTTACGGAAGAACTTTCACGTGAAAAAACTAACGAACTATTGAACGAATAGCTATACTTTTTCCTCATTAAAAAAATCGTTCGAAATTGATGGAGAATATTTTAGCGAATAAACTGAGCCCAAGTGCATAAAAATCGAGTGAGAAGTGTTACATTCAATCAGTGGAAACTTTTGACTTTTTTTAAATTTAACTATTTTCACTTCGTAACGGCTCTAGACTCATAATAAATCATAATGAATCTAGGTCATGTTGTTTTATGAACAATAATTGCAAAAAAGCCAAAAGTGTTAATTTCTTCTCCACTATTTCCGCCAAAAACCTAATTTTCCTAAACAAATTTCTGCAACATCTGCCTCACTGCCATCAAACACGAATGGAAAAACCAACAATCTCCCAAATAGAAGAATCCTCAAACATCTCAAACTAAAATAAGAAGCTTCCTCGCGATTTCCAAAGCAGGAAACCCCAGAAGAACAAGAAAACAAACTGGAACAAGAATTCTTAAGAGACACTGCTGACACTTCTCAGCTTCTCCCTCCCAAAATTTCTGATGGACTCGAAGAGTTGATCCCTGGGCTCTTGACAGATATTCGTCGACTTGGGCCTGGGCTTGGAGCTCTTCAACGTGACCCCCGTTATTACTGGCATAGTAGGTGGTGGAGGCACCGTAAATTTCTCCACCGAATTATGTGAATTCAATTCACTCTGGAAGTCCTTCTGCATCTTAAACCCCTTGACAACTGGCATGAGCCCATTCCCCTTTGATGAAACATTCATCTTCATGATCTCGTTCTTGAATCCATTAGAATTCATCTGGGGGTTGATCCCAATGACCGATGTGTATCGTTTGACCTTGGGCCAGTCACTGGTCTTCACTGGCTCCTTGAAATCAATCTCCTGACGAGAATCGAAATAGTCTGAATGACGATTCTGGGCGTTCTGACTGAACTTCGATCTGCTTCGAAGATTCACCTGCCCAAAAGCCTGAGTCAATTCCTTGAAGTTCACCGGTCTCGTATCGATTTTAACATCTTCATCATTACGAATCCCCTTCGACGACTCCTTGACACCCGGACTTTCCTCGATTTTTCCATTCGAAAAGACTCGCTTCCCCAGATTCTTCGATAAATTCTCCTGGAAGATGTTCGTTCTCTCGTTGCAATTACCCTTGACCTCCTGTACCTCCTTCTTCGAAAGTACTTCCACCTCATTATTCGTGAAGTTTAACTTATCATGAGCAAACGATTTCTTTGGTAAAATCTTCGTGGCCCTCTCGTAGTTTACCTCCACCCCATTGCCACTGGAATTAAGATTGACGACAGTCTTTCCCCCAGTCTGATTACTCCTCCCGAATTTGTAATCCGTGTCATGCTTGATCTGAACATTGATGGAAGGTCGCTCCGACCAGCTCCCCAGGGATATCGCAGGTGGTCCAGCCCATTTGTATCGTCTAGACTCATCAGGCTTCTCAGAACTCCTCTCAATTTTCTCCTCCGGAAGAGTCGACTTCTTCAGATGTGGGAGAATGCTCTTGAGGACCTGAACAGACTGCAACTCGTCGTCCTGATTTAAATTCGTGTAGCTCGTGGACTTGAACATATTGTCAACAACATCAACCGGTTTCTTCTCATCTCTGTACTTGGAATTATTCGACAGGACGATGTAGCTCTTGGACCTGTGCACCGATGATTTCTCGTCTCTCGGTCTGAGGGTCACGCTGGATCTCTCGACTGCCTTCAGACTTGGGAGCTTCACCTCGTCCTCCTTCGAGTCCATTTCTTGGACACTCTGCGCTCTCATCATCCCCCTGCTCTCGATCCCCACATTTTTATCAGTTTTAGAACTGACAGCAACAGGTTCTTTATTGAAGAGCGATCGATTACGTGAGAGGGTCGCAAACGTCTTCACGATTCTCTCCTCAGAGGCCTCGGGGAAGACCTTGTCACTGTCCTCTGGGCTCTCGTAGATGTTGGGGCTCTTCTGGTTCGAATACGTCGTGATCGTGAAGTTGGAGAGGGTGTTGTCCACTGGGGCCAGTCGAGGACTCGATTTATTTACAATTTTCTTCGAATCTTCGGGGATTTTCAGGGCCATCAGACCACTCTCGATCTTTGTTTCCAGTTCTGAGATGATGTCTTTCTTCAGGTCCAGGGAGATGTCGTTGTGACGACTCTCCTGGGAGAGTTGAGGGCCGAGGGGGGGTCTTGATGATGGGGGGGAGGCTTTTCGGGGCTTCTCAGGGGCTGGA
>NW_021680365.1:827584-878924 GCF_001412515.2 Diachasma alloeum
GGGAGGGGGCTCCAGGGTCGTTGGGGGGTCGATAATGGCTATTGGCTCCTTGAAGGCCTCCACTGAGCCCAGGGTTATGGTCTCGTAGCCACTGGGGGCGGGGGATGACGAGTCTCGGAAGGCTGAGGGGGGGTCTGGCAGCTGGTACTCCCAGTCGGTTCCTGAGAGGTCCTCCCCGGAGGCTGAGACGTAGTCCGATGTGTCGTGTTGCGAGTTCAGGGTTTGGTTCGGCGAGGTCGGGGGTTCCGGGTCGGTTTTCGGTATTTCCGGGGGGCTGTGGGGGGCGGGGGCGTCCTGGGGGGACGAGGGGAGCACTGTGGCCAGGGTCGTGGAGACTCGCTGCAGGAGAATGTCGGTGTCTGATGGCTGATCTTCTTTATCTAGAAAATAAGAGATTTGTTAGTTTGTTGGTAATTGAGGGGGGCGAGGGTTGAGGCAAGTCGAGGGGATGAATATACGGATAACATACTTTGACTAGTTTTTAGAAAATTAATTACTTTTTTTACGTGAAATCACTTTTGTAAACAACTAAACGAAAAAATGGGAAAGTTCTCTGATGATTCAATAGAGAATGTTCCAAATTTCAGGATGACCTCAATTGAAAAGAAACATCTAGATCATTTGCTACGAAATTCTATTGCATGTCTATCTAATGTCTATTGTCAATTTTATTTCTTTTCCGCTCATCCTATTAGAAAAATTTCCAAGTCGTTGGAAAAACTATGTGAAAACAAACGTGGAAAATATTTTTCACGTAATTTTTTACATTTTCATTTTTTAGCTTTTATGATCAATAAAAAAATTATACAAAAAACGCGCGGAAAATTTTCGAAATTTTGAATGGAATCATCGAAAAACCAAATGAATTTCTCAATAAATGTCCTAGGTTATTTGGGGTTTTAAGGATATCCAAGTATCTTCTACATTTTGTGCAGAATTATTATATTTTTAAACATTCGTTGTTTATAAATAAACAATTAAAATTGTTTAAACTTTCAGAAACCTCATTTTTTAGGCATCAAATCGATTTCTGGTAAAACTCTGAATATGAATACATTTGTGACGATTTCGAATAAATGATTTTTACAGTGAAAAATTGATTGTTTATAAATTATTTACAGAAAATGCTCATAATTTTCAAAAATTGCAATTTTCAAATAATTTCATCAATCTTTCTCTAAAAGTAAACGTTCTAATTTTTTCCAGATATTTAAAACATTTCCTAACAGTTCAATATCCATATTCAAAATCGGACCTGCAAACTTCAAATGATAAAATCATTATAAAAGATTCGGAAACCTGGGGTCAAATGGGTAGAAAAGCATTTCACTGGAGAAGAAATAGCCAAAATACTTGGATATCCTCAAAGCCCTAGATCCATATAATTTTTTCGCGCACGCATTGTGACTTAGATGACGAACAAAATATTCACCAACATCTCGTCACCAAATATTGGTCAAAGCGCTGAATTTCATCTGTTCTACATTCACCCAAACCCAAAACGACTGCTTTCAAGTCCAATTCTCACCCGAATATCCCCAAATAATGATCAACACTCCACTCCACCTCCGCGTATGAAAAAATCGTACAGAAATTTTTTATACGGATTGCATATAGAATTCCTATAGGATTTTCGTATATGATATTCGGATATTTCTATACGGATATTTTTTATACAAATTATTTCTACACGATTTCTACAGGTTTGATCCTATACAACCCACTACCACATGTATACAAACATTTTGTATGAAGTTGCGACATTTCTCTACGTTTTTCTCCGGAGTGTTTAGACATCTTTCGTATGAGAACTAAAATTTATGTAAAAAATTATGTATAAAAATAATCCGTGTAGAAAATTTCTATACGATTTCTATACGATTTATTATATATTTATGAATAATCACAGTGCATCCCCACAAAACATTCACCCCGGAAACTCCCAAGTGCAACAATAAAAACCCCGCCAGTGACAAAAAAAACGTATTTCACACGCTAAAAAAAACTCAGTAAAACAAAAATGTTAGTACAATTGGATTGGCATGCACCTGCTTTCCCCATGCCCACGTCGTGCTGTCCTCCAAGCCTTCCCAAATCCCCTCGCGATCCGCGATTAGTTCCATGAGTGATAAACGCCGGATATTGTTCCAACTTGGGCATGTGACTCCCTCCGATTTTCCCCACACCTCCCTCCACTTTTCCATTTTCCTCGTTACTCCCACCGACAATGCCAGCCGTGAAATTGGGATTCAGTGCGCAATTGAAATTATCTGGGTGTGAATTATTCGGTCTGCTATTCTTCTCGAATACTTTAGTAGTGTTAAAGTCACCAAATGAGGACTGACTCCTGAATACTTTGGATTTGTTCGTTTTTCTCCTCACTCTCTCCCCCAACTCATCAGCTGCACCTGGAGACGACGAATCCTCCTGATTCTTCAGTCCCGAGTGATCTCTGGGGGGCATTTCCCCTCTCTTTGGCGATATCTCTGGGGATTTTAGGTGACAGCACTTTGGAATTGTCGATATCACCGTGCAAGAACGTCTGGAAGCCGGGGAACTGTTGCCATCGGACGGACAATCCTCCTCAGGGTCAGTATCAGCTTCCCCCTTCAGAGATTCCTCCAAGACCTTGAGGGCTGTCTCTTCGTTATCCACTTCTGCGCCAGAATTTTCCGACCGTTTTTGTTCGTCTGATGGATCCGGCGTCCGCACGACAGATCTGGCGTCTTCTCCGACATTCTCCGCGGAATTTTCTGGCACTTTCTCCTCAAAATGATCATCCCCCCTCGGAGATGATCCCGAATCGTCCGCGTCAATTATCAATTCCGCGGTATTGACGTCTTCTTCAGACGCTCTTCTTTCCGGATTATCATTTCGTTTGTTTGGAAGAGTGTCGGCATTCATTTGCTTCTCGATCTTATCATCGACATCGGGATGAACTGCTCCGGGGGGCGTGCACTCTAGGGAACTATCTACTTTGTCGGTTGATACTGATGACTCGACAGAATAAACTCTACGCTCTGGTACTTTTGGAGGCACTTTACGAGGTTTGGGAATAGGTCGTGACGCATCAACTGTACAAGAGAAAAAAAATAATACCATCACCGTGAGGTCATTACTGACATGCAGGCGGGGTGGGGTGCAAGTGCTGGATGCAAGCAGATTTGGGTGGAGTGAAAACTGAATTTTTGTACAGGGAGGAGAGGGGGAGGTGGGTGGGTGAAACGATGTGGAAGCTGCTTTGTAGATCTTTCATCATTTTAGAATGATTTTTGGGAAATTAGGCTACAGTGGTTACGCCCTAACACGAGGGGCTGGTCACTTAGGAAATCACTGAACCACTCGACTGGAAGTCAAGGAAGAAATCACCAGATATCAAGTGATTTCCATTTTCGATAACGATTTCCAAAGATTTATGGAAATCAATAGGAATCATAAAGAAATCAGGTGATTTCCGAAATCATTTGAAATCATCGATAAGTGTAAAATCGAAATTGATTTTGCAGTTTCAAATCTAAAATTTTTGTTATAGTATCGGTGCGTTCGCAATCATTCAATCCCGAAATGTTTTTTTTTTATTGTTATTTTATATCGCTTCGACCCAGTTAGGGTATACTGCGATGATGATCAAGACTTTAAATGGTTAGATCGCACCATTCTACCCGGCCGAGACAACGAACTTACCCACTGCGCCAAGCCACCGGGTCAATCCCGAAATGTGACGCTACGAAGTTTTTGACATCTTTACGTATTGTAACGTCATGTGGAAAACTGCCATTATTGACAGATGCCCCATTCGAGTCCCGAAATCACGATTTCTCCATTGATTTCTTGAATTCAAGAAATTCTGATTCAATGAATCTGATGAATTCTGATTAATACTGATTGAGAAATCACAAAAATCGTTTGAGAAATCATGGAAATCAACAAGAAATCACAGGAAATCATCTGATTCTGGAAATCACTGAGTCACTCGATTGCGGAGTGACCAGCCCCTCGCCCTGACATTTCGGTTCCCTAACATTTCAGTCGGAGAAGTTGACTTCCCCCACCATCGACAACGTAAATGTGTTTGGGTATATCTGTGTGCCCCTCTGCGCGACGGGATTGCGCAGTGAAATTACTCTCGGCATGTGAGAGTGAAACAGACAGATTCTTCCTCTCTGTTTATCTCATTCCGAGCTCCGCCTCCAAGGGAAGAGTAAGGGCTTAACGAACATTTAATTCCTTGAATTCTGGCCCCAGAGGCTGAAATGCTAGGGAGTAACCACTGTATCCAAAGGCCACGTAGATTTTAGTTTTTAACTCTAGTCTGGTCACAACACGCGACCCTGCGACTTGGTCGCCTCCGCGGGGATTCCCCGCCGCGTTATTTAGGCTTCCGCGTTGCCGAATTCACTCAACACTGCCCGGACGCGTTTAGCCAGTCTCCGGCAACGTTGCGTCATGGGCAATTTCATTTAACATGGGAAAAAATAATTCAGCTGTCCGAAATAATTTGTTTTCTTTAGGAATTTTGGGAAATATGTTATTCTACAAACTACTATAATTTTTTAGACACTTCAATTGACAAAGTCAAATTTTTTGAATTTTTTCTGAATTTTTTTTTTAAGTTGAGGATATTTGTTACTGCATACATTGTCTATCTCATGTGGAACTTCAAATTTTATGTGAATTCTGATATTGTAGACAAACATTGAGTTTTTAATATTTTTTGTTGAATTTTACGGTAAATTTCTTGAAGGTTTTTTTAAATTACATATTCTTGAATTCCCGATTGAATTACGGAATTAAGTTATTTAATTCTATTGAATTTTCAGTAAAAAGTGAAATTTCATGATTTTCCATCGTTAAATCGAATTAAATGTTGGGATTCTAATAGGATCTTTTTGACGATGATAATCGTCTTCTACTCTTGAATGATTGGCATTAAAAGTCCCCGGATTATTCAAAGCATCAGTTGTCAGAATTTAAATTATAGAATTTTGGAAATTTTGCTGTCATTCTGACAGTCATTTCCCTCGAATTCATGACCATTCCTCTTCTCCAAATTTTCTACCACAAAAATCTGGAGAGAGATAATTTCCTTCACATTCTTTTGATGAAGAAATTCAAAATTAAAAAAAATAATTAATTCAATTTCATTATTTAAATACTGACTTAATTAATTAATTTTAATTTATTGACTTAATTTAATTTATTAAAATTTAATTTCTTAATTGAATTCTTCGTATTCTAAATCCTAGAAAATCGTCGACATGGGGATTTTCCAGATAAAAATCAATCAACCGTCATTTAATCAAAATTTAAGCCAAAAATTTTCAACACCGTTCTCCCTCAAACAAATTCCTCAGCCCTACGCTCCAAAATGGAATTCAATTGACTCAGAAATCTCCCCCAATTCTCCATAGATTCTTTCCGACTCACTAAACCCGGTGGAGGCGGCTCTAAAATACTCAGCTTCTTCTCCCCAATCGACCGATCCTCCTGCGAAACTAATTGACTCAAAATCGGTAGCTCCGGGAGTTCATTGATGTCACTGGGAAGCGAGTCAAGAACTGGGAGTGGAATGTCCACCGGTTTTTTGGAAATCGCGAAAATCTGAAGTGTACTCAGAGGAGGGGGGGAGGACGCGCTGTCCCTCGGGGACTCGAACAACTGAGTCGAGGGAATCGGACGCTCGCAACTGTCAATCGTCTTAAAATCCCCCATCTTTCGCATGCTAAGTCTCTTCGGTTCTTCCCTAGGACATTTTTGGCCGCAGAAGCTTTGCGAATTCAACAGATTCTTTCTCTTCAACGGAATTCTATTCAAGTCTTTTTGATAATGACAATTCTCTTCTATTCTTGAATGATTGGAATTAAAATTCCTCGGATAATTCAAAGCATCGGTTGTCGGAATTTTCAAAAAATTTTCTTTATCAATTGAATTACTGGGAAATATAGAATTTTGGAAATTATTGCTGTCATTTTCACTGTCATTTCCCTCAAATTCACGACGATTTCTCTTCTCCAAATTTTCAACCACAAAAATCTGGGGAGAGACAATTTTCCTCACATTCTTTCGATGAAAAGATTTCCATAAATGATTAATGGAATTCTTTGCATTAAAAATCTTAGGAAAACTCAGTTTTTCTCGATTCTTCAAGTTATTCTCTTCATCTACAATTTTTTTCGCCACCCGCAGGTCCAGAGACTGGAAAACCTGACTGTTCTCTGAAATTCTGAGGCTAAAGGTTTTGGATATTCGATTCCTTCGTTCGTCGTTAACACCCGAATCACCACAGAAATCGCTATTTCCTGAAGTGGAATTAGGTTTTGGGAAATTGTGCAATGGTGTTTTGGGATTGTTTTGCAGCGAAGTGATCGTTTCACCCACTCGTCCTGGTTTCCCCGAGCCTCCTCGTGAATAAAACCTAGATGAACGCTTATCATGCTCAATACTACTGACACAACGCACTAGCTTACCTCTTTTGGCTACTCTAGCAGGTTCTACAATGTGTTCAGGCGCATCAACTTGCTCGGAAATGTGGGACTTTCTACTCTCAGACATATCAGTCGTCTTCTCCTTCTCCTCCGACACAACTTTCTTGCTCTCTGTTTCGGTTTTGTGATAGAAATCTTTGGAGATTGGCTCGGGTGTGTGACTGCCAACAGCAATGTCTGAATTTGCTTTTGAATTGCTACCGATGTCCGATGGTGGCTTTGATATGCCCATATCTGATGTCAGGGACTCCTCAGAGTCCACTATTCGCTCTAACGCTTGAATGGATATCGCTGAGGACAGGGGACGACTCATTGGGGGTGGTGGCGCTGCGCGTTTCTTACGAATACCTGAAAAAGGAAAATAGTGATTCGAAATTTAGAAACACTGTTGAAAAAAAATCACTGAATTTGCCGGAAAAAGATCTTGAATTCGATTTAAGAGAAAAAAGTCAATGGAATGCAAAATTTTAAAAAAGTAAAGTCCCATTCTTTTAACGGCAGGAAGACAGAAATTCCACAATTTACATGAATTTTCAAGTGAAAAAGAATAGTCACTGCCAAATTCCCTGCAAATTCAGAGGAATCTGGAATTCAGGGGGAGATTTCTGTGAATTTTCCGAATTTTTCATCAATTTTCCTTAAATACTTGAACTGAAATTTACAGTTCCCATGGATTTTTCTATGAAATTATGAATTTTCAATGACTAAATTCCTTGAAATTTCAGTGAATATGAAATCCGTAATTTTATCTCAACGTAATTTAACTCAATCAAAGTTGAATTAATCCTAAACTTTATTCCTTTCCCGTACTCTTGATTGTCGAACGCAAAGGTTCTCAATAACAACTCACCGGCTTTTATTCCAAAAACATTTTCACTGGAAATAAGTATTGTTTAGTACTCATTTCTGAAAATTTATCTTCTGAAACTGAATAAATAGTTTCTCATCCTGCCGATACCAACGTTTCACTGAAGACTAAAACCTTTTTTCTCTCTGCACGCATCATTAACTCCTCTTCCCCCACCAAAATTCCCCTACGTGATCCTCATGCTGATTAAAATATGATTAAAATAACAAGAAAGCCCAATAAAAACAACAACAAGCTCAAAGAAAAGAGGCATTTTCTCATTATTTTCTTAGTATTAACCAGTTTCTCATCCCGACGATACCAACTTCTTTCTGAAAACAAAAACCTTTTTTCTCTGTGCACGCATCATAACCACCTCTTCCCCCAACAAAATTCCGCTATGCAATTCTAATGCTGATTAAATTGTGAATACAATAACGAGAAAGCCCGATAAAAAGCAGCAACAAGCTCCGCGAAATAATAAAATTAACGAACGAAATGAATTACCAGTTGAGCTGAGTGATGTATTGCTAGTTGCGTGACTTAAACTTGCTGAGGTCACAGCAAGATTGCTGAGACTTTTGCTAGCCTGTGATGTGTGTGCAAGTTTGCGTGTTTCAAATTTACCAGGTGGTTTGCTACGCCTTGGCAGTGTCTCTGGCATTCTCCCCGCTGAATCCGGATTATCACTGAGTACAGATGCCTCATGATAACCAGAGCTGTCGCTGCTGTTACGACTGTGACTAATAACGAGTTTCTCTTTGTTCTCATCCTTAGTACCGTCATTATTGTTATTTGTGGTTTTGTTTACTGGTGGATTTGGCGCCGGTCGGCGTTTACGTTGCGGCCTGGTTGGTGGTGCCAATGGACTCACAGACCGACCGGTCTCATCACTGTGAGCTGGAGATACAGACCTTCCACCGAGGCTGTCTGTACTCAATGACGACTCTTTGGATTTTCTGAACATAAAACCAAAGACACTTTGTTTTGCTTGTTGACGACGTCTCTCCTCTTGGCGTTGAAGGGCCATTATGTCCTGGGAACTCAATGCCGATCCCAGGCTTTGTCCCTGCTTAGCGTATAATGTCACCTCTTGGAGGTGGTAATCTTGGAGGGATAGAGATAGATCTAGTACCTCTTCGTGATTGCCTGAAATCATGGAAACGAGATTCTTTGTTGGTGTTTATTTGAGGGTTTGCATTAATGGAAGTAGGAGGAAATTTCATAGAACGTAGCGAATCCAATAAAACCGTTCTATACAATTTCCATTGAACTGCTATTGAAAATTCTATTAGTTTCGGGCAGATTCTATTGAACATGTTCATTGATAATATTTTATAGCAAAATCAGTGGAGTTTCGTCTTTTCGTCAGTTGTGCGTAAAGTAAAATTCCACTTTCTACACATCGTGATGAAAAATAGATTTCTTACTCATCAAAGTTAGAATTCACGGAAAAATTATCAAAGATGAATTTTGTTTTTTAAGCTCTTTGAATTTATTCTTCCTCGTTACACTCAAGGAATCAACTGGAGTTTATTCATAATGCTTTAAGCCAATCTAGAGTCACCGGCCCGAAACGAAATACGATCGAAACGATCGAAAAATATCAACTGTTAGAAAATATTTAGACACAATTTTTAAACAACAAAAAAATACCGTCTGGAATGTCAAACAAATTGGATTTGCAAGTGTTACAACCGTCCGAAATGGCTTCCGCAGCCATACAAGCAGCGTCGAGACGACATGAAGAAAAGCAGCCTGAAAGCCATCGAATTGGTAATAACCGCTGTCACCCATGTGATGTACGTTAAACAACCGTTTTGTCGAGTGACCACGCAAAACGGGTGAAACTATTAGAGATATTATTCCCATTTGCCAGGGGAAAAAAATTGAATAAAATGCGGAACGAATCGCGTTGGGGAGAAAATAGAAATCGGTATAAAATGATTCATCTCAGGACGTATCGCCGGGATTTAATGACTATCGGTAGATTCTCGTGTGTCATCCTTGTTTTGAGGCTCTTCAAGTAGACCACCAGATGATGATTGAAATGACAGAGTCATCATTAGTTTCAGGGTTTATTCCACATCAGTTTAATTATGCGATTTCATGAGGTGGAGAGCAAAATGAAATTAGCATTTCATGTTCGGTTTTTTCATATGGCTAGACTTGTGCGCGCCCTTCTTTTCATTGTGACAATGAAGAAATCGAATTTATTAAACTACATATACTCATAGATGGTTTATAAATGTTGATAATGACTTAAAGAGAATTAAGAGCATGAAGAGTGAAACATCAATGAATGATTTTTAATCTTCGATTGATTCTTTTTTTTTACCTTTTAAAATAATCTGATTAAAATCTGTAATTGTTGAAAAATTACGGGAGGGTTATGAATTGAGCTCTTAGAAAACTGAAAAAATTTCTTGAATTCTTCGGAAAATTTCACAGTTTTCCAGATAACCGAAGAGCTTCAAAGATTTTTCTCGAATTACTTGGGAAACCGAAGAATTTCCATGAATTTTGTAGAGTTTTGAATTTATGTATGAAAATCTGAAAAGCAAGAATTGATCATTTTTGCGTATGATAAATATGAAAAAATTAAAATTTGGGAAGTGAAGAATCATTTGAGTGAAAAAAATTTAGCAATACTATTTTGTTTTTTCTCACGATCAACAATTAGGCACTTTAGATATGTTTTGATATAAAGATAAAATTCACACGTGAAAAAATGATAAATATGACGAAGAAAATTTTTTTGGTATTTGAAGAATGTGAAAATACCGGGGATTTTTTTCAGCGACTTCTTCACGCGACTCATTGACCAATCAGAATTGAGGATTAGCGGTCAGGCAGTTTCGAGATATTTCGATATAAAACGACTTCACGTTTCTTTCATCTTTAGTAAATATAAAAAATAAAAAATAATAAATAATATAAAATAAGGAACATTTTGCACTCACGTCCTTAAATTTGTCATGTAATGTTGAACCATTGAACATTAAAAACTGCTTGTTCTTTTCTTAAATGAAAATAAAATGCTGGGACAATGTATCATTGAATTTAATTATAAATACATCGTCATAGAAATTCCGTTCGGAAGCAAATTGATAATTTATTAACAACAATATATTTAAAATGATGATATATTTATTAAATACATCGTCATAGAAATTCCATTCGGAAGCAAATTGGTAATTTATTAGCAACAATATATTTACTTTTTTATAAGGAAAGCAATGTTCCACTTGTTTTTCTATTGAAATGAATTTTATCCGATTTAAATGAACAATAAACACTTGTCTGAGTGCATTGTTTTTAATTATCTCGATGGTTTTTCTCAGTGTGTGGCTCTCATTGTTGAACTTGGCCGGGGATAAACACAATGAGTAATGAGAATGAAACCGATAACTTTCAACTGTACTACGTGAAATGGGATACAATCGGAGCTCTGTGAAATTCAACTTTTTTTCTGGTAGAATATATAAAACAATTTCAAGTATCGAATGGGGTATTTATCAATGGGGATAGAAGGTACTTCACTGAGTGTCTGAGAGTGGCATTTATTATCATTGTTTTTTTTTCCATCGATGAAATATCTTAGGAGGAAGCGGGTTAAGTGATGTTTTTATGGCTGCAGTCGCATCTCGGCGGAATTTCGAGGGACTGAATTAATCAATTTCGTATCTTGTTTGAGCAATTTGTCTGTGATATGAAAGCACTCGATCAAACTTCTCGTGGATCGGAGGGTTGACTTTCTAGTGAAACAATCTTCTTCGATATTTAATTATGAAATGTGAAGGGGACAGCGGGACGTTATTGCGATGATTATCTTGGAATTTAGGGGAGATGACAAAATTTTAATGATTATTTTTTTGTATTTTGCAGCTCGATTTCGACATGTTCAACCCGAAGTTATCTTCGAGAGAAATTGATTCATTCGGTTGTCATTATATTTTTAATTATCATTTTGGTAGTTGAGTGACAAAAAAGTATAATTCATTTTGCAATGAAATATGTTGTAGATAAATAATGAAGTGTTTAAATGTTCAGAAAATTTTTTTTCGTAGGAAACCGTTTAGTTGTAAAATTCTAAATAAGAAAAAATTCTTGAAAATTCAAATTTCACTGAAAATTCAACGGAATTCTAAATTATTGAGCGGCATGAAGACGAGAAGTTCCTATTTTACTTGACTTTTCAGAGATGACATGCATATTTAGCCCCAAATTATGCTAACTTTCTAATCATTTGATAATTCAAGAATATATTTACTTAAATTTTCCTGATTTCTCGTAATTTTCATTAAATAATTGAAGTGAAATTTTCAATTTTTATTGATTTTCTCATCAAATTGTGAATTTTCAATGACAACATCCCGTAAAGAAGACATAAAAAACCTCATTCAATTTGCAATGAAATACGTATTTTAACAGCATTTCAAAATTTTTCATGTTTTTAAAATATTTCTTAAATATTAAAAATTGAGAATTAAATTGGGAACTGCGAATTGCCAATAATATAATCATTCATTAATTAATGCGTTAAAAAATTTTGACGAATTAAAGTTCCAGTTGAATATAAATATAATTTATTGATGCATTCACCTGAATTTCCTTCATTTCTATTAACCCTCACGGAAAAAAGGACCTAAAATCCGCAATTTTCATAAATTTTTTCATCAAATCGTGAATTTTCGGTGATAAAATTCCCCAAAAATCCCCTCAAAAATTTTCTCCGGGCAAAATGGGACTCGAATGAAACCTCTGATGCTCACCTAAAAATATTGCAAAGAATATCAGCGAATAAAAGCGCCGAAACCCCGGGAATATCCTCAAACACCATCACCCCAATGCAATCATCTTGTATTTCCTACAATCTTCCATAGAACACCTCAAACATCTCCCAGCACAAACGAAACGAGCCGGCCTCCTGTCTCGATCGAGGTCACACATGAATTCCTCGACATCAAAATCCCCCCCGGAAATTGCACAAAACAATTTTCTCTCCTCAACCACCTGAATTCACAAACTCCCTCGCAATATTATCCCCAGGTAGAAAAGTAATGTCCCACAGCGTGTAAAAATCGCTCCCATAACAGGATAATTATGGACAATAAGACGTAAAAAAAACCAACTCACGGCTTCCAAGATTGAATGAAGAGGAGGGCAATTTCACAATTCCACTTGGCACTTTCAGGTGGCAATTCTACGATTACATAAATGCACCTAATTACAAATGATTGAATCCGAAGCACTCCACGAAAAACCCTGCACTCAAATTTCTTCAACGCAAAAATTCAACCGCAATTATTCTAAAATACTTTCCATTAAAAAATAAACAAAATCGCCCGAATGTCACACAAATTTTCGCATTTTTACTCCTCCCAACGAGAGTATAAACTTCATTTTTACTCCTCTCCGCGAATTTACCCGTTTGAATCTATTTTTTATCTATTGTTTATTCGAAATTATGAATGACCAATGAAAAAAAAAGGGGCGAGAGAAAATCCGTGTGGTGTACGGGCATCCGTGCGGACGCACGCGCGGCAACTGGCAACAGCCGCAAGCACCAGTGGAGAATCTTTCGAGATTGACCGCATACCGGTTCTCCTCATTCCATCCTGCGTTTCAGAGCCGACCATCGGACTCTGAGGACGCAAAAATTATTTCCAATAATCTTTCCTTTATATTTTTATTACCGGACCCTCCTCACCGCCCCCTCCCGCCGAGAGAAGGCTGAGCAAGGTGGAATGGCAAAAGAATAAAAGTAGACACTACTGTCATGAGTTCTACGGTGATATTCAGGGGAACTCGACAATTTTCCCCGTGACATCAGCAGCTATTTCAGTATGGGTTTAGAGGAGACAGGTGTTCTATCCGGAAAAACCAGTCTCAGATGATGGATGAGAAACGGTAGGGGAAATCATTGAGTCATTTCCAATTGAGCGGAAGACTTTCATCGAAAATTAATAGCGATTCTCGGGTTGATTAGGCGCGAGTCGATTGAATTTTCTAGTTGCGATAAGTCGGGGGTTTTGGTTCTTTGAACTGGGTGATGAAGGAGTGATAAGATTGAGGGAATTTTAATGGTTATCATGGAGTCGAGAGGCTTGTGACAGGTGATTGGAGATTTTTTATGTAACTAGCCCGTCTGTTTTGGTATTGAAAATAATAAGAGGGGAATTTGTTTGAGAGTGGTTCAGATGAATGAACATGTAATGTGATTATCATAGAATCGATGAAGTAACCGATGTGTCTCGTGGAAATTTTTATCAAGTTCCAAGAAGATCCATTTGAATCTCAAAGAATTTATTAATTGAAAATTAACAATTTGATGGAAAATCTATGATAATTGTAAATTTTAATTCAATTATTCTATGAATATGGATTGGAAATTTAAGTAATTAGGGGAATCCCCGTCTCAATTCTGAAAATAATAAAATTTCATTGAATTTTCAGTGAAATCGTAAATTTCATGGCATTAATTTATTTCAGTTCACGATGAGCCGGGGTTTTGGATTCTTTATTTCTTTAGAAAGACCTCTACATGAATTTCAACTGTCAATTAATTGAATTGACTATTGTCACTAATTGAATTGATTGAACTGATTTTTTTTAACTGTCAATGAACTGAATTTTTAATGAAATTGTAAATTTCATGGCATTAATTTATTTCAGTCGACGATGAGTCGGGGTCTTCGGTTCTTTCATCTGTGTGAAGGAGTGATAAGATTGAGGGGATTCTAATGATTATCTTGGAGTCAAGAGGTTTGTGGCAGGTGATTGAAGCTTTTTGATGTAACTAGTCCACCAGTTTTGGTATTGGAAATAATAAGAGGGGAATGTGTTTGAGAGGATTTGCTTTTGTGAGAAATCATTGGGGAGTGGTTTGGATGACTGGGACTGGGATATGATTGTGATTATTAGTGTTGATATATGGATTAGATACGGATTAGAATTGATTGAAATGGGAGAGGTGTTCACTTTATAGAATTTCGTATCGAGTCTCACTGTAATTTCGCGTAATGTCGTCAATGAAAATTCATAATTTGATTTCGCTCATTAGAAATTCAAGTAATTCGGGGCATTACCTCGTCCTGCTACTGAAAATTTAATGAAATTCACTGAAAACTTTGAAATATAAAATTTTAAAATGTAATTCCAAGTGAAAATTAACTTATTATCTAATTATTATTTAATTATCATTTAATTATTATTTAATTTTCATTAAATTGTCAGTGAAATCGTTAATTTTATGGCATTAATTTATTTCAGTCGAGGATGAGTGGGGGATACTTCAATCTGTCTGATCGAGGAGTGATAAGATTGGGAGGATTCTGATAGTGACACGTGATTGGAGATTTTTTATGTAACTAGTCCATCAGTTTTCTTATTAGAAATAATAAGAGGGAAATTTATTTGAGAGGATTTTCTGTCGTGAGAAATCATTGGGGAGTGGTTCGGAGAATTGAGAATGTAATATGATTGATAGAATCGATGAAATATCCGATGCACTTCGTGGAAAGTTTTATCAAATGACAGATCAACTGGTAGGGTAACCAGACCAATAGGTAGACACCGACCAAAAGATAAACGATTTCAACTTTTTTTAGGAATAAACACTAACAGTGTATGAATATTTATGAAACTCAGAAAGATTCGGTATTATTTGGTCCTGAATATTCATGTGTTTATTGGAAATATAAATAATTTGGACAAACTTCACCTTTCTGCTGCTCAAACTTTCAAAATTTCATTAAATTTTCAATGAAATTGTAAATTTGACGGTATTAATTCTTTTTAGTCGACGATATGTCGGGGATTTCGATACAAATTTCACGTGGGTCTCCCGTTTTAAACCATTCTACCGCTTCGCTACTGAATTCTTCTAGAAATGGATGGAAAATTGACAAAAATGTCATCGACTAAATCACCGCTAATTTGTATTCATGTACAACTCATTAATTTTTATTGAAATTCCTTCGGCTTAATTATCTGAACAATCCATAATTGTAGATAATTCCGATAAAAGCATGTGGAATTGTCTGAACCCATCAGCAATTCGATCTTCGATTCCGTGAAAATTGAGGAAGAATCGATGCTATATTCGCCACAATCTCAAACAACAGAATAATTTCGTTTCACATGAGATCACACCATCGAGAAGCCTTTAATTAGCGCACAGTGGAAGTGCAGTCTGTGTTGCAAGAGTATCAGCCTTTTTTTTCTCTTGCATACGTACAAGTGAGTATCGCCAATGCATTGGTACAAACGTCTCGCATTGCTTGGCCGCTGGAGGCTAAGTTACGACACAAGTGTCTGACCAACTCCCCTGGGCTGTTCCAGCCCCAAAAGCACACTTTCCCGAATTTCAGTCATTCAGGCGATGACCGAAGATGAATAAAGTATGTGAACACGACGATTTTATTTTATTCGCGAAAACAAAACAAGATGATTTTTTTTTCCTCATCTTATCGAATAATTTATTATTAGATTGATGAGTGAATCTAGAAGAAATTGCGAAGACTTTTCGTGATATCACAAAACTAATTTCCTGCGCCAAATATCTCATCTCTTGAGGATAAATTTCTTGGGATAAGAATTCCGGATAATGTGTCAGACAATGTCGAATTTCGGTGGAGTGTTCAAGATTTGAACATGAACATTTCATGATAAAGTGAGAATTTTTTGCCACAAAAGATGAGAAAATGACTAAAAATATTAAAAGCTTCGATTCAGTGAATCATGAATCAGAGACTTTCATATTGAATGCATAGAGGGTTTATGCAGAGAAAAATCTGCATATATTAAAAAAATATAACCGTCGCTTACGCTCAATCGCTCTGAGTTCGAAGGGAAGCAATATCTTCTTTTCCTTCTGTCAAATTATTCTTGTCTTTTAAGGATCAAAAACACATTAATGAATTTATTTTGTATGCATGTCTTTAAATCATTCCTATATTTAAAAGTATCTTACCTGGATGTCGAAGCTCATATTTATTCCTATCCAGATTCTTCTCTCTGCACACCTCCTCAATGATCTCTCCAAGATTCATCTTTGGACTGACTCGTGACACATAAAGCTGATTCCTCGGCAAGTGCACCTGAAATTTTGTTTCATGATTTTTCACACGTGTTCATTGATTGGTGCGTCCGTAATTAATTCACGCACAAGACAAATTCCCATCCTTAAAATCACAACGTTTTGTGAAGGTGTTTTATACCGATGTTTTTTGTTATTGTCAAAAATACATATTTTTGTCATCATAACTTCTATCCCACCTGGACCTGCAAAGTTTATACAACAAAGACACAATACCATATTAAACAAATATTAAAGTCACAATCACAAGTTCGATCAGTCAGCAGTCATCCGCCCATTATTCCCTTATATCGAAATATATCTGATTGGTCAACGAGTCGCTAAAAAACACGGCATTTTCACATTCTAAAAACTCACAAATTATTCTTTGCGACATTGTTGTCAATTTTCTGATGTTTATCATGCGTGAAATTGATTGATTCTTTCTTCTTGGATTTTTATTCATCAATCTCATCAATTTTAATTCCTTCGATTACGCTTTTTTTCGCAAATGCCGTAAATTTGATTCTTTTCCATTTTTTGAAAACCTAAAAAATTCCTCGGTTTCCAAAAAAATTGTAGAAAAAAATTTTTTTCTTCGAGAAAAATTTAGAAAACTATTCAATTTTCTAAAGAATCCTCGAATTTTTTTAATAATTCAAGAAAATTGTTCGTTTCTCTAGAAATTCCATTCATTCATTCTTATAACACACAAAACACACAAAAAAGTTTATCACAAGTAAATGAGGCGATAGATCAGTGCGCGCGAGAGCAGATGGCTTTCTGGTATTTTTAAAACAGGGATCAGTCTAGCAATATTTATAAGTTAGAATAGTAGCTACCACATTCTTGAATGGATAATTCCGTAATTGTTTCCGTTTATAAATTTATCAATCAGAATACATGAAAACACGTCGATCTATTATTAATTCCTACAAAGGAAAGATTCTTAAATTACGAATCATAGAGGTAGGCGCCACATTCTTGAATTGATAATTTTTTCCCCGTGTTAAACCTCGCCAACGAAAACACATAGACCGCGTGTTTGTCGACAGTTGAGGTATTTAATAGTGACTCATACACAGAAATACATTCGGCAATTTTTTCCTCTTTTTTTCTTCAAAGTACTTCTAATTAAAATTACGAGAGAGCATGAATACTTCGTAAGATTGTAGCATGGTAGATGACGCATTTTGAAATCAAGAATAGAGAGTATGAATAGAGCTTTTCATTCATGAAATCTAGAGGAAATATTTATTCCGTTCACCGAGTTGAAAACCATCGAAAAAATGATGGAAAATTCGGATAAATATTGACATTTATGATGATGTACATTTGATTCCCCGTGATAATTCATATGTAAATTCGGTAAAGTGTCCGCAAATCTAGTGATTCAGAATTAAAAAGTCTATTCTTCGTTCGATTATAGAACAGTAAGTGTCACATTCATGAATTAAGAATTCTCTCTCTTCGTAGGAACAAACTAATGAAAACCCGATAAATCCAGAAGAAAGCTTCTGACCATCAACTATTTTTTCTATTGGTACCATCAACAATATTAACAAATCCCAGAAAACAATTTTTGCCAGTGCCATCAAAAATTTAACAAGACATCGGCAATTTGTCGACAAATTGTCGACATACTGTTTGCTGGGATAGAAAATACTAGTATTTTTAAACGAAGAATAATTATAACTGAAAACTACGAGAATATGAATATTTCTCAAATCGAAAATTCTCCCCCTTCGTACACGAAAAAAAAAGTTGGAAGAAAATTCAGACGGTTGTCAAACGGTTTAAGTCGATTTTGGCTATTGGTCAATTTTTAATGAATATCTCGAAATCTAAGGGAGATAGCAAAATTCTTCTCATAACCTTTTTAGTAGCACTCAATTCGCCCTACAAAAGAGGTCATTATGAAAATCGCGATATCTCCCTTAAATTCGGAAATATTTCTGGAAAACTCAACTAAAGACTAAACTGACTTAAACCGTTTTACCACTTCGCTACTGAATTATCTAGACAATCTCAGTAAATTTTACTACACGAAAGGTAATCTAAAAAAAATTGTCGACTAAAATATTTTCCAATAAAAAATACCGTATGAGAAGGATATTTTAAGAGGCGTTCAATTAAAAAAAGTCATCTGTGGATGCAAAAATTAAGGTTATAGTATTTTTTCCGGCAACGATGCGAAGGACAACGAACGAAAGTAAGAATTTACTGTACAGCGTTTGGTAAAAACAATCCTCCGTTACAGAAAAAATCCTAGCCATTGAGTAATCATTCACGTTCGCTGGTGTAATTTTTCACGGAATTCCGGATAAATTGTATAATTTTAGGACAAATTGCCTCGACGTTTATTGAATTTCTCGGAACAAGCGTGGAAAAATTCACCATTCGTCTCGCATTTTTTCCAAGTGTCCGAAAATCTAGTGCCTCTCAGAATGAAAAGGTCTACTCTCTCTCTCTCCCTCTTTTCGTAGAAACAACCTAACGAAAAACCCGCAAAACCAGAAGAAAGCTTCTCCCACCAACAGTTATCACTTCTATTGATTCCCCTGAATAAATAATATCTGTAATTGGGCACACACCTGCAATCTGAAAGTCGTTTCGAACGGTTGATTCGGCTGTTTCGCTTTACGTGGGATAAATGTACCCTGTTTCGGTAGCAATTTTACCTTAAACAATAAAGAAAAAACCAAAACATTTATAAAACGATAAATGAGACCTAGGAGAGAAGGAAATGTGGAAAAAATTCATGAGTACAACTGGAGTGATTTCTATCACCGATTGGTGAGAGGGAAAATCAGTGGCGGGGGATAAAAAGTGATGTGCAACCAGGAGACGGTGAAAAATACCTGGAGAGCATCCAGCGCTCCAATGGGAGTGTTTGGCTGATGGGGCAGAACAACTCCGCGCTCGCCTATAGCTTGTAGGGTGTAACTCGAGGCTGCCAATTTGTGAGCCGTCGCTATTTGCACCAGTAGATCCATCATTGCTGTACTGGAATACAAAAAAATTGTTTGCATGACCCTGAATGCAATGATTAGTCTTTCTCTGGGTTTTTTTAGGGGTAAAGAGTGTTTTTTTTTGGATTAAACTACATTCCTGAGGAAAACATTCACCAGTGAAAGAACAGAATTGATTTTATAAAGAGATCGAAATATGTTGTTTTTTTAAATTATATTGTCCATTTAACATTTCAAAAAAGCTGCTGAATTTTTCAATAGAACGATTGAATGAATGTTTTGGGAAAAGAATCAAAAGGAATAGATTTTTTTAATAGGAATTCTTCGGTGTGAATTCGTAACAACGAGTAATTTACGTGAAATTATTTGTGCACTATTACTGAAAATTATTGCAAATTCAGGTAACTATTGCAATGTAATGTCCAATTTTCTCAATGAGTTTAAAATTGTGAGCTGCTTTAAAAATTTTCCAGCAACTGTGACTTCAAATCTGGAAAAATTCGCAATTTGTTGTCGTTTTTACAATAATTTTCTTCATTCCCATGCATAAATGATAAACATAACATTCAGGTCTTCGACACATGAGTTAGAGAGGTCCTTGAGGAAAAATTATCATCAGAGAAAGTAATTTATTTATTTGTGTTGTAATAATTGAGTCAAGGATGTTGAATGCATAAAATCATTGCGAAATTCGATCATCTCTGAATTAATAAGTTCCACTATTTCTTTCTCAAGTCGTCTTTTTGCTTTTGAATGGAAGCTTTCGAATTTTTGTGTGAAATCAATCATTATGATACAAAAAGTCCAAAAATGTAAATTTAATTCAGATATTAATTTTTCTAATTTTTTTCAAAAACTGGTCACGATAATAAAAAAATGTGCTGAATTCATTGAGAGATCATTGAGGTACCGCAAAAAAAATTCTAATACCATTTTATCGAAGTTTGAAGATAATATAAATATCATCATTCTTTCATTTAAATTACACAAGAATTTTCACAAGAAATCACAATTGATTAAAGAAGAAATATAATTTAATCTAACAAAATAATATAAAACGATAAATGATATACTACTGAAGAAAATAATGCGCGAAATGAGCATTCGGAAGCATATTGCTAATAAAAAGAATTATTTTCATCCATTCCCATGAGAGAAGAAATAGAAATTTTATTATTCAAAATAAAGAACTTTTTGTTCGAATAACCTCTTCTCTTCACACCCATTGTTAATACATTTTTCCCCGGCTGGAGCAATAAAAAAACGGCCAACAACTACACGGGAAGCCCCAGATGGTACGCATGACTAGATATCGAATGATCGAAATATCCTGAGAGCGGTATACACGATGCAGTCACGGTTCTACGCACAATTTTTTTTCCACGTATTACGATAAACTACGGGGTCATGAAAAGGAGATGATCATCTCGTTGTAACTGTCCCGCTGGTTGTAAATAATAATCGCATTGATATTGCCCGAACAATATTCTCCCATGAATACAAATAAAATAATGAAAGAGAGAGAGTTGTCGGGTATGAACGGATGAGCCGGAGAAATTTACGATCCTTTCTTCATTTTTTGTTCTCTAGAAACGAGAGAAAAATTCAATAAGAAGAAATTTCACGGGACAATTAGGTTTGTGATTAACTAAACAGAAAGATGTAAAATAATTTTCATGAATGCAGTCAATCATTCGTGTGAAATCCACTTTCATTAGTATTATTATTCACAATTTTTTGTCATTTGCTGAATAAATTCTTGCGAGGTAATTTATATTGAAAAAAAATTATATGACGTGAAATTATATCAATTTCAACGAATGAGACTGAGACATTCGCGATGTTTTCTTTATTTTTTGTTCTTTCGAAACGATAAGAAAGAATAAATAAACAGAAGAGAAAGATGTAAAATCATTTTCATGAATGCATTCAGTTATTCATGTGAAATCTACTTTTATTAATATTATTATTCACAATCTTCTATAATTTGCAAAATAAAATTTTGCGAAAAATTATTTTCATTCTCATTTGAACAAAAATTAGTGAAATAATATCTCAGGAATAAATTAATGTGTGCCTGCAAATATAACCAAGTCACTTCCATTTCTAAAACATTTCAACGGATGAGACAGAAATTCACGATGTTTTCTTCACTTTTTGCTCATTCGAAACGAGAAAAAAATTCAATAAGAAGAAATTTCACGGGACAATTAGGTTAATGATTAACTGAACAGAAAGATGTAAAATAATTTTCATGAATGCAGTCAATCATTCGTGTGAAATCTACTTTCATTAATATTATTATTCACAATTTTCTATAATTTACTAAATAAAATTTCGCGAAAAATTATTTTCATTCTCATTTGAACAAATTAGTGAAATAATTCTCAGGAATAAATTAAATTGTTTCTGTGAAAATAACAAAGTTACTTTCATTTTTAAAAAATTACCACAACCAATGCAATTATCTCAAGTTCAATGGATTTACGATACTCTATGCATTTTTTGTTCTTTCTAGACCATAAAAAAATTCAATAAGAAGAAATTTCACGGGCCAATTATCTTTGCGATTAACTGAGCAGGAAGATGCAAAATAATTTACACGGGTTCAATTATTCATGCGAAAAGTACATTGTTTATCATCATTTGCAAAACGAAACATGTAAAAAAAATTCTGGGAAATAATTTTCATGAAAGGATTAAATTCTTCGCGTGAAAATGAATCCCCTTTCATTAAAAAAAAAACACTGATCCGACCGTTGGAATTATCTCAATTTCCCCACCGAAAAAAAGGAGAAAATTATCGATATGCAAAAAATGAGAAAATAGAGCACTTGTTACATTGAGAAATTTAATTGGCGAATTGAATTGGAATTCCCTCGATTCCACGTGCAGTAGTCTGCCGACAGTTGGCTCGATCAAATTGAAAGTACATGGAGATGGTACAGAGGTAAAACATGTATTATGGTATGTAATACACGCGCATAAATGGCCCACGGGTGATCAGCGTGAATTTTAAAGGCGAATAAAACATTGATGGAGGTTTGTGTGGGCCAACGAGTGAGTTTACTCTCGATTGCGCAAGAATGAATTTAACGTGCGTGCCATTTTACATATTGCAACTGATGATCGAGACTCGAGGTATGCTTGCTGCCACCGAAAGTCATTTCAGTGTTTTATTGTTGAGGTGCAGTAATACGAGATGAATAATATTCCAATCATTGAAATTCCCGATAAGTATTTTTCCAGTTTAAAATGCGTTTCAGGAATAAAATTCAACTAAATCAATTCTGTATGGATGGAAAATAATTAAAATCAGGGGAATGATATTGAGTAGTGTATATCTTTGTTCAATAAATACTTATAATTTCCATGAAACAAATGATAATTTCAAGGGGGCAATTTTATCCCCGGAATTCTGATTTTCAAAAAATACAAAATTTTTGCAAACTTTCAAATAAATCAAAATAACGATTATTGCTATCGCCTTCATCTTCGAACTCGGTCGAAAGGACATTCAAACAATTTTTTTAAAGCCATCATTCAATCAATTCAGAGCATTTTTTAGTTATCGTGGGACAACCGATTTTCGTAAAAATTAAAAAATTAAAAAAACTAATGGATGAATCAAAATTGAATGAATAATTTGAAGAAAAACTTAGTTAAAACTCAAAGTTGAACGATTACAAAGCTTCCATTCGGAATCAAAGATAATACTACTGATGAATTCAATACGTTTCACCTGTAAAAATGAAAATGATGGGAATAAAAATCCTCCGAAGCATAAATGCGCGAAAATATTTGCGTACGGTTACAAAATTTTTACATAATCACATGACCTCATAATTCGACTTGCATAAGTAAACTGATCACTGACGGGTGAAAACACTGGCTCAAAGTGCATCGCGAATGAATTCCAACTCTCAATAGAAAAAACCAATCAATCAATCATTTCTAGAAAAAAGTATCGTGCATAATGAATGTTTTCTTGATGATTATTTCTTACCTTCGTTCGACCGTGACTCTCTGCGAGTGAACATGATGGTCCCTTGGTAATTGGACCAATAGCTCCATGCTCCCAGTGAGCATGTCTGCTGGCGTGTCCTCAGTTACAGTAAGTACCATCGTGGTACTCTTCTCTTCTCTACTTCTGGAATTAAATAAAAGTCCGTGAATTAAAAACAGTGTAACTAATTCAAGTAAACAACATGAATTGACATAATGAACAAATGTTTTCATAAATCCACTCATCATTTTTATTAATTGTTCGGCAATTGTTGGTGGTTAATTCATTGTATCCATCGTTAATTAACCAGGTAATTGCTTATTTCTGGTTCACCCAAAAACAAGCTTTATTCTGTCAAATTTAGTCTTTTGAAACTTGCCACTTAAGTTTAAATAATATTAATATCCAAATACAAAATTTCTGATATGAATAAAAAGAATCTGTGACTCAATATTCCAAATGAAGTTTTAATTTTTAATTTGGTGCTGAAAACACGAGATGACAATATTCTAAGCACAAAATTATATTGATGAGATGAACTACAGATTAATTCTGCAGTGAAGTGATAAAACGAGGTAAGTGAATTTTGCTTAGGATGCGTTATCTGTGAATATCTTGTAAAGGAAGGGAGATAGCGAATTTGTTATGAAAATCATTTTTGTAGCTCACATTTTGCTCTACAAAAAAGATACCAATGAAAATTTCACTACCTCTTGTCATTTATGATTTATTGATCGATAACTGACCCTAGGCAAAATACATTAACCTTGTTCTACCACTTCACTACAGAATTGAATTACCGTGTGAACAAATTAAAAATTGATAATAGCATGGGCACGAACTTTTACCAGAGTATCAACAACCATTGAATTTCAGAAATTCACTCTAAAGTGCGTTCTGAAGGAATCGAATTATGATTCAGTAGCGAAGTGGTAAAACGGTTTAAGTCGACTCATCCCCCAGTTGAGTGTTTGAGGAATATTTCCGAATCTAAGGGAAATAGCGAAATTTTCGTAATTACATTTATTGTAGCTCTTAATCGGCGCTACAAAAAAGGTTATAATAAAAATTTTGCTATCTCCCTCAGATTCCGAGATATCCATTAAAAACTAGTCAATAGTCAAAATTGACTTGTCCCGTTTTATCACTTCACTACTGAATTATGGTTAAAATCTTATTCAGTGAGCCTAGGAATTAGAACATGAGCAAATCACTTATTGTGATATGAAAATTCAACAGCTGATTAAATGGCGCATATGATTCTCATCGGTCGTATTGCTTTTTGCAATGAGAATGATTATAAATAATAAATTGAAAAAAATCAGAGCAAATTTCACACAATTTGTTGCTCTCTGAATCACATCTTTCCTCAATGCTCCCCCATTATCTCCAACCCAATCGCTCTTATCTAGGCCTTGAAACTCTATTAGATTCATTCCCCCACCTCCAAACAATCAATTCAAACATTTCTTTCGGCAATCTTCATTTCTGCCACCTCCGGTATTTCCAATCGCGTGCCCAATCAACGACTCACCTCATTTGCATTCGCCACTGTCACTCACTCCGTGATTTAATTATGTAATGAAAGTATCGCAATATCATAACTCAATGGCGAACCCACGCTGGAAAGAGGGTCACGGTTGAGTGTTCTAAAAGTATTGTTTCCTGTGTAGGCTCTTTAATTTGTCAGATCACGATGTTGACACGATTAATTGAAAGGGTCAGCCACCTTGAATCTCCGCGTAATGACATCAATTCTGTTGACCGATTTGTTTGAATGATTTGCATAAATTACTCGAACATATCTGGACATTTCGATGGAACAAGTTTTTTCCGTTTCTATTGTCTTTATTGCTGTTTGTTATTTGTTATTTGTTATTTATTCATTAGAGACCCGACAGCCTAGGCCAATTACAGGGTCAAATCATTAAACATTAAAATCACATAGAAAAAAATATACACATATTTACAAACAATATCAGTTGAGGAAAATGGTGATAGATCAAAATAAATGGGATATAAACACTATTTTACGCTTCTTTTTTACGTTTCTCTGAGGGATTTGACGAAGCTATGCGCTTTAATTGCAATTGAGGATAGAGGGGTCGTTAGAATATCAATGGAGTCATCACAGAAATCAATAAACTTGCTTTAGCCCATTTGTATTTTTTCCACTAGTCGACACAAAATGATATCTTATTTTAAGAGTTTTAAGGCTTTAAAATAAGATTTTCAAGTCTTCATTTGAAGCCTGAAATTTTCTTAAGGATATCTAAGTACTTCGTCCATTTTTTCTCCAGTGAAATGCTTTTCTACTTTCATTTGAGCCTCATTTGACCGGAATTTCCTATGATTTTGCATCAGCGATGAGCCATCCGAACAATACAGGTGACACAACACTGAACGATGATTGATGAAAGAGAAAAAGAAATCTCTAATGTAATCTTGTCAAATGCGTTCACTAATCTCCGAACAAACATCAACTTTCTTTATTATTATTCATGGATTTATCGGACAAGAGATCCTTTTCACTTCGTTAAAACTTTAATTGAATGGTCGCCCTCTCAAAGCCATCGAAACACTCATTAAATTTCGTATTCATTTGATAAACACAAAGAAATCCTCGTCAATTGGGATCGTCCGACCGACTACCAACGGCAGATAATACCGGCGGCTCATAACTAACAGATGATTCATCAGAAATAAAATTTCTAACGTGATCTTCCGGCAGGTGTTGTCATGTTTTAAGTAACAATTTATCACGTTAAAATATCTGGGAGATTATAGTCTGCAACGCTGATTGGAAAAAATTTTCCTTCAATAACCAACTGGGACTCATAATTCTAAGTAAAGAAAATTTTCAATTTCCTATGAT
The DNA here is from genome assembly GCF_001412515.2 of Diachasma alloeum. Lineage (NCBI taxonomy): Eukaryota > Metazoa > Arthropoda > Insecta > Hymenoptera > Braconidae > Diachasma > Diachasma alloeum. Next base: position 853,852 of record NW_021680365.1, read on the forward strand.
TCTCCAATAGGTCATTGTAAAAAAATATATTTCAATTAGTATTCACACGTACACAGAGAAAACTTGAATAAAAATTACCCTGAAAATCGTGGAAAATTTTACTGTACGAAAAGAAAGGTAATAAGGCACTCGCGGAGTGAAGTGTAATTTACTGAAAAAATACCTATGGAAGAAAAAATTTAGGCAACCAGACCAATAGGTAGACACCGACCGAAAGATAGACAATTTCAACTTTTTTTTAGTATTCTATAAAAAATATAATAGAAATTGTATTACAAATTTCTATTTTCATCACGCTGTGACGAAAAGTGAACTTAAAAGTGAACCTAAAAGTCCAATTTCCGCCACATTGTGATGAAAAATATTGTTCGTAACTCGTGAAAAAATGTTTTTTAGCTCGTGGGATTATATCACTCAAAACACTTTTTTGCACTCGTTAAGAAATATATTATTTTGATAATAAAACTAATGTATAATAACACGATGATTTTCTTATTTTTTATTGATGAACATTTTGAACGTAAAAAAATAAATTATCGCGAGGTACAGTATTGGCCATCAGTGGCGGTGTGAGTAGTTAGACAACAGTCACGCAGTGTTGACGGAACAATGTGAAAAAACATTCATCAGGACAAATAAACACGGTATCTGTGCGATTAATCATTATTCATTTTTAAACATGCAGAGGGATGAATTTGTTTGAATAACCATTAAATATGAACGTCTTCTATTAGTAACCCACCGTCTATCTTCTGGCCAGTCGTCTATCTATTGGGTGTTTGGGCTGCATCCCACTTTTTCGTCATTTTATCATTTATCCCTTCATTGTTTCCACTTATAGATCATCATTTTCCCATAATTCATGTATTTTTTCAGGTATAAAACCCATCGTTGGCGTATTCAGGTGATTTATCAATTTTTGATCTCTTGACGGACCTCAAATTATCCTTAACCGTCTATCTATTGGTCTGGTTATCATGTCCTGTAGAGTAAAATTTTTTCTCGCACCCATCTAAAGGTCATGGAAAAAATTATCGGCTTTTTTAATGCTACATAGATGGCCATGGAGAAAAAAAGAATAACGTATTCATTTTGTTTTGGAAAAACAGAAAAGACATTATGACACCCAGAATGCATGTCTTAATGTCTGAATCTGACACACACGGAGAGAAATGTTCAGTAAAAATTACGGAACTCACAGTTCGCCCACCGATTACGAAATCGACTCCAAAAATTTAAGTGACGGTATCGCAATTCTGCACACGAGATTCAAGTAAAAATTACGGATCGCTCTGGAAAAATTCCGTGATTTTAGATAAAAATTATGTGACAGTCCCGTAAAATTTTCTACAACTACATTGCGCTTCGGAATTACGAAAAAGATACGTAATTTTTATTGAATATTTCTCTCCCTGCACTAAATACTAATTAAATTTGGATACACAAACGTCTTAAGAAAGAAGACAAAAATGTCACGCCTTCAAACACTAGTTTTTCCAATGCAGCAGTAAAATATGTCGATGATTTCTGCTGATTGTTTTGTATTCTGAAAGTACAACGCAAGATCATTCCAAGGAAAAGGAGTCGATGCCAGTCACGCCTCGACAATTCCTCTGCAGCTTTTGCGCTTGGTTAAATCGCCTTTCGATTCTCTCGCCCTTTTTCTCCCCCTTTTTTGCCTCCCCCCCCCTCCCCCATCTTTCCGCAAAATGTTGAATGCTCCCATGCTGCTTTTCGGTCATGTTTTTTTTCCTCCGGAAATTTCACTGAACTATTTTCATTTCCGCTCGACTCTGTTCCTTTTTATTTTGAAATTTCATCGATTTATCGCGGGGGGAGTGGGGGGGGAGGGGGGAGAGGCTAATGAGCCTGGTAGTTGTGGTTAGATATCGACGCATTAACATGAAGCAATGAAAATCTGAAATACTCGACCTTCGCTCATCACCGAGGCGGACTTCCGTTCGCGTTGCCTACTCCTTAGTTGTACACTTGGAAAACTACACGAGGAGTTTCTTCACACGCGATTCCTAGCCAGAGATGATTATGTACACTTCCACGAGTCGACGCGTGACGTTTTGGATTACCATCATTTGTATGCATATGGAAATGCTAATTGAAATTTTTTTTTTTCGCATTAAACAAGAGAAAAAAGGGTACGATGTTGTCATTTTTCAAATTGTAAAATTTTTCATTTTATCACTTTTATTTCTCTAAATCTAGTTCAATTGCACTTTTGTAAAAATGTCTAGTCAATTGTCCATGGAATTTAATTTTTTCCTTGTTTTTTAAACTTTTAATAGTATTTTTTATCACTTGGGCGTAAAAACAAATTTTGCGCACGTGTCGCGTGCGCAAAATCCCACTTTTCACACTTGTGAGGAAAAGTAGGGGTTGACAGTCGTGGGAAAAGTGTTCTTTGACACTTGGGTGGGTAGCGCCACACACCTCCCACGGGTCAAAAAATACTTTTACGTACTCGTATCGAAATATGCTATTTTGTCACTAGGCCGAAAGAAACTTTTCTGGTGAATATGAGTTTGCATGGACCTCCGGTAGGTCAAAGAATACTTTTTCCACGAGTGTCAAACCCTATTTTTCATCACAATGTGTGCTAAGTGGGGCTTTACACACAAAGTACAACGTAAAATGTCACTTTAGATATTAGTGATGAAAAGTAGTTTTTCACGGGTCAAAATAGTATATTTTGATCTTATCAGATAAAAGTGTTTTTTGACCTGTGGAAGTTGTGTATCACTCCCAAGAGTTGAAGAAAACTTTCCCCACGACTGTCAAATCCCATTTTTCGTCACAATGTGTGGGAGGTGAGGCTTTACACACAAAGTATAACATAAAATATCATTTTAGCCACTAGTGATGAAAAGCAGTTTTTGACGTGGCACAGACGGCTGCTACCCTTCCGCGGGTCAAAGTAGTGCCTTTTGATACCAGTACGTAAAAGTCTTTTTCGACTTGTGGGAGGTGTGTAGCGCTTGCCGAAGGCAAGTGTTACCCTCCCAAGGATTGAAAAATACTTTTTCCTCGAGTATCGAACCCTGTTTTTCATCACAATGTGTGGGAAGTGGGGCTTTACACAAAAAGTACGACCTAAAATGTCATTTTAGATACTATTGCTGAAAAGTAGTTTTTCACGGGTCAAAATAGTATATTTTGATCCTATTACGTAAAAGTGTTTTTTGACCTGTGGGAGGTGTGTAGCGCTTGCCGAAGGCAAGTGTTACCCTCCCAAGGGTTGAAAAATACTTTTTCCTCGAGTATCGAGCCCTATTTTTCATCGCAATGTGTGGAAAATGGTATTTTGCGCACGTGGTGCGCGAAATTCTGCTACATTCTAATTTCACATTACGTACGAGTGATAAAAATCAGTTTTCCCTCGAGTATCGAATCCTATTTTTCATGACAATGCATGAAAGCCGGGGTTTCACGCGAAGCGTGCGTAAAATGCCACTTTACACACAGCGTGATAAAATACGTCATTTTCTGAGCTCAAAAAATTTGTTTTCTGTGAAATTGCGTCGTCTTTTCTCTCTCCCCACCCCAACATCGTTAAAAGTTCTATCGAACACATGCATAGCCCTTTTCCATCCTCACTAATCACCAATCGGCATTTATTTTCAATCCCCTTCTGTTACATAATAATCACTTTATCCGTAATCAATGAATAATTCATGAAACGGAAACATTTGTTACACCTCAAGAACTGTTCTTTTAGAGCCGAGGTCTCGTCCCACTGCATACCAACGAATCATTTGTTCGCGAAAGAAGCTGATTCCCGCCGAAAGATAACTACCCCCCGAAAATAGTGATCCAAGAATATTAATCCAATTATTGTACTGGCGCCATAGCCCACGTCGATCGCTATCGCGCCATTTTCTATCCGAACTCTTTAGCAAAACTGATAAAAACAAATATTGGGTCACCATTCAGACACCCGTGGTAATGTTCCCTTCGAAATCAATAGACACTGAAGTGGATAATAAACAGTATCTCAGTACCGAAATGATTGTGCGAAAGCTGGGGATAGGAAATCGTGCGAAAATTCAACCTCTTCATGTATCAACACGTGTGCGTGACAGGGGGAGGGGGAACAAAGACCTCCCGTTACGTAAACAAGCTCTCCCTCGGTCCCATCTTTCTCTCTTAAATATATTATGAGAAGAAAGGCAGTGTGGAGGGCTCACTGCAGCCGGCGGATTCGAGATTCGTCGTTGGATTAACCGTTATGTCATTTAATTATGCCATATTTTTGCGTTATAATTTACATATTATGTTGTTGTGAATTTTTCCGAGTTGCATTCATTCACGTAATGCAATGTTAACAATTTTTGCCTGCAAATTTCCGGTAAATTGTTCAACTACAAAAGTAGAACAGCATTTCAGTGGAGAAAAAATAGCCAAAGTATTCGGATATCCTTAAAATACATTGTCAGAAATTTCATTTGGAAGCAAATTACTAATTTAGTAGCAAAAATATACTGACGATGTTGTGACGAAAGCAATTTCCCACTTGTTTCCCCCTGCACCGCATTCAATGTCGCTTTTCTGAAAACTAGACCGCGCGCGCTTATCTATTCGTTGTGGAAATGAATACATCAAATTTATTAAACTTCTTATACTCATAGATGTTTTATGAATATTGATAATGACTTGAAGAGAATTATGAGAATGAAGACTGAAACATCAATGAATAATTTTTAATCTTCGATTAATTCTTTTTTTTTACTCTTTAAAATAATCTGATTAAAATCTGTAATTGTTGAAAAATGAAGGGAGGGTTATGAATTGATTTCCTAGAAAACTGAAAAAATTTCATGAATTCTTCGGAAAATTTCACTTTTCCAGATAACCGTAAATCTTCAAAGATTTTTCTCGAATTATTTGCGAAACCGAAGAATTTTCATGAATTTTGTAGAGTTTAGAATTTATGTATGAAAATCTGAGAAGCAAGATTGATTATTTTTGCGTATAATAAATATAAAAAAATTAAAATTTGGGAACTGCAGAATAATTTGTGAGTTGAAAAAATTTAGAAATACTATGTTTTTTTTCTCATGATCAACAATTAGGCAATTTAGATACGTTATGATATAAAGAAAAACTTCACATATGAAAAAATAAAGAATATGACGCAGAAATTTTTTTTGGCATTTGTAGAATTTGAAAATACCGGGGATTTGTTTCAGCGACTACTTCACGTGACTCATTGATCAATCAGAATTGAGGATTAGCGGTCAGGCAGTTTCGAGATATTTCGATATAAAACAACTCCACATTTCTTTCATCTTTAGTAAATAGGATTCAGTAAATAGGATTATTTGTCGACTTTTATTAAAATTACCTAGACGGTAATTTCAATTTTTTTCGAAGAGTGCGAGAAATTGTAATTTTCTAAAATTGAAAAATAGAAATATTTCAAACTGGGGGAGTTTTCAATGTTCTATTTATGTGGAATGTTACCGTATTCTGCATGTTATAATAACGCCCCATAAAAATGTAGAAAATTTTTTAATGAATTCTCTCATGTGTCGAAATGACGAGTGGTTAAATTATGAATTATAAATTTATGAGAGATGAGAAAAACTGAACATATAATACTTTGTGGAACAATGAGACCAGTAATTTGCTCGAGTTCAGCCTGTTGAAAGAGTCATACGATGAATAATAAAATGGGTAATTGATACAATATGAGTAGACTTATGTTTTTCAACTAAATTTCAGATGCAGAGTATGGATATTAAAGGCTAGGGGGCATTGTATGGCATCCTGTTATCAGTAACAGTGATGAAACATGAAAGCAATATAAAGAGTATTAGATGGGAATTGTTTATTCTCAAATTTTTTTTTTACTTAACACTATTAAAAAATTGTCACTCACTACACTCTTTGGGAATTATTATCATATTATAATTTTACTGAAATTTCAAGGAATTTCATAATTGAAAATTCAAAATTAAAAAAAAATGAAACTATTCCTGATTTTTGCTTTAAAAAATGTAAGAAAAACAGGAAAGTTCTGGTAAATATCCTTGAACTTTCAATTGATAGAAAATTCGCCATTATTTGGTACTGAATATCAATGTTTTGATTGAGCATTTAGAAAAAATTATTGTTAAGCGACATTGATTCATCTCGTGTTTTACTAATTGTAAATATCTTCAGATTCAAGGCAAGCTGAAAATGTTGGGTTGAAATTTTTCGTTCCACTGAAATTGCAAGGAATTTCCTCATGAAAAATTCAAAATTTAATGGAAAAGGCAACGAAAACTGGAAATTTTAGTGCAATGATTCCACGAAAATCCATAGAAATCATGAAAATTCTGGTAAACATCCTTAAATTTTCAATAAATAGTAAAAATATTAACATAAAAATAAAGAGAAAATTTGAGATACGGAATATAAAAATTCAACGCTAATTGCAACTTTGTATGGCATTTCATGTATTTATTTATTTATTTATTCATTTAGTATACAAACAAATAAATACATAAATATTTTATCCGGAAGAAATGATAAAATGCGGAAGCAATACAACGAATATCAGGAACATCTTCTCGCCGTATAAAAAATACTTGCGAAAATAGAGCAGATAAAAAAGAGATTAAAAAAAGAATTCAGAAAACATAATTTACATCGAGTTCACATACTCGATTTTGCAAAAAATATTGAGTGTTAAAACATCGTGTTCATTGCGACGAAAAAAGAAAATATATGAAGACACGATAAAAATCCTTGATGGTAATTGGGCATTCAAAGATGATTATCAAGTCGTTTGAGCGTTTTTATGCTGATAATTTGAAAAATAAAAATATGTGAAAGTACATGTATTTAAAACCCTCGCAATAATCCCTGAACACTTGACATTGTCGTAAAAGTACCTTTAACGGCTGCCCAGAGATAATGAATAATTGATAATGTCTGTTCATATGCTACAAATGGCCATGAAATTGACGCAACACTGAACGACCAAGCAGCTGACTGCCCCGTTCGCTCGTAAGCGTTCCATATGGTGAATAAACAGCGTTAGTCCCTACTCATTTCCCTGAATTTTTATCCACTTATTGCTAGTCAACAAAAAGTCAAATGTAATCTGCAATACTTCTGCACGAAAAATACCTCAGCAAACGATTATCTCGCGGGCTCGGCCGTGGCGAAATGCCATTTCCTGGGATAAAACGGATGCACTCACGGGCAAAAATAAATGGAGATTAATTATTTTTGCTGGTGATGAAAAAAAAAACAATGAGGATTGATTGGTTTGCTCGTTTGCCCGGTGGACATTTAAGTATGTGCGTAGCACATACTACTCCAAAGTCGCGAAAATGGAGGGAATGGAGGAGGTGGAGGGACGAATAATGAACGAGTGGGACTCGTTGAAGAACTGACGACGAGGAAAGACTGTAGCTCACCGGTTACGTCTAATCACAGGCTTGGGCTGACGGTTGAAACTTGTTGGAGGCCTCAGAGTTTGGTTCGAAGAAGGGAGAATGTGTAGTTTTGAAAATGCAAGGCTACTGGAGCCATAATGCATGGATTTGGTATTCATTTAGGGATATTGAAGTATCTTTTACAGTTTGGTAGACTACACAATAGATTCATCCACTTCCAATCATCAAATTTGTCAATTTTTAATAAAAAAAATTGAGTTACATTTTTTTTCATTTTTTTAAAAATTTTGTGATTACTGTTTTTGCGGGAGAACAATTTGAAAAAATCGTGAATATTCCGTGTCATTCAAATAACATTTTGCACAGAATTATTTTTTAAACATTCGTTCGTTATAACTAATAATAATTGAGATTGTTTAAAGTTTCGGAAATCTTTTTTTTAGGCATAAAATCGACTTCTGGTAAAATTCTGAATGTGAATGCATTTATTGCAATTCCGAAACAGGGATCGACATCAATCATTAGTTTTAGTAATACTTGGGTTGAAATTTGAAATTTATAAAATAATTAATAATTTAAATTTTCAATTTACTATGAATTGAATAATTGAAAATATGGGATTGCAAATTGACTATTGGGCGATTATTTCTAAATTTCATAAATTGAGATAATCGTCAATCCTCCGAACTCAATTATTGATTGATAAAATAATTCGGAATTTGGATATTTAATTGGTGATTAATTTAATAATTAAAAATTAATGAGTACTATTAACTATTGACTCCTTCAAAATTTAACTTTATTCAAAATTTATGATGCTGCCGATGTCTATTGCGAAAAAATGATTTCTACAAATTGATTGTATATAAATTATTTATAGAAAATGCTCGTAATTTTCAAAAATGGCAATTTATAAATTATTTAAACTTCTAATTTTTTTTCAGCTTTTTAAAATGTTTTCTAACGGTTCAATATCGAGATTCAAATGCAAACCTGCAAAGTTTAAATAATAAAACCATCGTAAAATGTCCGGAAATTTAGGGTCAAATAGGGTCTAAATGAAAGCTCTGATGTGCAACTACAAAAAATTGGAATTTTTCCATTGATTTAAATCATATTTTTTTGGAAATTAATAAACTCATACATCCATGAAAATTCTTAATGAAAATTGCAGAAAAGAGTTGATTAAAAGCGATATTACAGCCTATTGCATTCATTTGATTCAAATGAAAGTCATTCACTTCAGCAAAATTGTAAAATTGTAAGACTGAATCATGAACGACCTTCTCTCCCAAAACTCCTTTAAATTACATCGAATTACATCGATTTTCCCAATCATCGAGATGCCACCTGCAGCCCACAACAATCCCTCTCAAAAAAATTAATTGAATTTCTCCCTAATTAATTCTCCCCACATGAGAATTCCCCAACCCCATAAGGCGATGAAAAGTGATTTACAGAAATCGAAATCGTGACAATTAGAGCGTGAGGGATTGAGCCGGAGCATTCGAATGCGTACGAACGCCCATCGAAACGGAAACAACTCGAGAAAGATGAATAAAAACAATATGATAGATGCACCCAAAGGGGAATGCGATAAGCAACGATCTCCATTCTCGCAGGGACACATTGGACGCACGCACACTGTAATGAGGAGAATGCGGCGCCGGCGGTGGATCGGGCAGGACCAGCTGGAGTAACGGGACGCATCTTTGGTTGTGGTGGAATTTAGGAAGGTCGCGCATGTGTTATCCTCCCTCCGTCTCTCATCCTCTCCCTCTCCCCCTCCCCCCCGGCCGTCCACATCCACTCGGTGTCTCCACGGGATATAAAGCGCACGGGGATATTATCGCGAGTAACATTATCACTCAACTCAAATTGAATTCTTTGAACTCAATCTCGTAATCCATTCGTCATTGTCGTAATCATATCATATTAAGGATTATTTTTGTGCTTTTTTTAGGGGGGAGAATACAATGCGGGAGATTATCGCGAAGTTTATCATCTCTCGAGCTGAATTGAATGCGTAGAATGCGATTCGACGGAGAAATTTATTGAATTTTAGAAGCAGGCGGAAATTTTGTAATGCTGGGCATAATGAGGCCTAATTTTTGACCCCTCCGCACAAGAGAGGGGCTTTGCCCCCTGGACCCCTCCCCTTGCACGCCGAAACATCGCTTTTGACACTTCGCTCTTTATGTAAGATACCTTAGGGACAGTAGGAGAGTGGGATTCCGGGAATCCGTATACCCCCACTACGCGCGCTTATAGAGAGGAGAAAAATAGGGATCAGCGGTTTGAAATAAGATACCTCGCTCGTTGCGCCCGAATTCTATGGAATATTCATCTTTACTGAATGGATATTGATAACTAATCAATTTATACGAGTTTAATGTTTTGAATTCGTATAGCCGGCGTTCCCTTTTCTCTCTGAACATAATCCCGCGTGATAGAATGGCAGCAGATGTTGGGGGATTGTTGGGGGACTTGAGAATAATCACTTCTGGACAGCTGAAGTACAAATTATTGAAAGTACGTAAATTAATTGAATTTTAATTAGGCTTTATTCTATTGAGATAATTCTGCGTCATCATTTTAATAATTATAGCGTCGAAGAAAAGAGGTGACCCTTGGGATCGTTTAACCCTTCTGATTACTTCACTTGACTCTCACGTTTGAACTCTTGACCCTTAAGGTCATTTGACCCTTATGATCACTTCGTTCGTCCCTCCCGTTTGACCCTCAACTCCGTTTGATCCTTCTAATCACTCTTTCCCCGTTGAAAAATGATAGAGGCCACAGGTATCTTTTAAGAAGCCCACGGAACTAAACATTCAGGAGACGGTAAAAGTGCCGAGAGTGGGGGTAGGCCTCGAGCGCTCGGAGCTCGAGGTATCTTATAGAGAGGTATCTTATATAAAGCCTCAACTGCATTTGTAATTCTGCCGGTACGCGCGGTCCATAGCTTATGACAAAATGGACTATTACTCCGGGAAAATTAATGAAAAATCAGGGCAATTCAGGCAAATCTCTTCTTGAATTCCAGATTTCTCTGAATTTTCAGCGAATTCGGCAGTGAATATTCATTTTCACTTGAAAATTCATGTGAATTGTAGAATTGCCGTCTTCCTACCGCTAAAAAATGAGACTTTACTTAAATTTTCAGATAAACTAGGAATTCCATTGAATTTTTTTCCCTTAAATCGAATTCAAAGGCCTTTTCTGGAATATTCAGCCAATTTTTTTTAACAGCGTAACTTTGTTTCATGATCATATCAATTCATGTATTTTTCATAGCAACAGATCTGCCAAACGATGGAAAATAATCACTAGTTCCGCTACTCGAGTTCGAATCCATGGCCTCCGAATTTTTTCATTTATAAGCTTCTGATTTTCGACAATTCCTTATGGAAATCAGCTTCTGATGTTGTTGAGAAAATATTTTTGCTCTATGTCATGTTATTAAAAACCACTTGAATCCAAAACTAATAGAAAAAAAATGAAAGTATTGTGGATTGACAGTTAAACGCCAACTGTACCTGGGAAAAGTGTGAAACATCCAGACGGACGCCAGAGTGTGTCGAAGTAAAAATTGGCCGTGAAAGCTGGCATTGATACAGGTCTTGTTCAATACTGAACATATCTGTAGTCCACAACGGGTTTCTCCTGTTGCCATTTTCCAATCACGAAGCCTATCAAATCACCATTGTCCAGAAATTGTTTCAAATTCAATCCGCACGCTCGACGTCAAACCCACGATGCTTGAATTATTTTGATGGCGTTACATAAGGTTTTGAGGAAGAAACAGTATGAGTGGAGGAATTTATTGGGAGAATTCATTGGATCATTATTTAATGCGAGTGGTTGTGTCACTCAAGTTTGAGAGTTTTTTTTTGTAAGGAAATGACATTCTTTTTCAGTTACTCAACTGACTGAAATTACTGAAGTTAGATCATTCTGTTGGTGAAATAATTCACCTGTCAATCCAGTTTTTTTATAATTAATGACATTTGTGTTACGGTTACTAGCTGATGCACATGGATTGAATTTTTAAATAGTTGGGATGATATTTTTGTTGTTATGTGGTTTGATGAGTTTTAAAATAATTGAATAGTTGGAAATGTTCGGTTGAAACTCTCAGTACACTCCTTGGAAATTTCTATCTAGTGACGGACTTATGGAATGTCAAAGAATGTCAAGAAACTGTGGAAAAATTGAATGGAATTTAAAATATGTTTATGAAATGGAAAATTTCATGATTTTTTTCTCTGAATCGAATTAAATCTCCCTCTTATAAAAATCACTGCTAAACTGTTCATGGAATTTCGATGTTTTTTTCTAATATTTCAACCTTAAAAATATAATCCAACTAACATTGAATTTGAATGAGTAGAACTTAATTCAGTAGCGAAGTGGTAAAACGATAGAAGTCAATTTTGACTATTGACCAATTTTGAATGATTATTTCGGAATCTAAGGGAGATAGCAAAATTGTTGTTATAACTTTTTTTGTAGAGCCGATTGAGTGCTACAACAAATGTAATTACGAAAATTTCGCTATCTCCCTCAGATTCGGAAATATTCCTCAAAAACTCAACCGGGAGACGAGTCGATTTAAACAGTTTTACCACTTCGCTACTGAATTGTTTATTATTCAATTGGATGCAATTCAAAATTTCCGTCTAAATTCTCAGTACACTTTTTGGTCATTTTTGGTTAATGACAGTTTTACTGAATTCTCAAGGAATTACCGTATTATAAATTCACGATTTGATGAAAAAATGCATGGAAACTGTAAATTTTAATTCAGTTATTCCATGAAAATAAATAGAAATAAAGGAAATTCAGACGAAAACATTCTCGAATTTTCAATCAATTCAAAATTAATTGTAATTTGAAGAATTCTCGTTTCCCTAAAAAATAAAAATTCGTTTTCCCCCTAAATAAAATTCAATACCCTTCACCTAAAAATTACTCCCGAACAGTTCATAATATTCCACTCCAATCAACATCGAATTTCTACCACCCATAAACATCTCCCCGAATGGCAATGAAACTAGGAAAAAGTGGAATTAGAAATGCAAGAGGAAATGATTTTCCCTGCTCATCGATCAATTGATCTAATTGCTCAGCGATTAGTATTTCAAATGTACTCGTGAGCAACGTTAACGTGCTATAATTACAAAGTCACTTGATTATGGATGAACGTTTGCGCTTGGAAGCAATTAACTGGGAAATCGAAAACATTCTACACCCGATTAACACTTAAAATGTACTTTTACTCCCATACACGATACACCAGGAGCATTTGTTGCAATACATGAGTGACTGTTTTCATCGGGTATTGTATCGTTTACCTGCCTGATCACGATCGGTGCACGGTGAGCTCTTGTCGCAGAGTTTAATGAATAATACACGTATGTTAAACGTGTTAATGTACTGTTTGTGGCGATCCAAAGCGAGCAGGAGTTGTTTGGTATTTTATGGAAGAAAAATTGAGCAATATTGAGGTATTTAGGGCTGTTATACTGATAAGAGCGAATGAAACATTCACAAAAAATCCTAAATTAATTGATTAATTAATTAGAAGATGAATAAGAATTTACAATTTATCATCATCGGGTGTAGGACAGCGTAAAATAATGAAAAAAAATAATTTCGGGAGAAAATTTCAAAAGAGATTTTTTATTCGAAATTTTCTCAGCTAGAGAAAAATGGCTTTCATGTTTGCTTGGTATTTTATGGGAGAAAAATTGAGCAATATTGAGGTATTTAGGGCTGTTATACTGATAAGGGCGAATGAAACATTCACAAAAAACCCTAAAGTAATTCATTAATTAATTAGAAGCTGAATAAAAATTCACAGTTGATTATCATCGGGTGTAGGACAGCGTAAAATGATGAAAAAAAATAATTTCAGAAGAAAATTTCAAGAGATTTTTTTATTCGAAATTTTCTCAGCTAGAAAAAAATGGCTTTCATGTTTGCTTGGTATTTTATGGGAGAAAAATTGAGCAATATTGAGGTATTTAGGGCTGTTATACTGATAAGGGCGAATGAAACATTCACAAAAAACCCTAAATTAATTAATTAATTAAAGAAAAGATGAATAAGAATTTACAGTTTATCATCATCGGGTGTAGGACAGCGTAAAATAATGAAAAAAAATAATTTCAGAAGAAAATTTCAAAAGAGATTTTTTTATTCGAAATTTTCTCAGCTAGAAAAAAATGGCTTTCATGTTTGCTTGGTATTTTATGGGAGAAAAATTGAGTAATATTGAGGTATTTAGGGCTGTTATACTGATAAGGGCGAATGAAACATTCACAAAAAACCCTAAATTAATTAATTAATTAATTAGAAGATGAATAAGAATTCACAGTTGATCATCATCGGGTGGAGGACAGCGTAAAATAACGAAAAATAATAATTTGAGAAGAAAATTTCAAAAGAGATTTTGTTATTCGAAATTTTCTCAACTAGAAAAAAATGCCTGTGATGTTTGCCTGAGCAATATTGAGATATTCAAGGCTATTATAGAGTAATAAGAAAGAATAAAGCAGTCACAAAAAAAAACAAATTAATTCGTTAATTAATTCATTAAAAAGATGAATACAGTGCAGGTTGTCGTAAAATAGTAAAGAATTAGCATAAGTAAAACGATCAACGAAATAAATCAGTTTTAATTAGTAGTTTTATCAAGATGCTTTTGGGCAATAAAAACACGAATATTCAGTACCAAATCACACTAAATTTTCTATTAATTGAAAATTAAAGAATATACCCACCGGAATCTTCATAATTTGTTACTCATTTTCATAGAAAAATTGGACAAAATTTTACAGTTGAATCGATTTTTAAAATCAAATTGAATCCTTAATGCCAAATTTATTTTAATTTCACTGGAATTGTCACTTGCTAACAATTTCCAATTAGTGTACCAAGAATTTCAAAATTCCTGTGATGTTTGCCCGAGCAATATTGAGATATTTAGGGCGACTATACTAATAAGAAAGAATGAAGCGTTCTTTCTTATAAAAAAAACCCAAAATAATTCGTTAATTAATTACCTAATTGAGAATATTTGTAATAAATTAATTACAAAAATGAATACAAATTTACAATTGATCACCCTCGAGCACAGATTGTCATAAAATAGTAAAGAGTTAGCGTAAATAAAACGAACAGCGAAAATAAATCAGTTTTAATTAGTAGAGCTCTATAAAGATACCTCTGGCCAATTAAAACACCCAAAAATATGATCAGACGGTGTCATATACATGCTGAACACTAAACAACTGACGTATCATCAGCGTTATTGGTGTTTTAGTCGTGTGAATGTCCCACGAGTGTCGTACCGGAGACGTTAAAGTCCATTGAGACATCTCCACCAGTGGAGAAAGGAATGAAACAGGGGGAAAAACATTAAAAGTGGGTTAATCACAGAGAACACTTTTAAGTAGGCTTCCGTATGATGTGTGTACAACTGCACAGAGGAGTTTTAGAAACAGAGAAAACGTGATCAACTTGAATTAATGTTAATCATACACATAGAGTTGATATGCGGCCTCAGCCTGTTACCAACACTGGAGATAAAAATTAGTTTCTCGGTGATTTTTTTTTCCGGGGGTTTAATTAAAAGCCGCGGATTATTCTTTCCGGAGTGTTGGGGATTATTACTTACGAATGGAAGATTTTTACTGGCTCGAATTTAAGTTTCTAATTTTTTTGTGTTGGGGGAACTAAATGTGGTCTAAAAATTCCAAATATGCGATTTTTCAATGTTTTTTTAAAAATGTTTTTTATGAGGGATCGATTGAATTTCATGCAGCGATGGCCGTCAATCTAAAGATTCTTCAATATTAAAAGGGTTTCGACTTGCATTGGTTAAAGTTTAAATATAATAATCGAAATTGAAAAATAGGGTAATAATTGATAATCTAAATTTCCAATTGATGATGAATTAAATATTTAGTAATATGGAACTGTGAATTTGTACTATTAAGTAAATAATACTAAATTTTTTATAAGGGATTTTCGATTATCCAAATAATTGTCAATCTTCCTAACTAAATTACTGATTGATAAATAATTCGCAATTAGAATATTTAAATTGACGATTACTTCAATAATTATAATTTATGGACATGGCTATCCCTGACTTCATGATTTTTGCTTCCAAATGGGAGCTTTCTAATCGTTAAAATTTGAGTTCTGGATTTTTTGTGTTATATCGACCCAATACGATCTAAAAAATCCGAAAATTCAATTTTTAGATCTTATCCGTACGCGTGTGTGTATGTGTGGACGTATTAGATGGAATTGAATCTTTTTCGAGCCCTATCGATCGCCATTAATTAAAATTTAATTCATCGATTAGTTTTTCAAATTTCGAATTTTTTCGAAAATCGGTGGTCCCACGATAACAAAAAAAAATGTTCTGAATTGATTGAATGATGGGTTAAAAAATTTGTTTGGATGTCCTTTTGACCGAGTTCGAAGATGAAGACGATAGCAATAATCGTTATTTTGATTTATTTGAAAATTCGCAAAAATTTTGTATTTTTTGAAAATCAGAATTCCGGGGATATCTTTGAATATCATGCTTCAAATGAATTCAATCATAGCTTAAAATGTTTGTTTTAATGCCATTAAGTCGAAGTTACAAGATTATTACGATAGCTACATTGGTTGATTTGATTTTTATGACGATTGTTGAAAATTTCGAATTTTTCATGAATTTCCCTGAAAGTGAGCTTTCTGATGGTTTCTTCAAATGTGATATTTCAAATTCATTCAAGTATGTATAAATAAAATTTTTCTATCAACATTTTATCGAAGGGCTGAGGGGAGAGATATAACCGTAAAAAAGACAATCGTTTGTATAGAAGAAAGGGATAATAAGGATAATGACGATGATCACATTCAACCAAGTTGAAAATCTGACAAAATTAGTTGAAAAGAAATCTTATTCAATTTAATAAAATGAAATAAACAGTGAATTATACTTGATAGAAGGAAATGATGTGCAAAATAACCATTCGGAAGCATATTGCTGATTTATTAGCAACAACAACTATACTCATCATTTATACAGTGGATAATTGCGTAAAAAATGCAATTATCCACTCGTCGTTTATTTTCAGTTTTCTTTGCAAGTGTCATTAAATTAAACAAACGTCTGAAAGAAGCGGACCGCAGTGTCTCAACTTCAGACGCCATTTTTTCAAGTGTTACTGCGATGAATTTTTCAGTTTATCCTGAATAATAGTGTTTCCTTCACGGTCCAAGCTCCTCTCAAATGAGCTGTTTAATTAACAAAATCACCTTGAAGGACTCAACAGAATCCGCTTGCGCGTTAATTACGAAAGAATCCTTCTATCACTCTACAAACGTCTCACGCTCCTCTCAACATTTATCCCCATTGTTTTGATTCTTCATTCCATCGGATCATTTTCACCTCCAACGTCTCCATTCTATTCTCGGAGACGCATAAGAAATCATCGACAACTCCACCCACGAGGGTAAAATATAAAATTAGTATGACAAGTGACGATATGCGTTGATTATCATTCCTGCGTCGTAGCTCGACGCTAACGTATGGAAAATAATCCTGAATTCATAATTTTTTTGTCTCCCCCAACGCGCGAGGGGAATCAAAAAATATTGGAAAAAGTTGTTGATGTTCATCATCGCTGGTTTTTCTTCTCTGAAAACCTGAAGACCGCGACTTCATTTGAGATTGTAATTTTCTTGCATGAATAGCAGATAGTCAATAGCAATACTTAATTTTTTTCCTTTTGCTCAAGGACACAACGAGCTCTGAGTCGACGAGAAAAATATTTTCATTTACATTTACGAGATTCTGAGTCGTGGCATTGGGAAGAGGCACGCGAAATTAATTTATAAAATACCTGTTTTTAAAAAATACCCTAGCAGTTCTCAAAATATCGCAGAAATTAATTTTAACAATAAAAAAAAGGTCTGGGGCAAAATGGGTCGTTACTTTCTACTAAGCTGAGTTTTACAATTGAAAGAAAATATGAACTTGAATTTAAAAAAAATTCTTTTGAATTGAAAAATATTTTTTTAGATTTTTTTTTTCATTTCATTTGGATCTTGTTGTGATTGCTTCTTAAGTAATCGGATTCAAATGACCAGAAAATGAGTTCTTCGATGATGTCAGCCATGTTCGATGAATGAATCGAATTAGGACACTGTGGATATCTCGAACGAATGGAGAAAATAAGGCGGTTTTCATGAGTACAATCGTCTTGCGTCGAATTTTCATGAAGCCCGCCGAACAAACAAAAGAGAATTGAATACCATTCTATGAACCATGAGTAAACGAATCATAATTGCCCAAATCATTTAGGTCAGAGGAAAATAGAATAATTCTACTTTCTTAATATTGCGTTTACTAAGGTTTTCTTCGAACAAAGTTGATTAGAATTAATAGCTAGAATTATGAGATTACCTCACATTTTTGACGTTAAGGATAGGAGAATCTGAATGCAATATAGTGAAAATGATGATCGATTTTTTCACTTTGAACAAATAATATTAATATCCAAATACAAAATTTCTGATACGAATAAAAAGAAGCTGTGACTCAATATTCCAAATGAAGTTTTAATTTTTAATTTGGTGCTGAAAACACGAGATGACAATATTCTAAGCACGAAATTATATTGATGAGATGAACAACAGATTAATTGAATTCCCGTGTGAACTAACTAAAAATTGATAACAGTGTGGGCACGCACTTTTACCAGAGTATCAAAAACATTGAATTCCAGGAATTAACACTCTAAAGTGTGTTCTAGAAGGAATTGGATTCTAATTGTTATTAAAATCGTATTCAGAGAGCATAGGAATTAGAACATGAGCAAATCATTTGTTGTAATTGGAAAACTTAACAGCTGATAAATCGGGACATTATTCTCATCGGTCGTATTGCTTTTTGCAATGAGAATGATTACAACAATTAATTCAGAAAAAGAATGTCGAATTTGACAAAATGGCCTCAACACGATTGGCGTCAGTATATTCAAGAGCATCATTGCAACCAAAAGCTACGTCAAATTGCCTTAATTTTCATTTAAATTTCATTGTCTTGTCGCGCATGTCATTTACTTCTCGGGAAATGGCAAGTGATATTTTCATGCTGTCGTTTAACATTGCGGTGATAAGAGACTGTGTGTAATCGTTGCCATTTACGTATTCTCCTTTTTGACACGACTCTCGACCACGGGATTATGTCTTACATTTCATTCGCGGGGGTATCGGCTAACCATAAATACTCGTGACCATGAAGTTATAAAAAAAAAAATCGTAAAAGGTTTAGGCTCTTCATGTGTGGGAATGTAAACTAAAACGGGTGATTATTCATTGTAGAACGTACATTTACTTAAAAGCATTTGAAAAATTCTCGTACACATAATATTATTATTATTGATTTTATGTTAATTGAAAATTCAATTGAGTTGTGAAATTTGTTTGTTTAAGCGTAAAAAGCATTTTTTAATACTGATATAATTGGAAACATGAAGGTTCAGTGATAGATTACGTTGAATTTTCAAACAATTAAACGTTCAACGATTCCTATTAATTTTCGCGGAATAATAGAATTGAAATTTCCAGTTTCCCCTGATTTTTTCATCAAATTGTAGATTTCCAATAATGAAACTCTTTGAAATTTCATGGAAAACGCTCTAAAAAAATCTTAACGGTAACGGTTTTCTCTCTAAATCGTAATGTCATGAAATTTAATTTTTCCCAACAGATCATTACCAACTCTACACTGTCAAAAAATTTTGTCTGAAATTTCCGGTACACTTTCTGGAAATTTTTATCAAATTCAATTACCACAGAAATTTCAACGAATTTCGTCACTGAAAATTCATAACTTCGTGGAAAAATCAAAGAGAACTGTAAATTCCAGTTCCATTTTTCCCTGAAAATGAATAGAAACCAGAAAATTTCGTTAAACATATTCTAGAATTTTCAGGACACTGAATGCGATTTAGGAGGAAAAAAATCATGAAATTTCAGATTTCACTGAAAATTCAATGTAATTTGGCACTGAATATTCATATTAGATTAGAAATTCAAATAAATTACGGAAATCTCGTCTGTATGCCGCTTAAAATTCTGGAATACTACTGAATTTTCAGTGAAACCTCAAATTTCATGATTTTTTCCCCCTAAATCGCATTCAGTGTCACTGTCCTGAAAATTAATAGTCAACTGTCCACGAAATTCCCGCGAACCACTCTAAAAGAAATCTTAGGAGCAACACTTTTCTCTCTAAACCGAAATGTCATGAAATTTAATTTTTTTCAACAGATCATCATCAGCTGTACCATTTATCAATATTCAACAAAAAATCTTCTCCCCCATATGCGAATCATTCTATCAAATGTAGAGAGCTAGATAATGACGTGAGAAATGCCCCATAAGGGAGTTAGCAAGGTTACCAGATACCCCAACATCTTGGATTTACAATCAGGATTGTGCGGAAAGGAAAATCATGGCTCTCGAAAATCCAGGTAAGTAGGTAGAGCCTAGATCCGTAAGGTTAAACTCCCATGTTACTTTTGGGCTTGTTATCTCCGCGTGTGTGTATTCATCGTCAAGGAGTGTTATTGACTCTTTTGGATGCCATCCTCAATACCCGTGAGCCCTATTTATCTCGGAGACGATTGCGGTGGCGGTAATTGTCGCAATGGTGGCTTAGTTATTCTCGAATTGAGGTCTTTGTTGAATAACTTGAGAGTTTTATTTCCTTATTTTTGTGTCGATTGTTTGATGAAAATGAAACGAAATAATTCATGAATTTTCGAGGTTTCGGACATTCTAATTCCGGTGGAGATGAGGTTTTTTGAGCAATTGGTGATGAATAATCGGGTAGAAAACGAGGCTGGAGAATTAAGTTATTAAAGATGGTGTTGAGATGATTTGATTGAATTTATTCATGTGGAGAATGATCTCGAATATGAGGTTAACGGGATAATTGGGTGAATCTTTGGGCTGACGGGAGTGAATTTATAATTCTGTTTACTTGGGATGGCTATTTCCGTTTCTGTGGTTGGTTTAATAAAATGGTGAATTTTCAGCGACGAAATGCCTTAAAATTTTGGGGGAACTGTTACTTGATAGAAATTTGATGAAGTGTTTTGCTGATTTCAGTCGAGAATTTCCCACTCCCGTATTTAATCAATGGGAAAAGAAATTAAAAATTTCTAATTTCTCTGGAAATTCAAGGGAATTCTCAATCATCAAATTTGTTAATTAAATTACATGAGAAATTTTTTTAACAAATCATGAATATTCAGCGTCATTCAAGAGATTTTGTAAAGAACTATGATTTTTTAACATTAGTTGTTTATAAATAATTAATTGAAATTTTTTAAACTATAGGAAACTTCATTTTTTCATGAATTTCATTTATGATTCGGAATTATAAATTTGTTACGATTCCGAAAAAAAGATTTTTATGGTGGAAAATTGATTTTTCATAAATTATTTATAGAAAATGCTCGTTATTTTCACAAATTGCGATTTTTCAATTGTTTCATCAATCTTCCTCCGAAAGTAAACTTTCTTTTTTTTTCTCAGATTAACAAAATTTGTTCTAACGGTTTAATATCGACATTAAAATTCAGTGCTACAAAGATTTTTTCTCCCTAAATCGCATTCGGTGTCACTGTCTGTATTTTATTCATTTTGGGGGAAAAATAGAACTGAAATTTACCGTTCTTTTTTATTTCACCACGAAATTCTGAATTTTCAGTGAAGAAATTCCTTGAAATTTCAGTGGTAATTAAATTCGATAAAAATTTCCAAAAAGTGTACCAGAAATTTCAGACCGAAAATTGTCAACAGTGTACGCCATGCTTGATGATTCGTTTCTCTCGATACGACTATTTCTCACCAACTTGACTATTTTACACTCCACTCACCCGCGCGCGCATCCCCCCTTTGCCCAACTGCGGAGACCCCCTAATTAAAATACTCACTCATCCACTCATATCTGATGATGTTTTGTATCAAGTGTTTTTTTCTCCCGATGCCAAGTGTGCTCTCGATTTCACCCACTTTTGGTATCAACCATCAGCCAGACAATTCACCCCCATATTTGGCCGGTGAATTATTCACCATGACGCACGGGGGATTTCTCAGTGTCACTTACTAAGAATTAATGAAATATCCTTAATTGCGGTGCATTTCACTGCGTGAGAAATGAATTTGCCCTTGTCAATAACAAACCGAGGGGGAAATATTTTCTAATTCCAGGTAGAAAGTTCTGGAACACTTTCCTGAACAGTATTAATCAGAGTTTCGCCGAAATATGGTTTACTGAATTTTGTTGGGATACGGGTGATAAATTATTACACGAGTCGAGTTGTAAATGTGTTGAAAAAAATACCGAATTAGTCACGAACTCGTACGAGGCGTTTGACTTACTTTCGTTCGGTATAAGATATCCACTGGAATTTCGTTGGGTGCACAAGTGGTGGGATAAATAATGGGTACTGGTGAATTCATCAAAATGATGGGGAAAATGTAGTCAACGCTGGCGTGGACTGATCCTCATTAGGAGATTTGTCGTACTTTCACACGCATCATTAAGAGTATACATGACCTTTTACAGATCCATGAGGACCACACATAGATGTCAAGATATTTATCATTAAATTTTTTAGTTGAAATGCGTGAGAAGATTTTCAAAAATTAATGGGTTATCAGCAATATTCAAATTGCATTTTGCAAAGGATTACACAGAGGAAAGAATATAATTCTGCCAGTCAAATATTTTTCAGATAAGAATTTATAGAGAAATTTTGTATGGAAACGAATTTCATTGGCAGAATTATATATTTTTTTCTCGGTGTACTCTTCCTTCAAACAGCCCTTTTTCACAAATGAATATTAAAAATTGATTAAACCTCCGGAATTGATTGTTCATAAATTATTTATGGGAAAATAATGTACACTTTTCTCACTGTAATATTGAGTCGCAAGAAGTGGATGTTTGAAAAACACTCATACGTTAGAATAATTATGTTAAAACTGTTTTAGCAGAACCTAATTTGAAATTCAGATGATAAAAAGCTTCAAACTGAAGTGCGGTTCATCCGAAACTGTAGCTGGTATTTTACATAAGTATACATGACCTTTTACAGATCCATGAGGACCACACATAGTGTCAAGATATTTATCATTAAATTTTTTAATTGAAATGCGTGAGAAGATTTTTAAAAATTAATGGGTTATCAGCAATATTCAAATTGCATTTTGCAAAGGATTACACAGAGAAAAAAATTTAATTCTGCCAATCAAATATGAAATTCTTGAAATTCTGAAATTCTTCTGATCCATAGAGACCACACAGATTTCGAGATATTTACCTTTAGATTTGTTTTTAAAAAATTTAAAAATTCATGCGTTATCAACATTATTGAAATTGCATTTTGCACAAAATTACTCTTCTTTCAAACGTAATTCAATTACAGATTAAAATTGTTGTACAAATGGAAATTGTTTAAACTTCCAGAGTTGATTGATTGAGGTGATAAATACATCATGGGAAAATTATCTTCTAAAAAATTACAAGCTTTTTCTCTACGACATTGAGTCATTCCAAGTGAATATTGGAAGCCACTCATAAGTCAGAATAATCACGTTAAACTGTTCTCACGCAATTGAATCTGAAATTCTGATGATGAAAAATCTCCAAAGCTGAAGTGTAGCCTAAAACTGTATCTGGCATTTTGATTACCTAAAATTCTTCGTTCCCCTCCGACGTCAATACTAATGAATTTCCCAAGAGTTTCATTCCTTTAGATACCTGCTGACCTAACCCAACCGAATAGTCCCGGATGACTCGAGTCGTTCCCATCCCAAAAGGTAAACTCAGCAGAGAATAGGAGAAAAAAACCGGTTCATAATGCATCCAAGTCACGTATTATCTTCTCTAAGCCAATAAACAAGTCGTCCTTCATCGCCTGCCTCACAAAACAATTTTTCCAATGAATGAATGAGAAAAAAACCGCATCCTTCGACATTCGGTTGGAAAAATATCGAAGATATTGTGGGAATACCATAACAAGATCTGAATCATGTGTTCGGTATGCACTTAAGCCAGGTGAGCAAGTGTCATTGACACTTTTCAGACACGGAAAAATCTCAAAACCGGTGCGAGTGCGCGCACGTGTCGGTCGAGATTCCGTTGAATGGTATGGAAATATGGCATTGAAATCACTGTGCGGTCCTCGATCCCTCATGAGATGATGATTTTTGTGCCATTTCTGGTCTCAACGGTTTAAAATTTGTTTGGACCGTTAGTACATGGTATATTGGCATATTTAGGAGCAACGAGTCACCATAAATTCACCATTCCCCAAGATATGGACAAAAAAGTGTTACATTAATTCAAAAATATTAAAAAGAATTTGGAACACTCAAAAATATTTTACTTGAAACGTTTCGGTTTCATTTTAAACATTCAAATATATTTCATCTGCACTGATAGGGAGAAATGAAATGTCATAGATAGTTTAGTATTTATTTTGAGAAGAGTGAAAAAATCATGAAAACTGAAGTTTCAGTGAAAATTTAAGGAAATTCAAAATTTCTCAGTAGCAGCAAGACAAGAGTTACTCAACTTTCTTACGTTTTCAATTAAAACATTAATATTAAGTACTAAATAATAATTAATTGTCGATTAGCTTAAACTTCAAGAGTATATTTATCGAAATATTCCTGGCTTCTACTAATTTTCATGGAATAATTGAGCGGAAATTAACAGTTTCCTTAGATTTTTGCATAAAACTGTCAGTTTTCAATGACAATATTCATGAAATTTCGATAAACCGAGAACTTGATACAAAAAATGCGAGCTAATTGGAAATTCTACTATTCTCTAAGATATTTTCTCACAAAAAATCGTTAATTTAATTTAGAAAATTTTCGTTTTCACTGTTAGAAAAAAATGTGACGGAAAGTTGAATGATAATTCTCATAAGAGCAATATTGAACTCAATTCAGGGAGAAAAATGGCCGTGACTATTCGCACCATTGCGTGAATCACTCCCGTACACTCCATACACTCCACGCATGCGTGAAGTTTGTGTGTTTCACGCTGCCGAATTTTCATACTGCTGTGTATTTCACGTAGTTGAAGTTTCATACTACTGTGTGTTTCACGCAGTTGAAGTTTTATACTACTGTGTGTTTCACGCAGTTGTATTTTTATACTACTGTGTGTTTCACGCAGTTGTATTTTTATACACCTGTGTGTTTCACGCAGTTGCATTTTGATACGCCTGTGTGTTTCACGCAATTGAAGTTTTATACACATGTGTGTTTCACGCAGTTGAAGTTTTATACATCTGTGTGTTTCACGCAGTTGCATTTTTATACGCCTGTGTGTTTCACGCAGTTGTATTTTTATACACCTGTGTGTTTCACGCAGTTGCATTTTTATACGCCTGTGTGTTTCACCCAGTTGAATTTTTATACGCCTGTGTATTTCACGTAGTTGTATTTTTATACTACTGTGTGTTTAACGCAGTTGTATCTTTATACAGCTGTGTGTTTCACGCAGTTGCATTTTTATACACCTGTGTGTTTCACGCAGTTGTATTTTTATACACCTGTGTGTTT
>NW_021680365.1:881558-882232 GCF_001412515.2 Diachasma alloeum
AAGGCTCTATCTCTCATAGTTTCCGAGATAATCGCAAAAAACGAAAATGCCAAAAAAAAATAATTTAATTCATCTTTTCTAGGGTGTGGGAAGTGGAAAATCGCAATTCTGAGCCATCCACCTGCCTATAGGGGCACCAAATTTGGTTTTAAGGCTCTATCTCTCATAGTTTCCGAGATAATCGCGAAAAACGAAAATGCAAAAAAAAATTAATTTAATTCATCTTGTATAGGGTGTAGGAAGTGGAAAAACGCAATTCTGAGCCGTCCATCTGCCTATACGGAACCCAAATTTCCTCAGGAATCGAATGGAATAGGTTTTAAGGCTCTATCTCTCATAGTTTCCGAGATAATCGCAAAAAACGAAAATGCCAAAAAAAAATAATTTAATTCATCTTGTCTAGGGTGTGGGAAGTGGAAAATCCCAATTCTGAACCATCCATCTGCCTATACGGAACCCAAATTTCCTCAGGAATTAAATGGAATAGGTTTTAAGGCTCTATCTCTCATAGTTTCCGAGATAATCGCAAAAAACGAAAATGCCAAAAAAAAAAAATTTAATTCACCTTGTCTAGGGTGTGGGAAGTGGAAAATCGCCATTCTGAACGTCGGTCTGCCTATACGGAACCCAAATTTCCTCAGGAATCGAATGGAATAGGTTTTAAGGCTCTATCT
>NW_021680365.1:889546-928975 GCF_001412515.2 Diachasma alloeum
TACAACTGCGTGAAACACACAGGCGTATCAAAATGCAACTGCGTGAAACACACAGGTGTATAAAAATACAACTGCGTGAAACACAGTAGTATGAAACTTCAAATGCGTGAAATACACAGCAGTATGAAAATTCGACTGCGTGAAACATACAAACTTCACGCATGCGTGGAGTGTATGGAGTGTACGGGAGTGATTCACGCAATGGTGCGAATAGTCACGGCCGAGAAAAATCATGAAATTTCACTGAAACTTTCGCTGAAAAAATGAAATTCGAAATTTTTTGAATACCAGAAAGACGAAGATTTCCCCCATTTTATCTCAATTGATGTTAAATATCCAAGAAATATCAAGAGATGTTGAAGAAAAAAAAAATTTATCTATATATTTATATATATGAAGGCAATAGCTAATATCATTATACTGACCACAAACAACACAAAAGGCGTTAATGTTTATTAGTTTAAAATTGAAGAATAGATTTGCCTGAATTTTTCTGATTTTTATTATCTTTAATGGAATAATTGAACTAAAAATCGACATTACCCTCACCGGAGAGGAATTCCGGGGATCGATCTGATATTGACAAACCTCATATTGATCAAATTGTATTAATCGAGGGGAGGGAGTGGTTGAGAGTTTTGCGCAACGTCTCCTCCGAGGAATTTAAATTAGAGACGTTGCAAGGTAGAGATCAATGACTAGAATTATCATCTTGTGATGTATGCTTTGAAGCAGTTTCTCGATTAGTAGATTTATTACATGAAAGTGTGTTGTGCAGGGAAAATGCTAGAACCAGAAATAATTTCCTCGGAATTGCGAATATACTTCTTAATTGAAGAATAATCTTCCACTCCAATTTTTTTTACTGACATTTCCCCGTGACTTTCAATCTCGCCGACCCAGAGGAAAAAAGTTTATGGTTTCCAGCAGCACAGTATTGAAGTCCAGATGGACTCTTAAAATAAGAAACCGTTGGGGGCATGCGAATATTGCGTCACGCGTTTGCGTTTTGAATTTGTGACGATTCATGACGAAGCGGCGAGGGTGTTGTCTAAGTTACGATGTCATCGAAATTAATTGAGATAATTTGAGGAGTAAAAGAATAAATTGCCTTGATGGGGAGTTAAAATTGCTGTGAACCGCTAAATGGCCGGGCGAAGCCGGAGAAATATGAATGATTGTTTCCCCCTAAATCAAATTCAATATCCTGAAAACCCCTAAACTGTCCCTGAAATTTCAATTCGTATAATAAAGCGGTTTAAGTCGACTTATCTCCCAGTCTCCCAGTTAAGTTTTGGAGAAATATTTCCGAATCCAACGGAGATATCGAAATTTTCGTAACTACATTTGTTACAGCTCTCAATCAGCTCTACAAAAAAGGTTACAACAAAAATTCCCTATCTCCCTTAGATTCCGATATTTATGGAAAGCTGGTCAAAACTCATAATTGACTAGTACCCACCTCCCACTTCGCTGCTGAATTACTCCCGCACCATTCAATGTTCGCCAGTCAAACGAAAACCAGCGAAACGATTGAACCCAATCGCTCCGTCCCCTCCACATCCTGCAATCAGTTTTCTCACAACAATAATCTCACCGTCCCCAACTATTCAAGCCTCCATTACCCAACCAAATGAATCCACCAACCAGTTTTCAATCTCAGAATTCCATCGATAATTCCCAAAGAAAAAAAAATCCTCAATGAAGCCCGAGAAACCAACAACGATAATCATGAGGACATTTGCTTTGTGAAAATCGTAGATACTTCAACAGAAGAGAAGTACAACCCAAGAGTCCCTAGCCATCCCCATTTTTGCAATCTATTTCTTCCTTCAAAGTATGATATTCAGCGGCTAACTATGTTCAGCATTCCGCGGGTACCTTCAGCAATGGTTCAACCTCCCTACCGGTCTTGAGGAACGTCAGCCATCCGAGGATACGTAACCGGTGTTGCTCAGAGAGGGAAATCTTATCTCAGAGTGAGGATGCACCTCAGCAAACTCCCCATCCCTACCCAGTGATATTCCCCCTCCTGCCCCCCCCCCTCTCCCCCGTCACAATTTGTGCTCCTCTCTTTATGCTATATTTCTTATCCTTGTCGTTTTGTGTAAACCCCCCTATTTTTATCCCCGTTGGCTTCTCTATACTCGAGGGAAGGTATCCAAGGAGGTCGTGAGCAAGGCCACCTCGGGCGTTGCCCTCTTTTAATGCTCAGAATCCCTGTGTACATGACGGGGGCTATAACCATCGCGTGCACATTCTTCAATAGAACAGTATCACCAACGATGGATTATTTTATAATTGCATTCTGGGATTCTTTGATTCGTTTGCCCGGGGTTAATGGCTTATTTATCTTTGGGCTGTTGTGTAATGGTAGATTGTTTCAAAATAATATACACAGAGCTCATTTCTTGAGTCAAATATATTGTTTCGGGTGGAGAAAATTTTTTTAATGCACCAGTGTTTAAATTCAGAACGTTAAAATATGTTCAAAGAAAAGACTTGACCTCGTGACCTTAGTTAAGACTTTCCCTGTCGTTTAAAGAATAGCGAAGAACACCAATTTCTTGTCTGAAACATGCTATGAATTGATTGAATATATATACTATTTTCTTAGCTCAAGAAATTATTTTTGTGATATTAGATTTTTTCCTCTCGCTGTACCTCTCCAGGAAATGCGTTGGTTGAAGTCTTACGCAATAATATTTCACCCGAATAACAGCGGGGGGGCCACGCCCCCCTCGCGGTTAGCGAGCGGGGCGTAGCCCCCTCACGATTAAACAAATTGGAGTATTTTAATTCTTTATCTTCAAAATCTATTGAAGCTTAATAAAAATCAGTAATTATTCCACATTCAGCGACCTCTCTCTTAAAATTTCAAGTTTAATTTCACTTTAATAGTTAATAAAATTGTTCATCAAGGAAGTAATACCGGTTCGTGCAGTTTACGTAACATTGAAATTTCTCAAAGTCGATACTAATAAATGGATCCAGAATATTAAAATATGAATTAACGATGCCCACGTAGAAAATTGAAACGAAAAAAAAAACCTCCCCAAACACTTACGCAACTCATAACTCTATCGAGTTTGTTACTTTTACCCGGAGAATATGGATATGATTATCAACGAGGTATGAAGTTCCAAATGGATTTCCTCCTCGCGATTTAACAAATGTGCGATAAATGACGTAATTCTCAATTAGAATTACGCACGCGATTGGCAGGAAAGTGTTCGTGGAGGATAGTAAATGTGCGTTCACTCAGAGCTGTTTTCTTCCTTTTATTATTGAAAATTTTTATTTCTTTTTATTGACCGGTGCTTGGTTGAGTGTGTGAGAGAAGGCCGTCTCAAATTCACACGCGGAAGTCATTCGCTGTGCGGATAGTGTTGTGTATCCTCGTGGCACGTACAACAGACCAGGCCATACATTATGTATATATATCGCGGAATGGAGCAAACGGAATCCTCCTGGTATCTCATTCGCATGGCATTCTATACCAGGTGGGCGATGTTTATATCTAACGTCAACCTGTTCAGCTCCGTGTACTTTCCACTATTTTTTTCGCAGATAATCAATACCGAGAGAGAAAACTCGGAGGAGATTGTCCTTGAGTGGACGATCCGTTTTGCCCCGGCCGAAGTAGTTCATTTGAATTGGAAGCTTTTGTTCAAACTTGTACTCCTTATTTGTGTTTTTAGTTACATGAAATAAATAATTTTATTTATATAAAGGAATGTTTTCTGATCGAAATCTGTTTGGGGGAGCGAAGGGAAGGAATTTATCAACATGTAATGATCCTTCGGTTTAAAAAATTTTTTTCATTGAAATATATATGATTTTATTAATTTTCGATGAAAATATTGTTAAAATCAATCGGTACACTATTCGTAAACAATATTTTATCCGAGGGAATAGCGGAGGGGCTAAGCCCCTCCTCAGCATTGACAAGCGGGGGCGAAGCCCCGTTGAAACTTCCGTTTATTTATTTTCAATAAAAATATTGTTGAAATGAACAGAAAAATTTGAGAAAAAAAAGTTAAAGATATTTCTCAAAAACTGATGAGAATATTTTTAATTA
This sequence comes from Diachasma alloeum, assembly GCF_001412515.2. Taxonomy (NCBI): domain Eukaryota; kingdom Metazoa; phylum Arthropoda; class Insecta; order Hymenoptera; family Braconidae; genus Diachasma; species Diachasma alloeum. Next base: position 893,628 of record NW_021680365.1, read on the forward strand.
TTGCCTCTTAAGCTACCGGAACGGGTGAATATCCATTAGAAATTAAATTGCTGCTCACCTGTCAATTTTTTCAGACCCTCACAACCTTCTCACTCACACATGGAAAAAAATCTCTCGAATTATTCACAATTTTTTACTCAATCTCGATCACGCCGATTGCATCACGATACTAAATGCAATTACGTAAGAATCACGGCCTTCCAATGTCAACGGGTTGTTCCGGTTTTCATAGTTCTCTGTACGGCATTGTAATGCTCTCATCTTCACAAACATCCAGAAATTCCCGCCGGAAAAATATTCCCTCAACCGATCGTTTTCCTCTTAATTCGCGTAAACTGACGTAATTTGGATTTTATATCGATGAATTGCAGGCGTGAGATGATCTCTCAAGAATTCACGATCTCGAAGTATTTGTACTCGACGTGGAGAGTGTTTTGAATCACGAAAATGCGGAAATGTGACACCGGGAGTTATTTCCACACATCATGATTCATTATTAAAACATTTTGGGTGAAATTTTCTCGTACACTTCTTGGAAATTTTTATCAAGTGACAGTTTCATTAAGACTCAAAGGAATTTCGATTGAAAATTAAAAAATCAATGGAAACTGTGATTTCAAGTTCAATTATTCCATGAAAATTAATCTAAATCAGAAATATTCTGATAAATCGACTCGTGAATCTTCAGTTGATTAGTTTTTACGTAATGTATTATTAAATAATTTTTTTTTGTCTCCTTTTTTTTGAAAATATGATTTTCAGTAACCGTTGCCAACCCTTCTTAGAATACATAATGTATATTCTACATACATATTACACATTGTAGTATTTTAGAATACATATTGTGTATTCTAAGAAGGATTAGCATAAGAAACTCATAGCACTTACGCTTGTCTGTTACTAAGGTGTCGATATGATCCTTATGTACAAAAAATAAATTTATGTACAAAAGGAAATGAAATCATTTTTTTTTTTTATTATTCAGGAAAAAAGTTTTCATGGAGAATTCAAATAATTAGAGAATTCTCGTCTTTCTGCTGATCAAAAATTAGGTATTTCATTGAATTCACCTCATTGAAATCACCGCTAAAATCGAATCAATGTCGTTCTATTGAAAATGATTACTAAAGTGTCTGTCACGTTCAATAGAACCTGAATATTCAGTCTAAAATCGAATAGAATTTTCGTTTTTTTGGAAATTCAACGATAAATTCACTGAGATTTTTCCAATTTTTTACTTATATATTCACTAAATAATTGAAATAAAATTCATAGCTTTCATCGAAACGAAAAAAAAGGATTTAAAGGATTTAAATACTGAACTGTCCATGAAACTCCAATTTTTTCTACAACAGTGCAAGGTGTAAAGCCCAGAATGCAATCTTATTACAAGACCTGGTAAATGCACCAGGAGCATTCATGGGGGCTGCAAGACCTACATACTTTATCTAAAATTATCGCTCGCCTTAATCCATATTCATCAAACCTGAGTTGTAGAAATAACCGAGGGTTTTTTTTTATCAACCACTAAAGAAGGACAAAAAATATGTTAACGTTTATTTTTTTTTGTTCGCAGAATGACGAAAGGACATTTAACCGAAGAATAAATTTCACCATTTTTTCTACTTCATTAATTTTTTTTCTTCATCTCAGGAACAGGATTAAATGGCGATACCTTATTGAGTATATGTTTGGCAAGAATGAGTAAAGAAGAAGTCAGACGAGACTTGGAAGAGAGGTATGAATAAAAAAAAAATTGAGAAAAAAGAACTGGTCCGTCAGTTCGTGGATATACTTTCATCTTTGAACGATTCATTTAATCGCAGTTGGAAACTCGTCGAACGGCATCATCTCGACGGGACCATATAAACTTCTGTGGATGGGTGAGAATAAAATTGAAGATATATTTGTTTTCAGAGGGATAATGTAGATATTCGCTGAATTTTTAGAAAAATTTGAAGATGTTTTCAGTGAAGTGACTAGTGCATGAGAGTGAAATCTTCTGGTCGTGATCGTAAATAGCGCTTTATAATAATTTTGAATAATATTACCTTTTTGTGACGAAAATAATGAAAATTTTTGAAACTTTGAAATCATTTTTTTGCCATGAAACCGATTTCTGGAGAAATTCTGCATATAAATGATTTTTTTATGATTTTGAAAGAATGGAATTTCGAATGTTTTATAGGTTACCCTATAAAATAAAAAATTTTAGAAAAAATTGAAGACGTGTAATAATTTCGAATACAACAACACAAGTAATTTAGTAGAAACTTGTACTCACTCTTCAAACATTCCCTTTTCACGAAATAAATAATGAAATTTTACTGTACAGGAGGATAATTTTCGCGTCCACAGATGTGTGAATCGCAAAAAATCCTCCACAAACAGGTATTCTTTCACTGAATTACGTTTCGCTCCACGATTACCTTTCATACCCTGAAATTTGCCACGATTTTCTAGGTAAATCTATCCAACATTTCTCTCCCTGTGGAAATCAGTGATGATGTCACTGGAAATCGCTGACAAAATCCCTGAATTTCCTAACCGCGAATCCCCAATAATTGATGATAAATACCTGAAAATCAGTGACATGTGCCAGGAAATTAGCGATGTATTCCTGAAAATCAGAACTTTTCATCTCTGTGCATAACTCAAAACTAAATAAATTGGCGGCAAGAAGTTCTGCATCACGTCAGAACCAAAAAACATCCCCCCCCCCCTCCGCCGATCCCTCCATCACCGGAAAAAAAATCAAAGAAGACTCGTGCGTGTCGTTGGAGTCGAGTAAACATCCTCACGACAAATATTAATCCAACCAAAGAGTCGCCCTGCCTGATGCTTTCGTAACTGCGTATTGAGACCGAATGAGATGAGAAAATAATCCGGAAATTAGCGTTGCGTGTGAGAGACTCTCTTTCCTTTTCACTCATTACCAATTTTTTTTTCTCATTCCAACGATAATTTTCCAAGTGATTAACAGTACGAGTTGTCCACGGGTGTCCTTACGATACATGCGCCCACCCTCCGCCTCGTCAAAACAGTTATCTAGCCTCGATTCGTCACGAAACACTGCACCATTCGATTTCCGATAGACACGATATGTTATTTACCTTAACTAGTGGGTTCGTGTTACGACAAACTGTCTCGTGGATGTTGACTACTTTATGGAGTAATTTTATCACTTGGGGGATAGAAAGCTGAGGATTATTATTTGGAATTTTCACGAGTCGAAGAGCACTTCAGCGAATATTTCACAGGGGAATGTATGAGAACCGTTTCAAAATTATTATTGTTGAGGAAAATTAATGATTTTTTCATTTTCGATATCATCACCCCAACAAAACATTCTTTAACATTTTTTATTCAAAAACATTACCGATTTGGTCAGTAATCAATAATTAATTTTTGTTAATTTTTGAGAGGAAAAACGATAAAGTAATCTTGTGACCCTTATTTTGCCCCTTGTGATCCTTAATCTGACCCTTGTGACCCTTATTCTAACCCTCATGACCCTTCATTTTGGAGTTTTAATTTCGAGTACCAAATTTTTATCACCAGAAGTCGATTTGGTTTTTAATATAATAGAGAGACACTTGTATATCCTTAACGGATTCGTTAGTATATCAATTTTATGTAATTTTATTGCTGTTGAAAAATTCACGATTTTTCACTTGAAATTTCAACAGTAATTTTCCAACAGCGTATGCTGAAATACAGATGGCAGCTCTTTAAGGAAGAGATGAATTCTTTTGGAAGAATAACATATTGTCGAGTTCTTTCCATGTTTTTTGGAGACATAATAAATAAATGCAGTATCAGGAGTGATGATTGTTTGTGCATTTTTTCACGGACATCAATTGCTCGAAATTCTTGATTTCGACACGGCATGATTTTAGCCAGAGAAATTTATCTAAATTGTAGTAAAGTTTTCATTCCAACATGAGCTTGATTTTTATTTGCATTTTTATTCACATCAAATGAAAAATTTTTTGTAAGAAAAAATTATTTTTTAAAAATAAATGGTAAAGTATCAATGATGAATAATTATTTTTTTTGGGCATTTTAAATGTATTTTTTCTCGTTACACTCAACGACTCAACTGGTGTCTATTCAAACTACTTTAAGGTCCACAAGACCTCCTCGCTCCCATGGTTTCCATGATCACACATACGTGAATTATAATGAAGGCGTCGAGCGGAGTTCATTGACGCGCGGCCCAACACTGGAAGTGAAACGGCTCATATAGCATACGATGTCGATCTGGACGGAAGGAAATCGCGAAAGTTGATCGATTATACTCATCGGTTGTGAGTTGATGCTCTGTAATTGTCGAAATTTGTCTGCCTCAACGTCATTCCAAATGGCTTAAAATAAAATGAAATCCAAAAACGAGGATGACGTGCCTTCAGCGCAATGAAACAATCAGGAAATTTTTTCCAGAAGTGTAAATATTGTTTATTTATAAATGTTGTTATGCTGATCTCGGAAATTGGTGGGAGTGAACGGTGCAAGTAGCACCGTTAAAAATACAGAGAAATTCCATAAAAAATTTAAGGAAGACCGATCCGTTTTGCCCCCTTCATCGGATGAAATTTACTACTTCAATTTTTATAACGTTGCTTCAATTTTTATTCACACGAGAGAATATTCGACTAGAATTTCTGGAAGATATTTCTGAAATTTTTATGGTGGGCGTATTTACTGGAATTTCGAGAAATGTTGTCATTGCAAAATTATAATTTTATGAGAAAATCAATGAGAATTAGAAATTTTAGCCCAATTATGTGATGAAAGATACGCAAAATGGGGAAAATTCAGGCAAACATATTCTTAAAAATGGAATTGATTGAAAATGGAAGTAAATTGTGAAATTTCCGTCTCACAAAAAAAAATTTTTTTTAATCATTTTTTTTCGTCATTAAAAAAAAATTAATGAAAACTAAATTTCAGTTCAATTATTCAACAACCAAAACACAAAAAAATTGAGAAAGTCTATGAAATTGATCAAAAATGCAGCAAGTTGTGGAATTTCTATCTTAATTCTCCTTTATATTCATGAAATCAGTGCAGTCTTCAATTTAGTCTTCAAATTTTTATGAGACTTTCCCCTAAATCGAAACTAATGTCACTCTTGCAAAAATAGCTACTAGACTGTCCTAGAAATTCCATTAATAGAAACTATACAATTTAGTCCAATTTTCCAATGCAAGATACGAAAAATGGGAAAAATTCAGGCAACCATATTCTTAAAAATGGAATTAATTGAAAACTGAAGTAAATTGTAAAATGTCCGTCTCATTTTTCCTTGAAATCCGTGAATCCGCGTGAAACTTCATCATTAAAAAATCACACTGTAAAGAAAATAAAAGGAAACTCAATTTCAGTTCAATTATTCAATAAAAAATACACAAAAAAATTAAGAAAGTTCATGAAATTGATCAAAAAATGGAGTAAGTTGTGGAATTTCCACCTGAATTCTCATTGAAATCCATAAAACCAGTAGAGTCTTCAATTAAATCTTCAATTATTAATGAGTCTCTTCCCCTTAAATCGAAATCAATGACCCTCTTGCAAAAATAACTACTAGACTGTCCATGAAATTACACTTTTTCCCGAAGAAAACCATCTTGAAGAATATTTTTCCCGCAAATCTCCTTCTGTACAACAATTCCCTCTATTTGTCTTCGTTAATTTCTACAGATTTTTATCGCGAACTGCATTCAGTGATAACGCGATACGACACTGTGTATTTGCTAGATGACGGCAATGCGAGTAATGTTCGTGGCATCATCTCGGCGCCAGGTTCCGTATCTACGAGATAAATTTTTATAATGAGGTTGACGTTTTACGCAACTCCTCCAGGTTAATATTCCCTCGAGAGTTCTATTAATTGGGCATGAATACTCATCGATTATATATTTACTCAAATATTTGGGGTAATGAACGAGTGGAGAATAGATTTCAAGAAGACAAAATAATATGAGAACAATATTCCTAGGATTGTGACAATTGGTTTGTTGCATGACATTTATTTCAATTTTTCCATTCATTCCAATGATTTTTTTAAAGCACTAAAATCATCTTGATATCAACGAAAATGTTTCAATTATATGAAATAGATAATTAGTTAATAAATCCTCTGTTAGAATCGAGTAAAACATTGTAAAGAACACGTCAATAAATAAACAAATGACATATAAATAAATCAGCTGTCTTCCTTTTTGAAATAATAATTTCATTTCTAACTAATGAAGCCTTGATTTGAATCAAGAAAAAATTTGCTTTTATTCAAAAAAACTATTCATTTTATGTGAATAAAAATGCAAATAAAAATCAAACTTAAGTTTGAATAAGGTCCTTACATTCAAACAGACTATTTCTCTGTGTGCAATAATTAAGGAAAAGTTTGACGTTTTCAATCGTCTGATTAAAAATATTTATGTCGTACATTAAAAATATTCATGTTGACTATTTTCAAATTGTCTCATCCTGAAAGACGAGAATCTCTCACGCAATCTAGTCCCTATAAAATATAATTTGTGATTCGTGACATAAAATAAAACTCATCAAAGAAAATATTTCATCAGTTTTTGAAAGATCTCATCAATTTTGCAGCATGCATCGCGATAAATCATCGACATACACCGCAATAAACAAATTCCCTGTGAGCCCCTAATCATACTATTTCATCTAATGATAAATTCATAAAAATTATCCGTTATCAATGACAAGACTTGTCCTACAACTCCAAAAACCATGAATGGTCTTATGGAACGATTGAGATCAGAGGCTAACGAGCGTTGAGGCAATGCGGTACATTTAGGTGCACGATTATCGGTAGGATGAGACATGAAAGACATAGAAAGAAGGAGGAGCAGGAAGAAGGAGAACAAAAACACACGTTCCGAGGTCATCGAATGGGAAAAGACAGTGGGCAATAAGTGCCGGGCTGCCCTACGGACCGTGAACGAACACTGAGCACGGAGCAACAATTTTATAATTATTGTTCTAGGTATGTTCGTACTATTTCTAGTCTGTCCGAGAGACTTTTATTTGTACATCAGTTCTTGGGACTATTTTTTCTTTGAATTTAGTAATTGAATGTCAGAGATTTTTTTTTTGTTATTTTACATCGCTTCGACCCGGTTAGGGTTTACTGCGATGATGATCAAGACTTTTAGTGGTTAGATCGCACCCGGCCGGGATTTGAACTCGGAACCCCTTTCGCATGTGAGGCAACGAACTTACTGCGCCAAGCCACCGGGCAATGTCAGAGATTCCATTTAAGAAGACTCATTCTTATCATTTTTATTATTTATTTACAAAAATGAAGGTCGAAACAAGGGGACCCCTCGTAAAATACAATTCCGATTTAAATTTAAACTGTAAATTGAAATTTTAATTATATTAAATTTTAATTTTAATTTGAAAAAAAAAGATCATTTAATTTGATTTGTGAATTTAATAAAATTGGAGAAAAATAGCTGAATTGTTCCAACTCATACAGTTTGTCTCTAGTGGTTTTGTTTAGTAGATTGAAAATATTTACATCAGACTATTTTCAAATTGACTCATCATGAAATACGAGAATCTCTCACGCAATCTAGTCCCTATAAAATTTAATTTGATTTGTGACATAAAGTAAAACTCATCACAGAAAATACTTCATCAGTTATCGGAGGGTTTTTGTATTTTTGTCTGATAAACTGATCAGAAGTCCTATTAAGGTGATCAATACGAACCGTCCCGAATTAACACGTCAATCAATGGGCGATAATGCCTTCTAAATTGGAGATGATATTGAGTATCGATAATGAGAGAAGGAATACGATGATTGATCGATGTTTTTGGATATTTTTAATTCGAACGTCAATCGCTCTTCTGTTACGAAAAATGGATTCCTCATTCGGAAAATATTATAAAAAAATATATATATCTTGATGAATGAAAAAATTACCTGAAACCAATGTTTCGTCCTGTGAATATTCTCTTTAACTATTTATAATATTAATTATTCGTTCAATCAATTCCTATTAATCATCAATAATCAATTCTAGATTATTAATTATCATTGATGATGAATAATTGAGTCAATTACGTGAACAAAACGTAAATAATCAATAATAATTGTTGACTTTTGACACTTGACACTTGATAAACTAATTCCTCAATAAAAAAATTATCTCCCCTAGAACAAACATTTCGTAACTCCCAGGAATCCTTCACTCAACGTTTGATGGTAAATCCCGATAATGAGAAAAGAAATGCGATGATTGATTGAAAAAATTCCCTGAAAATAATGTTTCGTGCTTCAAATATTGACTTTAAATATTTATAATATTAATTATGCGTTGAATCAACTCAGATTGATCATCAATAAACTTTAATTATCGATTATCAATTATCACCGATGGTCAACAATTGAGTTAATCATGTGTACAAAACATAAATCACCAATAAGTGAAGTCTCTCATCGGTAATTCTCACTTAATAAACTAATTCCTCAATGAAAAAAATTATCTCTCTTAAGACAAACATTTCGTAACTCTCAGTAATTCTTCATTCACTGATTAATGCACCTGTTCAATTTATCACTGCATCAATTATTAAATATCGATAATGAGGGAAGGAATGCGGTGATTGATTGATGCTTTCGGATATTTTCAATTCGAATGTCAATTGCTCTTCCGTTATGACAAATGGATTTTCCATTAGGAAAATATTTCAAAAAAAAAAATCCCTGAAAATAATGTTTCGTGCTTCAAATATTGACTTTAAATATTTACAATATTAGTTATTTGTTCAATCAACTCAAATTAATCATCAAAAATCATTAATTATGGATTATCAATTGCCATTGATGACCAATAATTCAATTAATCGTGTTAATCTCGTGCACAAAACAAATAATTAATAATTATTGACTCCCATCGATAATTCTCACTTAATAAACTAATTCCTCAATCAAAAAAAATTATCTCCCCTACAACAAACATTTTGTAACTCTCAGGAATCTTTCATTCAACATTTGACGATCAAAATCGATAATGCGAGAAGGAATGCGATGATTGATTGAAAAAATTCCTGAAACCAATGTCCTTCAAATATTGACTTTAAATATTTATATTCATTATTCGTCTGATCAACTCAACTTAATCATCAATAATCATTAATTATGGATTATCAATTACCATTGATGATCAATAACTGAATTAATCACGTGTTAATCTCGTGTGCAAACCAAATGATTAGTAATTATTGACTCCCATCGATAATTCTCATTTAATAAATTCCTCATTCCTAATTCCTCAATGAAAAAATTATCTCCCTTAGAACAAATATTTCGTAACTCCCAGTAATCCTTCATTCACCGTTTAATGTACCTATTCAATTCTCACTGCATTAATTACTAAATATCGCTAATGCAGGAAGGAAGGCGATGCTTAATGTTATTGGATATTTTTCATTCGAATGTCAATTGCTCTTCCGCTATGAAAAAAGGATTCTCCATTTGGAAACCATTTCCAAAAAAAGACATATCTTCGCACGGATGAAAAAATTCCCCGAAAGCAATATTTCTTCCTTCGAATATTGACGTTAAGTATTAAAAATATTAATTATTCGTTCACTCAACTCAAATTAATCATCAATAACCATTAATTATGAATTATCAATTACCATTGATGATCAATAACTGAATTAATCACGTGTTAATCTCGTGTGCAAACCAAATAATTAGTAATTATTGACTCCCATCGATAATTCTCATTTAATAAATTCCTCATTCGTAATTTCTCAATGAAAAAAATTATCTCCCCTAGAACAAACATTTCGTAACTCCCAGTAATCCTTCATTCACCGTTTAATGCACCTGTTCAACTTCTCACTTGCATCAGTTTCGCTGTAATATACCCACCGACCTTGATCGATCCCCAACAGCAACAAACGAATACAATAGTCTCGTTATCGTTCGATCACTCAAATTCAAGCGTAAATATTGCCTACAAGATCGTAAAAGTATGGAAGAGACACATGTGTCATCGAAATTAATACTGTGCCCTGATAAATCGAAAACAATAGCGATAGTTTCTCCAGACTAACGATTTCAGTCTCGATAATTCCACGATTGCTATCAGCCGAGGGATTTTATCGTAATGAAGATAAAATATTTTTCTACGGCAAGAATAATCAACAACTGTCCTTAAAAATGACGATTAACTTAATGATTCATTGATAATGACAAAATAAATTGAATAAAACATTCCACTCGGTGATAACAATTCACTACAAGATCAATCGACTACAATCGAATGATACTTCAAGAATTATTGACTCAACTTCATTGATTTACAGACAACAATCAAATTTTATTCAATTTTTTTTTACTGAAGTAAAATGAAGATGAAGGCGAAGAATTGCCAGTGAAAAAAAAAACAATTACTCACATTGAGCGCGTTGGAACGAACCATCTCCATAAATCAAATCTCAACGATCAGTTTATTCTCGCAATACAACAACTCAACGTCAAGCCCAAGTCCACCAATTAATTCAGTAAATAATGGGTAAAAAAATGTAAATAAATTATGAAAAATTCCACTCGTTGACCCCGATTTTTTTTTATGTATTTCAATCGGACGTTTGACGTTTTATTGCTATTTAGAAAGAGTACACACGGGTAAATACAGTGAACACCGGTTTGTAACAACACAGTTCGGCTGAACTGTCGACTCACTACTGGCGACAAGTGGTAAAAGAGGAAAGGTATAACGGCTCAGTCGGCGAGGTAACACGGGGGGCAGGCTCTCTTTCCCCCCCGCAGTTTTATACGTCCGATTTAATGTACAACTTCGGTATCTTTCGTGACGGCCACGTGACTAACCGTCCACACCGGCTCGGCAATTTTCGGAATTCATATTGTGACTGGCGGCAGAAGGGGAGGACAGCGGGGTCTCGCCGCGCTCGTGTGATTGATGAAAAATGTCGAGGTTTCCGGATTTTTCAGTGGAACGAATTAGTTTAATTGCGGATTGCGCGGGGGGAGGGGAGCTCAGCTGTCTGAAGATCTAGATTTTTCATTCCGGAATTTTGGGAATTTATTTCAAGGACGTGTAGGTTTTTTTCAGGGAATTTTGATTTGTTAAGGGGAGGTTCACCCCGGGAAAAAATTTTTCCGGTTTTCAAGAAAAAAAATTAAAAATACTATCTTTCGCGTGGTTTTCTCTCAGGAATCGAATTTTGTCGGTCAAAATTGTCTTCGGCCACTCAAAATTAGGGATTCGATTTTTTTTTCTATCGGAAAATTTAACAACAATCCCCAATGTATTTTTTTAAAAATTGTTTTTTGAATATGATCGCAAATTTTGCTCCTCACATTTTGAAATTTATTGGTTTATCAACATTTATATTATTTATATTAATATGTCAAGAAAAAAAATCTTGTCTTTATTAATTATGTATAAACTTCATTTATTTACGCTAACTCTATGTTCAGCGGTCTTCATGCATCTACCTGACCTTTTATTACTCTATAGTTGAGGGCTGCTATCAGTAATCCAAATTTCGCCAGCGCACTTCCTCCATAAAATTCGGATAGACACGTTTTCCATTCATTTAGAATTATAATTTCCATTTTGTATAGAATTAATTTTTGGTAAAATAATTAATCGGGGCCATTTTTTTTAGAATTTCAAAGGAATGATTTTCAGAATTAAAAATTGATTGTTTATGCATCTCATAAACTATTCTCCTGTCTCATCATCTGTAAAAAGAGATAATTCGCAAAAAGTGAATTTTCCAATTGTTCTCAGATTTTTAGAATGTTTTCTAACGATTCGAAATTGAGAATCAATCCAGACCTTGAAGTTTGAATAATAAAATGATTGCAAAGTCATCGATACCCTAGAATCAAATGACGTTTAAATGAAAGCTCTGATGTTTAACTATAAATGTTGAAGAACATTTCAACCCAAGAAATGTCCGAAGCACTTGGATATACTCGACAATCCCCACTTTTCTCTCTCTTATTCTCACAGAAAACGGCCAATCAATTTCACCTGTAGACTAATTATTTGAAAACAACTTAGAACTCGAGAGAGACAGCGGAATTTCTATGGAGATCTCTTCTACAAAACAAATTCAGGTCGACAAAAAATGTCCTCATAAAAATTCCGACATTCATCTCCAAAAAAACTCCCCTGAAGTTGAGTCGAATCCTGTCTCACCAATTCACTCTGAAACTGACTACTGAACTCAGGAACAATGAGCACTTGCGAGATTGAAGGCTGCAAGTCATTCCAGTGAAATTTTATTCTAAATCTTGGAAAAAAACCGACCTGTTATGCCCCAGTAGTTTCTGAGATATCATAAGAGTCGGTTTTATCAGATGAAAGGTCTTTCATCAGTATCTCAAAAGTTAATCAGAAAAAACGTGTCCGTTCTTTTCAATTTCTGGACGAAATTTCCCTATTTTTTCAACTACACTACTCACACTTTTTAGTTTCTTTGGGTTCTCAATACAAGTACGGAGAACCGTTCGTGAAATCAGTATAGAAATGCCGAAACAGGATGAGTCAATTGAGCTTGAAGATCAGTTCTTGACGAAAATCTTGCAGTCCGGGGGAAATAGCAATATTTTTATGAAGAGTTTTTTTTTATAGAGTAAAGCGAGATCTGGAAATGAATGTCCTCATAAACATTGCACTACCTCCCTGCCATGCAGAAATATTTATCTCTATAAAACTCATTCTGAAGTTTTAAAAAAGAATGAAGTTTTTTTACACCGAAACAGAATTTTCAAGGAAAATAACAAAATTCCTGTAGATTCCCTGAAACTCCTGAAGAGATTTTTCTTGAAAAACAAAGTGAGAACTCCACAACAGCCTATTTTTATCAGATGAAAGGTCTTTCACCAGTACCTCAAAAGCTAACAAAAAAAACGTGTCCTTTCTATTCAATTTTTGACGAAATTTGCATGTACAAGGAGGATTGTTCGCAAAATCAGTAGTGAAGTGCCGAAACAGGATGAGTCAATTGTCCGTGAAGATCAGTTTTTGAAGAAAATCTTGCAATCCAGGGGAAATAGCAATATTTTCATGAAGTTGCTTTCATAGAGTACACGTAAAGCGAGCTCTAGAAAGAATGTCCTCATAAAAATTTTACTACCTTCCTAAGATATTTATCCCTATAAAACTGATCCTGAAGTTTTAAAATAGAATAGAGTCTTTAAAATCGATTTCACTGAATAGATAGGTTTTACAGAATAGAATGTTCTTAAAAACCTTGGAACATCCAAGAAAAATACGACAATTCCTGCACTTACCAAAGAATTTACTAAAAAAAAACTTACTTAATAAACAAACCTAGCGCTTTCCCAGGAAATTCTATTTTTTTTAAAACTAAATAAGAATTTTATTGCAGTTCTATTAAAATTGTATTCGTTTTTCGCGTCAATTCTATACAACTTCATTGTGACATTTTATTGAGAGTTATTTGATGTAAAAAATTGAATAGATTTCGATTTTTCTATTGTCATTCTTAAGCATAAATTTTCTATGCTTCCGCTGTATTTTTATTTTCTCGTAATAAAATCCAAATAAAAAACTTCATACCCTACAATTTTTAGAGAAAAAACCCAAGAGAATGAGTTATACAGAAAAATGAACATCTAAAAATGTTTTTCTATAAACAAATATTTACTTAGAATGCAGGGGAGAGCTGTATAATTTTTAAAGGAGTGGCACAAAAAACAAATAGAATCTTCCAATAAAATTCTCCTAAAACTCTAATAAATAACAAAAAATTCTTAGAAGAAAGCGCCAGGCTGTTCTACTAATTGTTTCAAAAGTGTATAGAGATTTTTCTGGAAAAAATTTTCGATAGTTATCTCTAAAAAACTCAGCTTGAAACTGTAACTCACCACGAGAAATGGGAAAATTCCCATAATTCCCCTTTAAAAAATTCAATAAATCCAAAGAAATTCACTTATCTTTCCCCACTCCCACGGAAACCCCCGGATATCAATCAAATAAACCCCTATTACGAAACGCGATATATCACCGAATCACTCGTGAACAACCAAGATGAATAATTCATAAAAACAGTCGTAAAAACTGGTATTGCCTCTCAGCCTGACAATCTCCATCATCATTCTGGCCATTCTGTTCAAAAATCGTGGATAAAAAAATCCTTCAGACCAGAGACATTCCTAATGGTGACGTAAGCCCAGTAAATTGCCATTAACAATTCTAAAAAGAGGGAAATGATTCTCAAATGAGAACTTTAATTACGCAATTACCTCAAAGATGTTGTGTGTTATAATGGATCTTCAACAGGTGCAGACATTAACTCTTCAGTTGTGACGCATACGCCACAGTCGAGCGGTTTTTCCGCGCAATGCACTGCGCGCATTCTATCATACAATGTGCTCTTCAGTACAACGCATCTACTCCCCATGAAGAAAATCCTTCGAAGAGTCTTATTTGATTTCCATTTAGGCCTTGGAATTAAAGATGCAAATGTGTCACATGACGAGGCGTTTATGACGGCTGTCACAATTCCCCCCCCCCCCCCCCCACGGAAAAATTTATGTTTTGAAAAATATTTTAAAGAATATTTTGAAGTGGCCCAATTTATATAAAAAAAAGTATATGTAAAACATATATTTCATATATTTTACAAATAAATCAATAATAATAACAATAATAATTTTATTTTATATATGGAAAACAAAATTATCCCAGTCAGTTATTATTACTATTAAATTTTTCAAATTTATAAAGAACTTATAAAAAATATATGGAATTGGCCCATATTATATATTTTTTAAATACATTTTTAGATGGGGGCCTCCCTCCCCCCGCCGTCTATGACTTTCCCAATTTGGAAACTGGAAACTGGGATTTTCACAATTTCAATTTGCGCACAAATGATGAAAAGTAATTTTTCCAAGTCTGCAAATTGTGACTCATTTACGTTGCTAGCACAAGAATTTTTCTCATTGTACAAATATTGAAAATCACGTAAACGAACCTAAAATCCCTGAATACCCTAAGCCGCACGACCCCACCGCTACCTGTATCCACCGGCAACAGTAAATATTTACAAAAATCTCGCGGAAACAGTTGACCGAGTCCCTGTTATGTATTGCGCCCAAACTCGTTCATATTTTACGAATAAAATGAGACATTTTATTTCTCTCACAATCCCGTTTTGAGATACCGCGGGATCGATATTTTTCCAGGTAACCGTAACCGCTGGGAGCAACGGTGAACATCAGCTCTGAAGGCCCAAGAATTTCCCTCAATTCCGAGTGATTTCCGCTCGAAATACTCCAACAAACATTCCCTCCCCACACCACAAGTTCTTAATTATTTTTGGGGGCGATTAGAGGGTTACCAGGCTGTAAAATGCTCACTGAAATAGTTTAATCAATGAAAATAAACTCACCGGCGTCGCCGAAACCAGCTCTGCAGTTTAAATCCCATTTTGTCACTGGCTGATCACGTTCTCTCGAATTCACTTCACAAAACTAACAATCCCGGAGCATTATCGAAACAAAACTGACCGCGAGAGTCCTTGATACAATGTACACAAACGCACGGTAAACCGTTCACTGGGTTCCATACACCTCGAACGTTGAAACACATATACCTCTCCGGCAACTGGCTGACTACGGCTCTTGTGTACGGGTGTTGCTCCGTTTCACACAGGCACCAACACACCTCTGTGCCTCTCCAGGTGTTGGGCATTTCACGCACGAGACAGCACGACCGTTGCTGCACTCCGTTGGTATGGTCACGTGCCAAAACACCGGCCAATTAAATTGTAACGGACGATACTCTGGTATTATCAATTGTTATTAATTGTTGTTGACGGTAAGTGGGGGTGGAGATTCGGGGATTTGTTTGATTGCGGGTTGCGCACGGTGGCGCATCCTCATTTACTTGCGAGAAACTTTTCCGTCGTCCAATTCAAAAGTGTTGAGGGGTAACGGAATGCCCTTAATTTTCCAAAATTTGAACAGATTTCCTGCTGAGAGTTATCGATATTTTTGAAAATCGAAGTACATTAATCTTCAGAAGGTGATGATGAAGATCAATGTGCTTGGGTTCAAAAACTATTAATAATTTTGAGCGGGAAGTTTTTTAAAAATTTCGAGAAGACAATGGCCTTCTGTTAATCCTTAATGGAATAGAATATAACGCTTTTCATCACGCTGTGCGAAAAAGTAACTTTTTAGGCACACTTCGCGTGCCTAAACCGTCCCTTTTCCACACATTGTGATGAAAAATATCGTTCGATACTCGTGGGAAAAGTGTTTTTTGGCTCGTGCGAGGTTTATAGCACGAGCCGAAGGCGAATGATATAACCCCACGAGCCAAAATAGTATATTTTGTAACGAATGCAAAAAAGTGTTTTTTGGCGAGTGGGAGGTTTATATCACGAGCCGAAGGCGAGTGATATAATCCCACGAGCTAAAAAACATTTTTTCACGAGTTACGAACAATATTTTTCATCACAATGTGGCGGAAATCGCGGTTCACTTTTCGTCACAGCGTGATGAAAAACACTTTTCCGCACTCGTAACGAAATATACTATTTTGACACTGCTGCTATGTTCATCTCGTTCCCAAAAGTGCCTTTTCATCACGCTGTGGCGGAAATTGGACTTTTAAACACGCGGAGAAAGTCCAATTTCCGCCACATTGTGATGAAAAATATTATTCGTAACTCGTGAAAAAATGTTTTTTAGCAAAAAACACTTTTTTGCACTCGTTACGAAATATACTATTTCATCACAATGTGGCGGAAATCGCGGTTCACTTTTCGTCACAGCGTGATGAAAAAGGGTTTTTTGGCGAGTGGGAGGTTATATAACCCCACGAGCTAAAAAACATTTTTTCACGAGTTACGAACAATATTTCTCATCACAATGTGGCGGAAATCGCGGTTCACTTTTCGTCACAGCGTGATGAAAAAGGGTTTTTTGGCGAGTGGGAGGTTTATATCACGAGCCGAAGGCGAGTGATATAATCCCACGAGCTAAAAAACATTTTTTCACGAGTTACGAACAATATTTCTCATCACAATGTGGCGGAAATCGCGGTTCACTTTTCGTCACAGCGTGATGAAAAAGGGTTTTTTGGCGAGTGGGAGGTTTATATCACGAGCCGAAGGCGAGTGATATAATCCCACGAGCTAAAAAACATTTTTTCACGAGTTACGAACAATATTTTTCATCACAATGTGGCGGAAATCGCGGTTCACTTTTCGTCACAGCGTGATGAAAAACACTTTTCCGCACTCGTAACGAAATATACTATTTTGACACTGCTGCTATGTTCATCTCGTTCCCAAAAGTGCCTTTTCATCACAATGTGTGGAAAAGGGACGGTTTAGGCACGCGAAGTGTGCCCAAAAAGTTACTTTTTCGCACAGCGTGATGAAAAACACTTTTCCGCACTCGTAACGAAATATACTATTTTGACACTGCTGCTATGTTCATCTCGTTCCCAAAAGTGCCTTTTCATCACAATGTGTGGAAAAGGGACGGTTTAGGCACGCGAAGTGTGCCCAAAAAGTTACTTTTTCGCACAGCGTGATGAAAAACACTTTTCCGCACTCGTAACGAAATATACTATTTTGACACTGCTGCTATGTTCATCTCGTTCCCAAAAGTGCCTTTTCATCACGCTGTGGCGGAAATTGGACTTTCTCCGCGTGTTTAAAAGTCCAATTTCCGCCACATTGTGATGAAAAATATTGTTCGTAACTCGTGAAAAAATGTTTTTTAGCAAAAAACACTTTTTTGCACTCGTTACAAAATATACTATTTCGTTTACTTGTAAACGAAAAATGAATGAAAATTATTTTCGTTTACGAGGAAACGAAAAAGGCACAGGTCCGCCATTCGCTGAACGTAACATTACCGTCAAAATAGTATATTTCGTAACGAGTGCAAAAAAGTGTTTTTTGGCGAGTGGAAGGTTATATAACCCCACGAGCTAAAAAACATTTTTTCACGAGTTACGAACAATATTTTTCATCACAATGTGGCGGAAATTGGACTTTTAGGCACGCGGGGCGTGCCGAAAAGTTCACTTTTCGTCACAGCGTGATGAAAAATATTCGACAGATGTGAGACGGGAATTTTCACGAGTGTGAAGTTGGCGGTCCGAGGTGAAGTCGACTCGTATCGAAATAGGGGAGGGAGGATGGGGTAAAATGGACACTTTGGACTTCTTTTAAATTACTCATAACTCAGAAACAAATCTATCAATTGAGCTCAGTTTAGGCTCATTACAAAGGGAAAGAAATGCTCTTCGCATTGAAGAAAAAATATTGAATTTCATCAACATTTCAAGCTGTCATTAACATTTAAAAAATCTTGAGTAGTAAAATGGCATTTCAATTAAAAATTAAGTTTTGCAGTTGAAATTTAATTGAATACGTAATTTTAATAACTTGTGTTTTCGTGAATTTTGGAAAAAAAATTCTCACGCGATTATTGAAGATTCTACATTTGTTTCATAAATGATTTATAAACAATTGATTTTTTGCCCTAGAAATTATTGCTTAAAAATAGGGAAAAATCTGTTTACATTTCTCACGCCATGTGATTGTTGTATTTGATAATTAAAAATCGCAAAAATTAAACTTGATGACCTAATTCGATTCTTCATTGTGAATCGTTTGAGAACATGATAAGAATCTGTAAAAATAACAAGCTCTATTCAACAAGAATAAATCGTGAAATAATTGCAATAATTTGTAAAAAATCAATTTTTCACCCCAAAAATCATTTTTCTTAAATCGAAAGAAATTCATTCACATCAGAAATTTCACCAGTAATCCATTTCATGCTAAGTAAGAATCAGATCGAACAATTTCCATCGTCTATCCACTTATTTATGAAAAGGAAATAATTTAAAAAAAGTAATTTTTCAGCAAAATTCAATTTTAATGACGAATAATCCACGATTTTTTTATATTCAACGATAAATGGGAGCGTATCCTTGAGGTCGCGATCTTACAACGAAAATTCCTCCCACAAATAGCTTCACTCCCCCAGTTCCCAGAAGAATAAAGACCACTGATAATTTTCCATTATCTGTATAACGCTCCAACAAGAGCAATGACTCTCAATTGAGCAGTAGCATTGATTCTGTCATGCAGTCACTCGGATCAATAACCGTATCCCCAGGGCCCACATGGGAGATGACGATCGTGGGATGAATGTTGAAAAGTAAAAATAAAAAAAAGCCACCGAGCAACTGCGTTTCATTGAGTTACCCTTCACTTTCTGCAACTGTCACCTGCCACATTTCATAATAAATGCGCACCAACTTAAATTCCGTTACACTTCACCTGCACACTTTTGCGTATTCTCTGAGAATCGAGTCCAGATTGGGATATTTTAAGTGGCTCTACCCTTACGGCTCGAGTCATTGAGTCTTTTCACAAACAAGGCTTTCTAAAAGTTATTGTTTTTATGCCAAAATTATTGAAATGAATTAGAGGTCATGGACATGAGAATTATTTCATTCTTCAACTTTTTAAATTAAAAGGATGAATGAACAGTTTTTTAATTGAGTAGTACGTGTGCGCCATAACCACGGTCGTTAAATTAAATTAAATTCTAAATTAAGTCATTTAGAATTTTTTCCGGAAATTAATAGGAACTAACTTTTGGGTGGTATTGTTTAGGGACATACCTTAAGGCATATTCTAGAAAAGAGATTTTTCTTAAGATTGTCCCCATATTTTTCAGAGATAATGTTTATAATCTTCCCCAGCTATTGAAAAAAAAATTAACTAGCTGTACTACACAGTTTAGGAGATAAATAATTAAATGCGGTGAATTTTTGTAAAACTTTATCGTGCATAGTTTTTTGCGATATTCAATTCTAAAAAATGGAAATTTCAGGAAATCATTTCAGTAGCGAAGTGGTAAAGCGGTTCAAGTCGACTTTGACAATTGGTCAGTTTTTAGTGAATATCTCGGAATCTAAGGCAGATAGCGAAATTTTTGTTCAGACATTTCTTGTAGCACTTCATTTGCTCTAGAGAAAAGGTTATTACGAAAATTTCATTATCTCCTTTAGATTCGGAGATATTCTTGAAAAACTGAACTGAGAGATAAGTCGACTTAAACCGTTTTAGCACTTCGCTACTGATTTCATATTTGATTGAAATAATTAATTAACAAATAATTACTTATTTGATTCAAGCAGTTATTGTTGCCTTCAGCAATAAAATATGAGGATAGAAAGACTCAGTAACTTATGAGAACGCAATAAATTAAGTCATTTAGAATTTTTCCGGAAATTAATAGAAATTAACTTTTGAATGGTATTGTCTTGGAATATACCTTAATGTTGAACGCCCATTTCAAACCAAATCAGCTGTTTTCCATCTCCCCATTCAACAAGAAAGAAATCCTGCAGATGTCACCACTACCCGGGGAACCTATCGTTGAAAAATGTCGGCCGAGGATTGATAAGCGAAATAAAATAGCTCCACGTACAATAAGCCGCGTCAATTGGGTGTCCGCTGCTTACGTGTAATTATCATCCGGCTACAGAACATCTCGGCTCAGTCACTATGGCAACTAAAGTAACTTATCATTCTCATCTGCATTTCTCCTCGTTATTCTTTATCTACTCTGGTTTGTTTATTTTTATTTTTTTCATCATCAACAGATTCACGAGTTCAGTGTGGAAATGACCTGTGAAGGCTGTTCGGGGGCGGTCAAACGAGTTTTAGGGAATAAAGCTGGTGAGTTGGACATTTTATTTTGGGAATTTCATATGAATAAAAATGTAGAAAAGAACTATTTTTAATTCGAAAAGAATTTCCATTGACATGCAAAATTCGAAGAAAATAGAACATATTTTCCACAATCGCAGCCTTTTTTTTAAATTTGAATGAATCGTTTCATCAAATTATCATTTGAACTTCTGATCTGATGGGAAAATTCAAATTTATTGACTTCAAAGTGCATTTACCGAAACGGAAGAAGACAATTTCACTTGAATAACAATTTTTGGAAACAGCCTCGAGATTTAATAAAGAGAGCGATATTCAGAGTACAGTGAAATCTACAAAAAAGTTTTCATGAAAATTTTGCTATTCTACTCATTTTTTAATTCACAGATATTAGCTAAATATGGCATTTGTTTAAATTAGATATTCAAAATTATGACTGGATTCATCATTGATCGCGAATTTAATTCGATATTGAAGAATTTACGAGAATATTCAAGAATTCTGAAGAAGTTGTAATGAAAATTCTTCCATTTTCCCCAGATTTGAAAATTTCATTTTCTCAAAAGTTCATCGTTATTCGTTTAATTAAAAAACGAATGATGTCTCTTGACTTTCAAAGGTATGATTGTGGAAATTAAGAGACATTTACTTGGAATAAAAGAAAAAATTGATGTGGAAAGAAAGAAAGTCGTCGTTTTCGCTCGCTTTTTGGTAAAAAATTATGTGAATATCAAATTGATGTCAATATGATTGCGAATTCAATTCAATGTTGAAGCACTTATGGAGAATACTCAGCGATTCATCCTATTCACAAAATAAAAACGTTAAATTCTTCTGATTTCCACAGGCATCGAAGACGTAAAAATTGATTTGGAAGGAAAGAAAGTCTTCGTCACATCGTCCCTCCCCTCCGAGGAGATCCTCGAGTACATAAAGAAAACTGGTAAATCCACATCCTTCATTGGAGCCAAAAGCTAACGCAACCCCAACAGCTTTCCCATCTCCCAACAAACCCAGTTATTTCTCGCGTACTTCGATACAAAAAATTATACAAATTCTCCAGAAGTTATTGGATTTTCAACAAGTGATGCTGAAGAAAACTGTCGCAAAATCGCAAATTTCATATTTTTGTACTCATTTATTTTGTATAAAACAGGAAATTTATTGACTAATAATTGATTATAATGTATCACTATCGACAAAAAGTAGATGGCACCCTAACGAATAAATTTATATTCCAAAAAGAATGGTAACTTGAGTAACAAAACGTCATTAAGTAATTGATTGACCACTTCTTGATTACCACTAGAAAAGTGGTAAAACGTAAGAATTACATCACATTCCCATTAGCTGTATAATTATCTTAAAAAGAACTAGATTCAGAGTAGAAAATTCATCCCAAATCCCCTCATTGACGAAATAATTTATTATTTAAAATTGAATAGTAACATTTCACTTCCAAATTTGGGGAAAAATTGTAAGAATTCACTAAATTCTTAGATGAAAGAAAAAAATCCTGAATTGAGCATTCAGTGGCTTCACGAGCAATAAATAAAGTACATGCTAAAGATTGAATGGAAAGTCGTGATGTGAATACTTAATCTAGTGTTTGAGCCTCTCCTCAACATTCGTGAGCCTCTGCTCGAGAAGGACGATCGTGTTCCTCAGAGCCTCCACTTGATTGCTGAGAAGTTGTTCGAGACTTTTGCTTGTGAGGGGCTTGACAAGGACATTCTGATTAATCCTGGAGGGTGTGGGCTTTCCTGCTCTCCCTTCCTGCTGTGGCCACGAGCTTCTCAGATTTATCACTTCGACTGGATACCTCTCCCCCGGAATCTCTGCAATTGGACCAAAACAGCTTCTTCCTCTCGCCATTTCCATATTTACATCACCCAATTCTGTTACATACTGAGATGAATGCAATGACTTCTAAATTCTTTTGGGTTTTGTCTGATATTCGAGAATGCACATATGAATTAATTTAATAGATTTTTATTTCCCCACATGAATTATTCTTTTGGAATTTTTCAGAAATTAATTATTTTTGCTGGGTTTTCTTTGTTTTTGTTTACGAAATCCATGAAAAAAATTGGAAATTCATGCTTGAGAATTTTTATAGAAAAAATTTCAATGGAGTACTTTTTTTTACCGAAAAATTAATATCTGTTGACATTTTCTACGAAATATGAAGAACGATAGAACAGGATAGAATTGAATAATATGTAATGGACATTAACTATTATCTTTTCTCCTCACACAAAAAAATTCATTTTTTGAATGAAAGCAAAGTGATTTCTAAATTCTTTTAGTCTTTGTCTAATGTGTAATGATGCACATATGAATAAATTCGATATATTTTCATGATATATTTGATCATCCGTTTCACTTTTTATTTTTCTTCGCAAAATCCAATAAAAGAAGATTGAAAATTCATGCTCAACAATTCTTATAGAAAAAATTCCTAAAGAATGAGTTTTTACGCAACAAAATTCTTTTTTTTTCTATGAGTTGATAGAGAAATATATTCGGGAGAAAGTCTAATCCCTCTGACAGTTTAAACTTGAAGTCTACGAATAAATTGAAAAAAAGACACCAAATCAAATGAATTTCCATCGTTGAAAACTAGTTCAGTTTCTAAGAACTCAAAAATGATATAAAGTAAAAATGTGCCCTAGCTCTCGTAATCTATATGAATGATGGAATAATGTCCTGTCTAATTGGAGAATTAATTTACCTCCAATTCTTCTCTCTCTCCATCCTCCCCACTCTCTTCAACATTTTCCCTGGCATCCACATAAGATCCCGATGAGTCTTGCCCATTGTCAATATGAAGAGCATCAATTTGGGATTCCAAATTCAACCGAGCATCATCTGGATAGAGAGTCCTCTTGCCCTTTCTCGTTGCTTCCTGCCTGTCGAAATTGGACTTCCAGACCAACAATTGTTGATCAGCTCCACCAGAAGCGAAGAATTCTCCCGTTGGGGAGAAACCAATGGCTCGAACACCTCCACAGTGAGCTTTCAGAGTGTAAATTGGACGACCCTCGAGTAAATCTAGAATCTAATGACAGCGTGGTTTTTTTTTAATAGAATTTTCTATCGAATTCGCTAATTTTTTCTATAATTTTTTTTCGTGAACTAGCTGCACCATTTCATTATGCCCTTTTTCCTGCCAGATTCGATATGCCTTTTTTCAATTAATTTTTTATAATCATTCTCATTGTAAAGAGCAATACGACCAATGAGAACCTCAAGTCAATTTACAGCTGCTAAACTTTCATTTGACAGTAAATGATCTGCTCATGTTCTAATTCCTATGCGCACTGAATAAGATTTTAATCATAATTACAATTCAATTTTTTGTAGAACTCACTTTAGAGTGTGAATTTCTGGAACTCAATGTTTGTTGATACTCTGGTAAAAGTGCGTGCCCACACTGTTATCAATTTTTAGTTAGTTCACACGGTAATTCAATTAATCTGTTGTTCATCTCATCAATACAACTCCATCCTTAGAATATTGTCATCTCGTGTTTTCAGTACCAAATTAAAAATTAAAACTGCATTTGGAATATTGAGTCACAGTTTCTTTTTATTCATATCAGAAATTTTGTATTTGGATATTAATATTATTTGTTCAAAGTGAAAAAATCGATCATCATTTTCACTATATTGGATTCAGACTCTCCTATTCTCAACGTCAAAAATGTGAGACAATCTCCTAATTCTAGCTATTAATCCTAATCAACTTTGTTCGAAGAAAACCTCAGTAAACGCAATATTAAGAAAGTAGAATTATTCTATTTTCCTCTTACTTAAATGTCCTATTTGGACAATTATGATTCGTTAATTGATGTTTCATACAATGGTATTCAATTCTCTTTTGCTTGTTGGGCGGGCTTCATGAAAATTCGTCGCAAGACGATTGTACTCACGAAAACCGCCTACTTTCTCCATTCATTTGAGATATTACCCATGCTTATTTTTAAAAAGGATCTTACCTTCATCGTGGCGTCTTCCGAAGCAGTCAGCATAAAGTTCCCATTCGGATGGAACTTCACTTTATTAACAGCCCCAGTATGCGCAGTGTAATGCTGATGCAACTGCCCGGTCCTCAAATCAAAGAACTTGGCACATCCCCCCGCATTCCCAGCCCCAATGCCAACGCCACTCGGATGAAACTCCACATCGAGAGCTGGGTCTTTCAGCTCTGTAATGGTCCTCACGCACTTTCCACTGGCGATGTCCCACAACTTGATGGTCTTATCATCCCCACAAGACACTATCAGCCTGTCATCGGGGGAGAATCTGGCGCAGTGCACCCAGTTCGTGTGCCCAACGAAGGACTTGAGGAATCGCCTCCTGCACACGACCCAGAGCTTCACGATTTTGTCGTCAGAAGCAGTGAGCAAATTCTGGCCGTCTCGACTGAACCGAACGGATTTCACCGCTCCAGTGTGAGCTCTGAAGTCCAGTGACTCCCCTCTGACTGTTGGCACCCAGATCCTGACTGTTCTGTCCTTAGACGCTGTGGCGATTACTTCCCCAGAGGGGGAATAATCGACATCCTGGACAGCATCTTTGTGAGAGATGAAGCGATTCGCTCTCATCGAGTCTGCGAATGTGTACACCATGAAGGTGTTGTCTAGGCTTGACGTCGCCACTTGGTGCTCATCTGGGTGGAATGTCAGGTTTGTGAGGGGCTTTTTGTGACCTCTGAAGTGACGCTCAACAGTTGGGTCACAGGGATTACTCAGAACTCTCACGGAAGGGTAATCCTGGGCGGAGGAACAAATGAGAATGCACGCATGAAAAACATTGCGCTTGCTCTAAGAAATTCTATTGAATTCTGTTCTACGCTGAGAGAAAAACGAACATGTTGTCAAATAAGTCTTTTTTGGGCCAACAAAATCGCTAGTTGAAAATTGTCAAAAAAGAATTTGTTTGGTTCGAATGTGAAAGTCTCAAACATGAATAATTGTTCTGCTTTTGACAGCAACGAAATGTTTGGCTCAAGAGGCGGATAATTCACACCAGACGGTGCCTTTTCGGGATGAAAATATCTCATAGAGGAACATTTATCAACAAATATTTTATCCCTAAGTTACAAGATTGCTATCATATCATTATTATTGTTTCATTTAAGGGTTAATTTCTTGTCTGTGATTATTAGACAGCCGAAACGAAAAACTACTATCCCTTGTTTCGCATAGAACAAAGATTTTTCGGGAGCAAAATACGTATGGGAGTATCGAATAACGAAGGAGTAGTGCTAGAAATGACATTTCTTGCGTGTACAGAGAATGCAATTTTTTTTGTACTACTAAATCTATTTTTGGGACATGAATTTTTCATTCCGGCGCACTCTCTGCATGTTTGGCACAAAAAAATCCTTTTTTGATAATTTTCAAAAAAATATTTTCTTAGCATAAGTAAGACTTGTTTGAGAACTTTGTCATTTTTCTCTTAGTGTATTGGAGTTCTGTCAGACAATTCTACTTGTTTTTTGCGTTAAATTTGTCCAGGGTGTCCCAAAATAGATCTGACATATCGTGAGGGTAGCTCGGGGGTTGTTTGGAGGCGAAAACTGTAATGAAATTTTTGTTCTCGACGCTTTGTTCCCGAGTTATAAAAAAATTTAATAGAAAAACCTAGTGAATTCGTTAGAAAATTCTATTGGACTTTCTATTAGTTTTCTGTAGAAAAAGTCAATAGAATTCGATTTTTCTGTACGAATTATTCTATTCAGATATTTTCTATAGAATTCTCTCGGCTCAAATTTTCTAAGTTTTTTTGTTTGATTGTCTTGATGAGAAGAAAAGAAAAATAGAATGAAAAAAACTTGCAAATTTTGAACCGAGCAAATTCTATAGAAAATATTTGAATGGAATAAATTATACAGAAAAATTGAATTCGCTAGGTTTTTCTATTAAAATTTTTCGTCCGTGGTATCTTCACATAAATAAGTGATTCACTGTATTTTTCTGAATTTTCGGCCAATATCTCCGAATCTAAGGGAGATAGAGAAATTTTCGTAATGACCTTTTTTGTAGATCTTGACCCGCTCTATAAAAAAGTTTATGATAAAAATTTTGCTATCTGCCTTAGATCCAGAGATATTCATTGAAAACTGACCGATAGTAAAAATCAACTTGAACGTTTTACCGTTTCGCTACTGATTTTTTTTAGCATGAAGTCCCTTTCTGGTGAAATTCTGATAGTGGAAAAGGTCGCAATTTAGAAAATACTGATTTTTATTCCTTTCCTGTGGGATTCCCGCCAAAAACTCTCAGGTAAATTCTAACCTCGAAAGTTACTCGCGAATTGATGAAAAATGTGAACAGGTCGTGTGTTTAATTCACAAAATGATTAAATTCATCCATTAGAGAGGATTCAAGAGATGAGAAACTTATTTATGTATGAAAGTACGAACCATTTTTAGTAGAGGTCAATCCACGAAGGGAAATAGAGGGATGCATCCACAATCTTGCAGCTATTTCTCCGATATAACTGGTTCAGCTTATTCAAATCGTTTGGATCGTGGATGATTTATTTTTCTGACGTGGAATAAGAACATCGATTGAAGTTGTTTGAGATTATGTCACAATTTGTTTAATTTCTGTGAGTAACCAAAATAATACTTTTGGAGCACAATAGAGTGACAGTTGGGTTTCAAAACAAACTGTGAATCCGTGAGTCAAAAGAGCATCTGTAAAACCACATGAAGGAATTCTTGAAGGAATTTTTGAATTCATTGATTTGATTTTTTTACAATAATAATGATAGCATGATTTCTAATATTAGGGGAGGGTGGGGCAAAATGGACACTTTAGACTTTTTTAAAATTATTCATAACTCAGAAACAAATTTACCAATTGAGCTCAGTTTAGGCTCATCCCAAAGGGAAAGAATTGTTCTTTGTATTGAAAAAAAAAGTTATCAAATTTCATCAACATTTCAACCCCTCATTAACATTTAAAAAAAAGTCAAGTGTCCGTTTTACCCCAGCCTCCCCTAGTATTTTATGTACCGAATTTCTATTCTTGCAAAAAGGTACTTAACATTTTATAATTAAATTTGCCCGCATCATGCAGCTCAAATTCCTGCGTTTTTTGGTTTTTATTGATTGAATTTCATTATTTTGAGAAGAAATTTTGGAGAATTAAAGTATTGTTGTTTCAAAATGAAGACATTCATGACGAAATCATGAAAGGACTGACGATAAATTCATCTGCGGTAAATTTAATTGCAATAAAAAATAATGTTTATCGCAATTGTATTTTTTTCAACACAATTCTCATTAAATTCGGTTACAATAATGATAATCGATGTTTCCATAATTTTGTTAATTTGAGTTCTGTCTCGTCGACTATCGGTATATCCTGTTGTTCTGATAATTTATCAGGACAGCAGGATTTCCTGTTTCATCGACTGTAAACTATAGCGAAAACCTTGAAAACTTGAAAAAGATTTCGCACTTTTCAAAAACTCAACAATTTCTCGGGGTCAAAAAATTACTTTGCGCGTGTGAATTTGTTTTACCGTAAAAATATCCAAGGACTTGGCCATTTTTTCTCGACCCTATAACGCTTTGCAGGTCCTATTTAGGCTTTGAAACATTTTAAAAATCTGAAAAAATAGAAAGTTTACTTTTGGAGGAAGATTGACGAAATAATTTAAAAATTGCAATTTTTGAAAATTACGAGCATTTTTTATAAATAATTCATACAATTGAACAATCAATTTTTCACCGTAAAAATCATTTGTTCGGAATCGCGACAAATTTATAAAAACGTTTCCGCAAGTCAAACAATTTCAATTATCTACTTATAAACAATGAATGTTGAAAAAAATTCCGAGCAAAAAGTCGTTTAAATGCCGCTGAATATTCATGCTTTTATTCAAATTTCTCTCACGCAATTTAATTGACAAATTTGATGATTGAAAATGGTTGACTCTATAGTGTGGCCTGTACCAAACTATAAAAGATACTTGGATATCATTCAAATGAAACAGACGTTCCCGGTCACATGTTTTCAAATTATTTAAATTCTTTTGGGCCATGTTGACTGCTGCTGACCCTTTCGACGGGCTGCGCTATAGATTTGAAAAAAATCGTACGTCAGCAGTATAATTCCACTTACATTTTGCAATATATCAATATTTTTTCTAAATATTTTCTTGAATGAATTTCCTATGAGATGTTCGAAAATGTATAAATTGTTTCACAGCTAATGAAAAACAAGCAAGATTAGAAAATCGAAAAAAATTGCATTTACAAAGCTTCCGTTCGGAAGCAAAAATCAGATCTTCGTTTTTAATCATAATGGAAATATTGATTTTCACAAAACGTTCGGTTAAACTCTGATTAATCAACATTTTCCCTTTAAAAACCCAAAACGTTCATTAAATTGTGAAAAAAAAGGATTCTAAACTTTTTAATAATCGTTAGATTTATCGTAATGGTAGAGTAATGGTATCCCAAACAACACAAAAATTTTCTGTAACTGGGATTTCACATACCTTTTTTTAAATCACTGGATGTGACAATTGAATGAATAATATCAGACAATATTTTTTTTCTGTCGTTAAATAATACAAAACTAATGACTTATACACGGAGCGAAATTTTCTATAAAAATTCTAGTACGAGTACTGGAAAAAATCACAATCCACCGGCTGTGAAAAATTCTAGTACTGTTAAGATAAAATCTCTTGCTATTTCTGGTAAAATTTCTAGAGATTTCTGTGAAATTTTCACAGGAATACGGGGAAAAATTCACGTCTTCCTCAATAAAATTTCTAGTGCCGGCACTGGATTTTTTTCCTGGGCGTCATTTTGCACCTCTGTTCCGGTGCTAGCACTAGAATTTTTCTAAAAAATTTCTCTCCGTGTAGCTGATTGACGTCTGCATTGTGCAAAAAATCACAGGACAAGTCAGTCAGTTGTGCATTAATCTCGAAATTACAAAATGATGACCCTCAAAAGACCTGAAAAATGCACTCGTATATTCTCTCACGTCGCTACCGCATGTACTCGACGATAATCCAAATAAGGTTCTCCGAGCTCCGGAGGTCAGAGGTCTTATCGTCCTCGAACTGCATTTCCAACGAAATTAAGATTTTGATATTCGGTGCTCGTCCCTTGCAACTGTCCTGTGGCTACATTTGGTCGGTATCCACACGTGCGTGAGGTAATTCCAGCAGTTCACTGCACCAGTACCGTCTTTCGTGGTGCCGCTTCATAAGCGCATGGGTACCGGATGAGGGTTTTAGGAAGACTTTGGTTATCGGCTTTTATGTTACCTGCACACTACTGTAACGAGCTTAATACAGGTTGAGTACATACCAAACTTCGCGAACAACATTTGCACGCTAAGCTGTAAACCCCGGGACTGTTTAAACTCAATCTCCTTCTCATTTTGATAAATTTCAAATTAAACTTTGTGAGGAACAAATTTTCAAATGCATGGTTAATCTCATGATGCGTTCAACTAATTTTGCCGTGATGTTGAGGGGAATTCTTCGGAAAACTGTCTCATTAACCGCTGCACTGATCGAGAAAATTTGAAATGTCGTTTTGGACACTCGACTGGCAATTTTCAGAAGAGTGACATTAAACGGGATTTAACAGGCGAAAAATAATGGAATTTGGAATTTCACTGAAAATTTAATGTAATTTCAAATTTTTGAACATCATTGAGATAAACATTTCCCAACTCATTTGAATTTTCAATTAAATGATGAATATTCGGTGCCGAATTGCGGATTGAATTCATTCAATTCAATTAGTAGAAAATTCAAGAATATATTCCTTGGAATTATCCGAATTTCTAGGAATTTTCGGGGAATAATTGAATTGATATGTTCATTTCTTATCGATATTTCCATGAAATTGTGAATTTTCAATGACGAAATTCCTTGAAATTTCATGGAAACTGAAATCTTTTCTTTAAAAAAGGACGGGTGATATTTCGAACGAATGGAGAAGGTAAGCCGATTTTCGTGAGTACAATCGTCTTGCATCGAATTTTCATGAAGCCCGCCTAACAAACCAAAGAGAATTGAAAGTAAATGTTAAGAAAGACTGCCCCACCACCGATCCGATGGTTAAATTTTCAGAAAGATCGGTGGTGGGCCTTCTTTCTTAAAATTTACCAAAAGCTCTCACACGTAAGCCCTCAAATCAATCGAGAAGTTTGTATAAAATTTACCGTCATTTTATGATAAAATCGCAGTTAAATTAATGTACAAATTACCCCGCAGAAAACTGCGGCATAAATCTGGAGTAGTTTTTCTAATTTTCTCGAACCTTCCATGAATTTCCGCAGAAACGGACATCTCAAATTATACAGAGTAAGATTTTCAACTATTGATTTTCCCTGTTTAAACAAGAATTTTTCTACCCCTCTGTCCATTTCCCCCCGATCTCCCCTGTTCTTCAACGAAATAGGAAATGAATAAGTAGGTTTAAAGACATTGATGCATTACACGTAGATGACAGTGTTTCCCGCGTGAATAAGTAATTTGATACAAATAAATGTATCTCAAGAAGAAATAATTGATATTCACCGTAAGATCTCATCTATTTGGAATTGGTTCAAGTATGTAATACTTGTTCCAAGAAAGAAACCCCTCAATAAAAATAATTTTGTCTATCAGTGTGCCATTCACCATCTAAATGTCGGAAAAATCTATTTAGTACAGTGAATCCTATTTTCATTCAATCCATGAAAATCCAATGCCAAATTATGTTACGATGTTCTATACCCCACTCTTCATCATTCTGTGGTGGTGGGCGTGCTCAACTGGACCCTTCTTATGCCGCACTAATACGTTGAGGGGCTCCCTACTCCCCTCACACCGACACGATTCGTGACTTACGATTGTCAAAGGGAATAACAATTGATTTATTCCAAATGAATTCTCTATCAGAATCCAATAAACGGTTTATTTGATCCGAATAAAGGTTTATTACATGTTGATAAATTCGTTCCCTTCACCACCTAACCAATGATTTCATTTTTGACTGATAGTCTTCATTTGGATCAAGAAAACGTGTCTTTACACTCAAAAAACTATTTATTTGATGTGAATAAAAATTTATTACCAGCTATTTGAAGAGGGGAGAGAAGGATACAACGATTCGTTTTAAATAATCAATAGCGCCAGATTGGGAGAGGGAAATTTACGTTTTTTTATCTTGAAAGCATTTTGTCAGGCTTGAAAATGAGACCCAATTTATTGCACCATAACGCGTGTAATGGCCGAATGACAAATACTATTTTTCGTCACGGATGTGTAAAAAGTGAGGTCCAAACATCAAAGGAAAAACAAATTTTAAAGTAAAAATTTGCTAAAAAAACAAATACGAAAATAAAACAAGTGGAATATTGTTTTCAATTTTTTACAATTATTGTACCTGTTCTTGTTAATAAATTAGCAATCTGCTTCCGAATGGATATAAAACCCCCATAAGACTCTCATGAGACCCCCATTGGATAAACAATATTAGTTCAAAGTTTGCCGCAAGGTTGGTGCAAAGTTGGCGCTAGATTGGCGCAAGGTTGGCCCAATGTTGGCACATGATTTTTTTACTATAATTCGAAAAGTGATAATGGCATCGCGACCATGTTCGAACGCGGTCTGGATAACATGAATACGAATATTTCTAGCGCTAATTCAATCGATTTGGACAATTATTTCTTCAATTACCGTGGTAAGACTGAATCGGTCACACACATACACACACACATACACACACACATACGGACATGCTCTAAAAACATCATATTCTGATTTAGAGTGGCTAAAGGCACTCAAAAGAAAACAGCTCGGGCGCAGGATTTATCCGGAGACTCAATAAACTAATAAACTACTAAGGTTCATTATGATTTTGTTAATTAAAACCGAGAGTGTGATTTATTTCCGTAGAACTCCCTCATATTTCCAAGTGTCCACAGCAATCTACCCCTCAGAATATTTGAAATTAAACCCGCAGACAAGCTTGGACCGTCGCGCGTTAGAATCCTCTCCTATTCATGAATTTAATACTCTGGTATTACGAAATTTCTTGAGTGCATTCTTCGTAAACGAAATTACGAAAGACGTGCGAAAAAGCCCCTAAACTTGATCCCCTACCACTTGTCGATGCGATATATACAGGTTCAACGCATGTGGTGGGCAGCCGCCTGGCGCGTTCACCTCAGTCGCGTTTCGCGCGTCCCACGTGCGGTATCCTCGCGTCGCTCCGCTATCTCTTCTAGCATTTACTCTGTCATGACAAGTGTATTTACAGCCAAAATTTTGAGATAATCAACGAAGTGGCGCAGTTTACTGCAAATAAAAAGCAAATAAATATCTTCTAGTAAAATACAAACAAATGAAAAAATGAATAAAACATATTTATATTTATGTTTACGGTGCGAGGGGCAAATTTGAGTGTTAAGGAACAAGCGATGACAGTTTGTAGTGGCAATAATACTAGAAACACGGGAGAGACAGCCGATAAAGGCTGAGTCGAGGGGAAAACACACACTGTTAGAATAAAATTGACATTTCATGGACAGTTGACTAGTAATTTTCAGGAGAGCGATATTGGATTCGATTTAAAGGGTAGGAAATCATGAAATTTCTGATTGCACTGGAAATTTAATGACATTCTAAATTTTTGAGCAGGAGAAAGACGAGGATCTCCAACTTGAAATTTCGATGAAAATGTGAATACAGAGAAAAAAATGTTTTGATTTTCAGGGAGATGTTTCCAAAATTTAGCCCCAATTATTAGGGATTCGCGATTGTGAATTGATAATTCTAGAATACGTATACCTTGAATTTTTTGCATTTTTATTGGTTTTCGTGGAATAATTGAACTAATATCTACGCCATCGACTGATTTTCCTAAAAAATTTGAATTTCCAACGGCTAAAATCCTTGAAATTTTCGTGGAAATTATTATTTATTATTTCTTTATTGCACCTTTTTGTGTTACACATTAGTACAAGGGGGGAGTGTGGCACCATCACATAAACAAACTCTTTGGAAAAAATAGAAAGATTGTTCCTATTCCTAGTCAAGGCGATTAAAACTAGATGTAATGCGTACTGAAAAGCGTTTAATTTTCAACTTTTTAATTCTTAAATTTTAATTTGTAAATCTTTCAACTTCTTTACGTTTTCCTACTTCTTGTAGATTTTAATTTTCGCTTTTATTCGTGTTCTCAATATGTATCTAATGTGATGGTGCCACACCAAATGTAACAATGTACCAATGTGTAACACAAAAAGGTGCAATAAAGAAATTTCAGTGGAAATGACGCGTGATAAAATTTTCCAGCAAGTGTACCGGAATAAAATCAACAATTTCTCGCGCACGTGTGCGCTTCGGAGTGGTGAAAATTAGTGGCCAGAGGATCCTCCAGATAATCCTCCCTGTCCCTGTGGTCGACATGTGGAATTCCGTGCCTAATTCCCCAGCTGTATCACAATCGACTTGATTGGCGTTTAACATCCGTAAATAAAATTATATTCATCAGTCTTTCAGAATTCTAAAAGAGCGATTGTTTGGAATAAAAAACTGACGGTGTGTATCCGTCAACAGAGACATAACTTGTGTCGACGTTGGGAATGCGGGTGAATAGCTCC
This sequence comes from Diachasma alloeum, assembly GCF_001412515.2. Lineage (NCBI taxonomy): Eukaryota > Metazoa > Arthropoda > Insecta > Hymenoptera > Braconidae > Diachasma > Diachasma alloeum. The sequence goes on from NW_021680365.1 coordinate 928,039, forward strand.
AATTAGAAAACTGAATTATTGTTGTTTGTGAGAGAATAATTATTTACGCTCTGAAGCCAGGAGCAGTCGCTAAAAAAGAAATTTTTATTCTTAATTAGTTCACACTGAGGTTTGATTAAGGGTCGTAAGGGTCAGGATACGGCTCATAAGGGGCAGAATGAGGATCACGAGGGTTAGATTAAGGGTCAGATAAAGCGTCGTGAGGGTCAGAATAAGGGTTACGAAGTCTGAATAAGGTTCACGAGGGTTAGATTAAGGGTCACAAGAGTCAAATTAAGGGTCATATGAATTTTCTCATATGAATTTTTTCATACGTCATTTTAATCAGATCTCGTTGCCATTCAATCAATGCAATATATCTCTAGATATATACGGGTTTCACGATTCTCTTTTCAATTCGTTATTACTTACCTCGGGTTTCCGTGGCAGCAGTAGACTGCAAATGACAAATTACGAGTGGCTAAATACTTCGAGTTCCCTCTTCATTCTTCCGAGTTAAAAGCCATTAACGATAAACGTGAAAAGATAACTGAGCAAATACATGAAATAATGCCGTGGAGAAGTATTGTTGGTGGTATAGCTGAATCAACTGAATCGATCGGCTTTACTTTGGCTTTTCCGAAGCAAGATTTAATCCAACACTAGCTCCGTTTCACATAGTGATGAGATTTGAGACCCGAGTCGAGGATTTGGTTCTGATTGGACGTACACAGGTCTTTCAAGATCTCTCCAGACCTAGATGGACCTGGTAAGTCCTAATCAGTTCTGCGACGTACTTTTCCAGAGACCATTCGAATCCTCAGTTCTTTTCGGTCCTGAGAAGTCCTCCTCGATGCTACCGAGAACGCGTGATTTTACGAGCGGGTGAAGGGGAAGGCATGTATGCGGAGGGTTGAAATTTGTAGCCAACGAGGAGACAGGGTTGCAGAATATATTT